>NC_045174.1:8408045-8453045 GCF_900700415.2 Clupea harengus | reverse complement strand
CACCTATACTTCTAAATGTGTATGCATTTTGGTATGTAATTCAGAGAACATGATACAATTCGAAATGTGTGCATTTATGTGTGTGTGAGATCACACATGGCTACGTTTATAAAATGTATGTGCCATGGCGTCCGACAGTATCCCTGTGTGTGTTTCCGTGATTAACCTTTTGCATGCTCTGATGACCTTTGCCCTTTGCCTCTTGACCTCTACAGGCAGGCGATAAACACTACCATCCAAGCTGTGCGCGATGCAGCCGCTGCAACCAGATGTTCACGGAGGGGGAGGAGATGTACCTGCAAGGTGAGAGAGCATCAGTTCGCCACCTGGTGGACAGTCCCTGTAATAGCCAAAATGTTGAACTTGAAATCCAAGACGTTTTACAGAGGCATTTGAAATATTCTGTTTTGGTGCCATTCATGTAGTAGTTTGCAGAGGAACAGGCCAATTGCCCTAAGGCCATGAGGGTTGTTCTGGTTGCCAAAAGTGTATGAATAATTCAGCCTTAAATGTAGAGATGATATATTTGCACTGACATTCCATGTATAGTTTATATACTGTAACAAAAGACACACACACACATACACACACACACACACACACACATACACTACCACCACCCCCATCCATTAAAGTATCTTAATATTATGGGAAATAAGGCATGCGTGGCGACTAGACATGCAGTCAGTAGGGGGATATAGAAATTCTGAGCCAAGAAAGACAGGCGCTTTGTCAAATTCATAATGGATTAATAGTAGGTCTCTTGGAGTTTATGGTTACTGATAAGTCTCCAGTAAAGAGAGAGAGAGCATAGACCTATGTAATCTTATAGTGCTGTTCTCATAGCCACCTCTCCTCTCTACTGGTATCTCTCTCTCTCTCTCTCTCTCTCTCTCCCTCTCTCTCTCTCTCTCCAGGCTCAACAGTATGGCATCCAGACTGTAAGAACAGTAGCAGAGCTGAGGAGAAGTACAGGGTGAGAAGAACCTTCTTCTTTTCATCGATATCATTCTCTCTTCCTACAGCATTCCCTCTTCAATCTTTTATCATCTGCAGTGAGATAACGTCAGCTTTACTTTTCAAAATGGCTGACAGTGTTATGGCAAGTCATAGCAAATTCTCAGTCAGCTCATCTTTCATAGATCTTTTCAAAATCTCATTTGGGTGATAACCAATGTTCAACCCACTGTGAAATGATCATTCCCATAGTATTTCCCATGGAGATGTTTAACCTGTGTAGTGGACTTATGTGTTCATGCCAGTTTTGGTTTATTTTGGAGTATCTGGAGTGTCAGTTTGATGTCAGTTTTTGTTTTATGTGTGCCTTTTGTTTGTGTCTTGAGTCCATGTCTTTTCTGTCTCCTCTGTGTCATTGGACCTCCTCCTCCTCCTCCTCCGTTTCCCATCAGGCAATTCGGCGGTCACCGGGGAAACCCACCCCTTTCGATATCTTTTTCCCCCAGTCCCAGACCCAGACTTCCTGCCAAGCCGGCCGAGCCCCTAAGAGCAGGCCTGAGGTTTGCAGTCCACAATCCACCCCCCCCCCCCCCCCCCACCCCCTGCCCCTCCTCCTCCATCCCTATCCTCCTACCCCCTCTACGCCCCCAGGGACACTCCCCACCCCCCACCCCCACCCACCCACTTCCAGCCTCTCTGCTCCTTGGCATAGCTGCACCTGAGCTCACACTAACTTGCAAACCCATTCAGTTTGCGCCACAGCAAGTCTATCTGTGCAGGTTTTGCTTCCTCTCTTCTATTGCAGTGGCTCTGGTTGCTTTTCTTTGGTTGCTTTTCTTGTCTTTCGTTCAGCTTTTCTTTTTTTGCGATGCCTGACTGGAGTATTGAAGCAACCAATGAGAAGCGCTCGTGCTGAGTTTATCCCGGCTCTGCCTTGGCCTTGCTTTTGTCAGCGGGGTTTATGCCTGTAGAGCTCTGTGCCTGTGTAAGAATGTCTTCTGCACTGCATTGTTTGGCAGATAGGACATGAGACATCTGCATGGAGAGTAACTGGGTGGAGAGGCTCATCTGAGTTCCACACAGAAGGAAATGCTGATGCTAACAGTCTGCTGTTGCTGATCTGGACAGCGACTGATTTGGAAAGTGGCTCTGGTTTAACGTGCTTGGTGAACTGGTGCTGAGTAGACCTGTGTAGTTTGGACGTTTGGATGTTCACCTCGTGGTTCACAGAAGAAAGACGATTTGAAAAAGATTGGATTTAATCTCAGCTCTCGATTTTAGAGTGACACCATAGTCTCTTGTGCTGTAGTGCTTACTTGTTTTTGTGTGATCTATAGAAGTAGTGAATTCCTCAGGTGATGTGGCTTCAACATCACTGTTGCCTATCCAGTTGCTCAGAGCTTATGAAGGAAAAGGGCATGAGATGAGCGATTTTTATGCCGGGAAACTGTGTTCTTCAGGCAGAGGAAGTTGTGTCAGAGTGTGTGATGTCATTTCCTTTGCTCCTCCCTCCTTCCCTCTCCACAGCTACTTCCTCCCTCTGTAGCCTCCCTCCACCAATCAGAAAGGCAGGTACTGTATTCTGCTACTGCCGCACAGCTGAGGGTGGGGGTGTGGGGGTGTGTTACATACAGCCTGCATGTGTGCTGTGTTAGACTTCCACCTGTAGAGGGGAATATAGCTAGCCAGTATACACACGTCAGGCCTTGAGATGCTGTTATGGTATCAGTTGTCATGACTTAGTTTGTGAGTAAAAGGAGGACTGATCTCAGAACAGCATGTGAGGGCAGTGTGCACTTGATTCATGCTGCCTGCTGCCTGTGTGTGGGGGAGAAATCAAGTGTGAATGTATGGGAGTTAGAAGCGTTATTATAAGGAAATGTGTCTGTCTGAAGTAGCAAGAGACTGAGAGAGACTGGGGAAAAAAAGCAAGCAATATAAAGTGTGAGTTAGTGAGAGACAGTGAGTGTGTGTGTGTGTGTGTGTGTGTGTGTGTGAGAGAGACAATGTGTGCGTGTGTGTGTGTGTGTGTGTGTGTGTGTGTGTGTGTGCGTGTGCGCCTGACTTGTTCCACTACTACAGGCATGTGGCCTCATTCCCAGGGTTGCTGCAATGGTGACCCCACAAACGCGAGAGGTACACGGCATGCTGGGACTGACTTATCATCCCCGAGACCTCCATCAGATACGAGCACCAAACCACCAAAACTCTGAAGATCTGGCCACGACACAGCCACGGCACTTATATCAGATGAAAGCCCCTCGAAGCGGATCCAAAATAAATGTTGGTTAATAATGGGGGACCGGAAACTGAAACCAGTAATTGTCTTGTTTTAGAACCAAAACCTCCAATCAGAATGACAGCAAATGCATTCTTCAAATGCTGCATGGTCTTGGTGTGTGTGGTTGTACTGCACTGAACGTTAGCAAAAAAAAACAGATTTTCCCCCAGAATGCAAGCACACACTGATGGAGACAACCCAAAACTCTAGAACTCTCCGTGACAGACTGATGTTTATTTGAGAAGAATTCATATATTTACGAAATATAACGTTGAGGGTTTGGAATCATTAGACGTGTGGGCATCCAAAAACAAGGGGGGAATTACTTGGTAATAAATGTTTGGTAATTCAGCAACACAGGTTCGGTAATCAATTCGTCTCACGTTAATTTTATTCTTGAACATCAAAGGAGGGATATCTGTGGATCGAGCTGCGCGGACCGTGAGCTGTTTCATGCGCTGCTGGCTAATTTCCGAGAGACTGTTTTGCTGCGAGGAGCCACAAAGCCCAGTGTTTGCACATAGCCTGGTGTTGTGTGACGCAGTGGGAGGGTGTGGTGGGATGGGCTGTTTTTTAGCAGTGCTGGCGTAGACAGCTCTCCTGTCCTCCCCTCGTGTCCTTACCTCACCTGGCCCTGACCTACAGCAAAAAATGTGTCCAGCAGGTGTGTGTGTGTGTGTGTGTGTGTGTGAGTGCGTGCGTGTGTGTGTGTGTCTGTGTATGTGTATGTGTATGTGTGTGTCTGTGCGTAGTTGCATGCATAGTTATTGTAATAAATGTCCTGATCTGTGAAAGGCAGTAGTACACATATAGGGTGTCTAGCTTGCGCGTGCACAAATGGGATGAAAATGTTAAGGATTATAGATCTCCAAATATCCAAGTGGATGCATGGATGATTGACCCTTGACCTTATACAATATGGCTCCTGATGGTAGATAGCTGGGAACAGGAACAGGAAGCCTTTACAGTGTTTTCGAATCTCTCTCATCCAGTTGCCTGAAGGTCTGTGTATATGGAAAGGACAAGATGAGAAGATACATAAAAAAAATATATCGAGCTTGAGTATGTGCATGAGCACTTAAGTGTGAGTGAGTACGTGTGTGTGAGAGTGTCTGTGTGTGTGTATTGTCACTAACGGCGCCCCCTTCTGGCCTCTCTCCTCTCTGCAGCCCACCCGGTCGTCGTCGGAGAGCATCTGCTCGCGTCCCGGCTCCAGCATCCAGGGGTCTCCGGGCCACACCATCTATGTGAGTCCTCCAGTCCGCCATCGCCCCCTCAGTTTCCCCGAACCGCCCGACGGCTTCCCCCACGTGGGCGAGAACGGAGGGACCGTCACGGCCCAAGACCTGGACTACTAGGAGAAGGGGGAGGGGAGGGGGGCGAGGGCGGCGGCGGTGGTTATTCTTTCTGGGTTTCATCTATTCCCAGCACTCTCTCCTTCCTTCCTCCTCTCCTCCTCCTCTCCTCCTCTCTCCTCCTCTCCTTCTTTCCCACACTTCATGCCTGTCCTGTTTCTTCCTCTTGGCATTTCCAACATGACCCTTCTGTCTGTCGTCATATGGAACACATTCATTAATGCATGTAATGTTCAAGTACATAGACACCCACACACACACACACACACACACACACACACACACACACACACACACACACACACACACACACACACGCATGCATACACCCTCTGCCTCTGCACTGACATACACACACAAACACCATACTGGACAGTGGATATCAAAAAAGACATTGTAGATAAGTTGCACTGAACGTAAACTATAAGGTATTTATGTGTCCTATTTATGTGAATATCCCTATCACTGGTATATTATCCACTTCCATACACACACACAGCTGTATATATATATAATAATATAACCAGTAGATCCAGATGTATTCCCCTGTGTTGACGTCTATCCTGTACTGCTGAAACTCTGTGACCAGTGACTCCCTGTGGACCTGCCCTGACCTCCTCTCCTCTCCTCTCATCTCCTCCCATCTCCTCTCCTCTCTTTCCTTTTGTTCCCCCCTCCTCTCCCCCCTTTCCTTCTGTGTTCATCCCCCCTGTCCCTCTCCAGGCAAAAGTAGACAATGAGATCATTGATTACAGGGATCTAGCTGCCATCCCCAGGGTCAAGGCCATTTATGACATAGAGCGCCCCGACATGATCTCCTACGAGTCCTTCCACTCCAACTCTTCCACCCTGGACCACCGGCAGGGCAGGCAAAGCCCAGGAGAGGTAACCCCAAGCCACCTAGCTAGACCCTTAACACCAGTCCTCACCCACTCCAAAGCTACCTCATCCTCCACCAGGGGGTTAGCATTGCCGCTAGTTCTGGGATAGAGCCTTAAGCTAAAGACTCGGCTCACAACAATAAGGCATTTTCACTGACTTATGAGGAGTTGTTTATGACTGCGCCTCTCTGGAGTACCAAACTATCGGTCATTTTGATGATCATCTGGGCTGAGGTTCAAGATTAACCTTCTAGCAGGGACAGAGGTATGATAGGGGTTTGAGTAATACCAAAAAATTCACGGTCTTTATGATGATTTCACGAAACTGTTATTCATTTGCAATGATGCGTATATTGTGAATATATTACTATGTCTGTGTGGGCTTTTGCAACAAAATGAAAGCGGTCTTGATGAAGTGTTTCTAGCGACACACTGTAAACAACCCAGTTCTCAAACACCCAGAGACTGCATCCTGCCAACCTCATAGATCTGTAGAGTTGGTCTAAAATGTTAGCATACTGAACTTTTCATACATAAAGTTGTACTGCTGCCACATCATTTAAGCCATAGAAGTGTGGTTTAGTTAGTAGTGCTTATATGCTCTCAGTTATATTCGAGTGTCTGAACTCTATCTAGGAAGCCACAAAGACAAAGGCCTGTAGTTTTATGCAGGTTTTGGACCAGGTTCCTGCTGGTTGTCTCCTTGGTTTGGCTCAAGGGTAAGTTAGAATAGTGGCTCTTGACCAAGACTGGTCAGACAGGCCTTATAGCTAGAGTCTGGAGCTTCCTTCGTTTTCTTCTCTAAAGAAGGACACCATCTTAGTCAACATGAGGGTTTGTTAGCGGGGACTGTGTGTGAGGTGCTGTGGTAACCTCCCTCCTCCTTCACCCCAACCCTTGTGTCGACAGCCTATCATATCCAGACGGCTTCGTTCTCCCTTAAAGGACCTGCGCGTAAGTGGGCTCTACCCCAACCCCCGACCCCCGACCCCGTCCCTGCATTAGAACCGACCCACCTTCCCCAAGCCCACTTTTCCAGGACCGAATCCTAAATCACAAATCCTGCCATCTCCCATAATACTCCCAAAACCCTCACCCCCCCCCCATCCCAAACGCACCTGATTCAGACAGATCACATGACCTCTGCCGCTTATGTCCCGCCACTGCTACGGTACTGCAGCCATCACTGCTTCTAGAGAAACGTCACATGTTCAATGAGGTCTTGCTCACTGTTTGTGTGGGCTGTTTGGCTCTCTTTTGAGAGTATGCGTTGTCTGTGTGTCTGTATGTGTGTGTCTTAAAGTACTAAATGTATGTTTATTTTAGGTGGTCATACAGTGATAAGGTGTGAGTGTGTGTTTGTCTGTGTGTCCTGTTTGCATGCTCGTGTGTGTGTGTGTGTGTGTGTGTGTGTGTGTGTGTGTGTGTGTGTATGTCTTGATATTATGTATTTGTCATGTGTCCTTCCTCATATGTACTGGCACTGTGTCCAGATATGCTGTGGTAGACATGCACTGGATGTAACTGAATGAGTTTTCTATGGAATCTGTCTGATTGGTTATATTTATCTCTCTCTGTCATTAAACGTTGGCATTCTGTACCAGAGATGGGCTTTGACTGCAGTATCTGTGTAGATGCAGCAGTAGTTTAGCCCCACCTAGTGGAGAGAAAGAGAGTGTACATTATGCCATTGTACACTCAAATCAATGCTTCCAAACCACACAATTACACATACTGTTAGTGCAGAGTGTCTTGCTTTAATTATGTAGTGTACTATAATCAGCATTGCCATTGTGGAGATCATTTTAATCTGAAATATGTCACATCTGTCTTCTCCAGCTGCTTTGCTCAATTGAAAACAATACGCTCATATAAATTGTTCAGATTTGCTTCGATTTTGAATTGGTGCTGAAGCTCCTATCCTGGGATCATTTTCGGGTCCCTTGAATCAGTCAGCTCTAACTGTGCTTCCTCTTCCTGCTTCAATCAGCCAATGAATGCTGGAGGTGACAGCTCCCCCATGGGCCAAGAGACTGTAAGTGACAGGCATGCCCATTAATTACAGCCCAGCTTTTTACTAATCCATCCAGTCAGCTTCCTGTGTCGGAATGCACTGTTCAGTCTGTGCACGGCACCAGGGAATTCACTAATATTTAATTAACTTATAGCACTCACCTGATCAATGCAACCACTCAGACACACTTTACTAATGAAGGCTATTAGTACTTGATTCTGCGGCTAGCGATCACTGCACTGGTTAAGCAAAGGGTACACAGTAATGTACAACCTCCTGTTGAAAAGAAAATGAATCATACCATTTACAATGTGGTCAACATTATAAGGGGATTGGTAGTGAAATGAATCCAGTGTTTGTGAACCACCAAGCAAAAGAGCTATATAACTTCCTCAAACACTAATATTTTAAGCAGATTAAATAGTGTTTACAAAATGTAAAATGAAAAGGTTTCCTGTGTAATTGCTTTAGTTGACCTTGAACAGTAATTAGTTATGACATTAGCATGAGGAACTTTAAACTGCTTTAACCCATTATGACCTGAGGCGCTCTCTAAAAAGCATTCTAAAACCTTAGCATTGTTTGAAAACAACCTCCTAAAACCTGAGGAAAGGTACCGACTACAGCTACAGAACCGGAACTATAGTGGAATTGGATTCCATACCAATAGTTTGAATGTTACCGGTCCACCATGTTTTTTCCTTGTATATCTAATGTTGCCACAGACACATTTTCTGTCCATTTCTTTCCGTATGGTTTATTCTCATTTCGTAGCATTAGGGAACATGGTGTTTGTCAGTGTAGAGAAGCTCAAAAGACTGGTTGCTTTCCCCGCTGGGGTGAATCCTAGTCCAATCCTGACGTTGAATCTTCTAATTCATGGTTGTTCTCGTCATCAAAGTAACTGCCGTACTCTGCGACAATGTCTCTCCTCTCGCCAGTGTCAGCTGTCTGAAGTACAACTTCAGAAACTTTTTTGTGGTTCACATTGAGGCTGAGCAGCTAAAAAAGTAAAAGAATAATACATTTCTAATAATGCATATTGCCACCTATTTATCAGCCGATCACAATGCTTTTTCATTGGTCACGGAACAACTTGAAAACGATTACATCGTCTAAAATGTGCTCACGTCGCATTCGATTCTAAAGGGAGAAGCATACAAATGTCGCACCCAGTCTTAATGGGTTAAACAAAATTCCCCTCTGAGTTCTCTTTACATAGTTAAAGGAAGTTGTAAACATGAAGGAAGGCCTGCAAATAGATTAAGTGTTGGAGAAATGCGTGATTGTTTAATTATAAATGTCCGGTTATAATACAAAATAAAAATCGAATTGATACACACACATCTTAATTAAAACACGGTGCATTTGCTCGATTAATCAAATAGACAAGTGGAAACATCTTTTCTATCCTTAATGTCTGAACTTTCACGTCTGGAGTAGGGTTGGGTGCATAGAAGCAGTACACTAGGTGTATTAGGGTGCATGGAAGCAGTACACTAGGTGTATTCATTCAGTGACGACCCTAAGACAACCAGCTCTCTGTTTTGCTCGTCTCAAGCCAAAAGTTTTAAGCACCAGTTTGTAGACACACCATTTGGCATGCATGCTGCACCAGACACGTTACCGTTCCAAAACACGAAAACAAAACGCTTTCTCTGGACTGTGGCCCTGCTCTCTTCTTCCTTACAAGTCTGGATGCATCGTGTGCACTTGTGCTCAGCAAAACAGAGCCTTGGCATGGTGGTCTCCGTGTGTTTGTGGTACCTACTGCATGGGAGTGTTACAGATAAAATGTCAAATGGAGGATAGGTAGTGATGCTCTCTCTGTGGACATTCTCAGAATCCGTCTCGCCAGCCTTCCCCAGCACAGACAGTAAGTAGGCAGCAGCAGCTCCTGGTCTTCAGCACGACCAGCTTGGCCTTAGTGTGTTCTGGTTTCTGCTCTCTCTTCTGGTCTCTTCAGAGATGGAACTTGATGGCTCAGAAAGTAAAAATCCGCGGCCCAGTGTTTCGCGCGAGGACTAAAAACATCTGAATATATATATTTTTTAAACTCAGGAAACACAAAATACTAGTGTACTCATGTGGCTGAGTATATTTGGCCAATCAAAAAACACAAAGTGAGTAATTGATTTTTTTTTTTTACTTTCTGATGCCAATTTGTGAAACTTCTGTGGCTTTTCTTCTCATTCCTCTGTTGGACAGCTTTCTCGTATGCTTGAGAGAGGCTGTGTGTCACACTTGGCAAGCTGCTTGTTTCTCCTGCCAGAGTGAAGCTGCTCTCTCTCAGGGCCTTTACTCAGAGATGGGCCATCTCATTCATGACATTAATGGAATGGGACTGCAGGTTGTCCCTCCAACCACAGACATTTCTGCTGGCCATCCATGGTTACTTTGCTGAATTATGGCGGGACAATCTGTAGCCTCTGAATAACAATGAGATTGCTCTTCTCTGAGTTAAACACCAATGTGTGGTGCCATACTGTGTGTGTGTGTGTATGTGTGTGTGTGTGTTTATGTGTGTGTGTGTGTGTGTGTGTGTGTGTGTGTGTGTGTGTGTGTGTGTGTGTGTGTGTGTGTGTGTATGTGTGTGTGTGTGTGTGTATGTGTGTATGTTTGTATGTTTGTATGTATGTTTATGTGTTTGTCTAGCATCTTGTTGAATGTAAATTAGTCTGCTTCATCTAGTATCTCTGTAGCTTTGCAGTGCTCTGGACTCCTTCCTTAACTGTTGTATAAGTGCAGCCTGGGCGATATACAACAGCAGCCCTCCCTCCTCCTCCCCCCTCCCCCCTCCACCGTATCAACATTACTCCGAAGTAATGCTGATCCTGCCACTAATTCCAGTCACGTCTTGCGTTACAGAAATGTTTCGCCAACTCACTCTCTCCATTGCCTAGTTTCTCCTCCACTAATTCTCTGCTGTAGTCATTTTATGTCCTTTAGGATTTGATGGCCTCTGTCTTTTGTTGTTGTTGTTGTTGTTGCAGTCTCCCAGGACGTTGTCTCCCACCCCCTCCGCTGAGGTTAGACCCTGCTTTATAGTACACCATGTCTTTATGCCTTGTCTTTTAAAACTGTCCTCACAAAGGTAAAAACCCTTAGTGCAACCAGCAATAATACCCCATGAGAATGCTATGTATGCAATTGCATGTAGTTTATGGATACAGTGCTGCTCAGTATCAGCTGTATTATTTCACTAAACGTTGCACCTGCACACTGATTTCTGTGACCCCCCACCCCAGTGATTTGTTGTTCTGCCTGTCTGTCACAGGGTTGCTATGATATGAGGGAACGTATCATGGAGCGATCGACCAGTCAGGGCTCTATCGGGTCGCCAGTGTATAACCGGCACAACTACACGCCCACCGTGTCCCGCTCGCCCCAGCACTTCCACAGACCAGGTGAGTTTGTGCCCTTTGAACCTGTCGAGAAAAGCTCGCCTCTCTGCCGACTGGGCAGCCACAGCAAGTACCAAGGGTGGCCATATTTCTGTGTGTGTTTTGTCTGCTGTTCCCTCACCTGGACCTGCCCTTCAGTAGTCCTCCCCTCTGTGGAGCTGTCCTCCTCTTTTTCTGCCTGTGATGCCTTTTGACCCTTCTGTTCATGCTCTGTCCCTGCCTCCTTGTGTCTATCCTTCTCTTCCTCCTCTTTTCCCATTCCTCCTCTCTCTCTCTCTCTCTCTCTCTCTCTCTGTTCCTTTTCCTCCCCTGCTCTCTTCCTCCGAGCTGCTGGCAGGAATGCTGAAACTCTGTTCTTCTTTGCGCTCCGGTCCCAATGACACCCGCCCCACTTCCCCTTTTCGACACCACTTCCTCCCCCATAACAAAGGTAAGCCCCCCCCACCCCATCCTTCCTTCCCTATGCATATAAGCAAGACCCCCACCCCACCCCACCCCAAGTGACACTTTCCTTAAAATAATCTCCCTGTGATCATGTAAGACAACGTTTCCTCAGAAGCTGTTGCCTCTTACAAAATGGCCCCCTTGTGTTAATGACCGTAACTCAGCTTTATAGTTTCACTTTCACTTTCACTTTGATGCCCACCCCTGTGCCTTCTCTCTTCCTACAGAGTCTTTCTGCATAGGTATGTTTTGGCTTCATCGCTGTCACCTGTGCTCCCTCTCTTTCTGTCTCTCTTCCTCTGTGTGTTGGGATTGTCTCAGTTTGCCTGTTGCAGTGCTGAGGCATGCGAAAAGCCTGTACCAGAACGTGTGTGTGTGTGTGTGTGTGTGTGTGTGTGTGTTTGTGTCTCTCTCGCTGTGCCTCATCTTTTCTGTGTGCATCTTTGTCCATTTCTCTCCACAACTGTATGCTAACTGTACGTGTCTTCAGAAGCATCTTAATGTTGTTGCAGCAGCACAAGCACTAACATCTCTGGAATGCGTTTAGCATGTTGCTATTTCTTGTGCGAGTTCCCTAACCACTTCTGGGATGACAATTAATGGTAGCCTGTACAAACTCCATAATACATGTGATATCCTGTAGGTGTACTGTTTGGACACAAAGCTGTAGTGGAATGCGTTTGGTGTTTTTAGTGAAATATGCATTTGCATGAGGAGACACTCTTCTGTACATGTCCCCAGTACAGCCGGCAATCTGCACATATACACGCGCCCACCAACACCGTCACTTATTGTCTCACGTCACGTCTGCTCAACCATGACCCACCCCCAGCGTCTCCTGTCTTTCCACTCCTCCATCTGCCGGAGGCCGGGCTTTCCCATCTGTCCATCCTTCCCTCCTTCCGTTTCCAGTCCTCTTCTGTTTGTCCATCTCTCTTCTTCTTTTGAGCGTTTTTTAACCAGGATTTATTCCAGCATTCTTCTCTTCTTTCTTTCCTTTGTCTTCCTTTCCTTTCCTTTCTTCTCCACTTCCTTACTGCCTTCCTCCTTCCTTCCTCTTCCTTCCTTTCTTTCTTTCTTTACTTCTCCCTCCTCTTCTTTTTTGGAGGCACTGAGCCGTCCAGCGGCCGGAGTTCCCCCCTCTCCTCTCGGCCGGCCACTCCGACCCTCCCATTGACCCCCAAACATTTCCACATCCCAGGTAGGAGCTGAAGCTGGAGAGGGCCCCCATCACCAGTTCTCTCTCTTCTCTTATCTCTTCTCTTCTCTTCTCTTCTCTTCTCTTCTCTTCTCTTCTCTGTCTCTTCTCTCTGTCTCTCTTTTCTCATGATCTCTCTCTCTCTGCTCTCTTTCTCATTCCCCCTCCCTCTATCATTTGTTCTTTTTTCATAATTTTTTTAATGACTGGGGAGGAGGTGGTCCCTTGGTATCCCCCCCCCCTCCCCCTCCCCCATTCGACTAAGCATATTTTGACTACTGTGGTCTTCATTACTGCCATTCATTCCAAGGTATTTCTGTTCTTCCTGAGTTTTCTTTCGATGTGATCGCTGGTTTTTAGTCTGGACGTAATATACATCTTCACCCGTTTTTTTTTTCTCCTTCCACCTCTGGCTGCCCTAGTTCATCACTCTCACACCATCGACACACACCTAGCTCTTGCTCTAGCTCCACTGAGGGACTGTGTGTGTGTTTTTTTTCTCTCGTTGACTTCCAGAACAAGGAATGAACATGTACAGGAAGCCTCCCATCTACAAACAGCATGGTATGCCTGCCCCCAACTCTTACCCTGCGGTGTGACCCTTTCGCATCATACTATTGTTCCAGTCTCTAACCCCTCCACTGGTTCTTATGGATGGGGCAGTTCTGGTATTATGGACCCTTCATTTGCACTCAAAAGTAACACCATATTATATTTGACATGTAAAACAGACTTTAATGTAACTACTTGTTCTCGTGGGTGTTTGTGCCGTGTGCCTTTGTGAGTAACTTTGTCCACGTGCAAATGAGATGTTCATAATGCAGACTTTGCCCAAATATTAGTCCGTGTTCTCAGTAAGTGCAGATACCTACTTTGTGACAAACACTGTATGCTAGCGATAAAGCGTCTCCTTACCCTCAACTTTAGAGATAACAATGACTTGCTACTCTTCAGTTATTCATAGTGTTACACAATAGACAGACTGTATCTGCTTTTGTTTTGAAAACATTGGAGTTGCATCTGAATGTACTAAACTTCTAATCGTTTTTATACTCATTTGTCTATGAAAGCTGCTTACGAGTAGTTTTTGAGTAAAAAGGGCTGCAACTGACCATTTTAATGTGTTTGTGTGTGGGTTTCTGTTTGTGCGAGGGCTGGGTTCATTGACCATTGTTTGTGTTTGTTAATCTGTGTGTATGTTTGTGGTCATCTGTGTGTTTCTGGTGCTTCATCCCACCCATTAACTTGTGGTTGTGACTCATGCTCCGCGGCCACCATGTGCTCTTGTGTAAGTACATGTTTGGAGTCATTCAGTCCTAATGCAATGCTAATCTTTTTATAAACCTGTTAATGCTGCCTGCCTCTTGCTACAAATAACTAAAAACACTTTAAAAAAAAAAAAAACGCCCATCTGTAATATTCAACCTTGGCATGCTTTGAATTTGAAACATGACTCAACTCAATGACAAGGGCTCAATCTTCTCAAATACTCAATATACTATATATATATATATATATATACTAGATATACAGTATAGTATAATACATCTAGATAACATTCTTTATGCTTGCTCTTTCAACTACTTCCTTCGACTACTTTCAAATACTTCCTCTAAAGCTTATTAAGCCAACCCTCGTGGCATCGGACCAGCTTTTTACTTTTCTTCACCGCAAGGTTGGATCTTTGTTTCAAAGTCTCAGTTAAAGCAACTTTGATTACCGCTTTCTGTCATTTCTTTCGCTCAGATTCTCTTGTGAACGAAAGTTCAGTAACACCGCCGCAACCCTTTTTTTCACGAATCTAACATTAATGAAACATAAAACCTCCTCAACAAGCTTCACACTATGTTATGTAGTGTATTTCCCAAGCTTTAGTGTAGTGCAGTGGTGGTCAATAAAGTGCAAATGCTCTTGACATTCCAATAGAACCTACTGGAAAACGCTGCCCCCTGTGCAAAGACATGAACCAAAAGGGCTGATAGCCCAGACTGAATTTATACAATTGATCTAGACAAATTGCCTTCACAAACAATCACTCAACTCCAGAATCGAATGGAGAATTTGGAATATGAGGCTTTGCACTGATTGGCCAGTACTGCCTTGCTGCCGTTTGGCCTCTTGTCAGCCAATCACTGACTGCTCAGTTCCCCCTCAAACCACCAATCCAGATCCAGCTGCCATGGCAGCCCAAAGCAAGTCCGCCGACGACATCATCAAATCCGCAAAGTTCCCCGCTGCCCACGCCCCACAACCCAACGAAACGCCAAAGATTGAGACTGACTACTGGCCTTGCCCTCCCTCCCTGGCAGCCCTAGGTAGGCCCCTCCCACTGGTTCCCCAGGACTCTGAGTAGAACCAGCGACAGGCCAGAGCAATCGCTCACTGATTCCACTCAACCAACGAGCGGACTCATATGAATGTAGAGATAATCGACTCTGTATAGTGATGTCTGATCTCTTATCCTTTAGTTGTAGTTGTTATTTGTGTTGAGACATTTGTAGTAGAAGTAGTGAAATTTGCTGGTTGATGCAACTGCTGTAGGATTCTGTGTTGTGTGTTAGAGTCTAGGCAATGCTATACAGTATGTTGCTGATGTCTTTTAATTTGAATAGGCTCAAACTAAATACTTTAAAAAAAAAAAAAAATCATGAACATGCAGAGCCAAAATACCTCAAACTAATGTAGTGGTGTATCTGTGATACATAATATACTGTTCATTTTAAAAAGTAAAATAAAGCTAATTTAATGAATTTGATTTTCTGGATAGAACTGGAAATGACTTCCAACTGCTTATGATTTCATCTCATCAATCAGTCTGTTAGTCATTGTCTTGTGTGTCTATTGTTTAATTTGATTTGCTTCTGGATGGAAGTAACATTGAGGAGATTTGGATGGAAAGGCTCATCTTTGGCACTCTGGCAGCCTTGCCCCTGGCCATTGGGCAGTCAGTTTGAGTTTGACTGACAGTCTCTTACTCGTCCCCTGGCCAATCACAGGATCAGATGGGCGCAGTCGTTCACGAGACGAGGAAGAGGAGGAGATGCTGAAACGCAGACAGATGCAGGAGGAGCATCTCAGCAAGGTCTGTGACACAAAGCAGCATCACCTTCCTTCACCTTCACAACAACTCTTTTTCTCTTTTCCTCTCTCTCTATCTCTCTCTCTCTCTCTCTCTCACACACACACACACACACACACACACACACACACACACACACAAACTTAGTGCAGTATGTTTAGTTCATTACTGCACAACCAATAACACTACAAGGGTAGACAGGCGTTACAGACAAAACACAATGTTACCTGGACTACCAGAGAAATTAACCCAAACAATGTGGCCTCAAGGGTGGGACTGGGAACAACAGACTCAACCACCATAGAGCTACCGCAGTGGGAAGGCATTTTATTTGGGTCTGCTTTTACCTTACCTGAACTCTTTGGAGGAGTTTTTGGAGGACGTTTTGTGTATCTCTTAAAATGATTTCTTCACTTTTATCACACTGTAAAAGTCAGGTTGTAGTTGGTCAAATCAAAAGGGGTTGAATATAATTGGAATGCATTTATTATCTGAACTGTATTGTGTTATGACTGTTTTTTTTGTGTTTTTTTTTTTTTCATGGCAGATCCAGTCTGGCCTGGGCAAGCTGATTCTGAAGGAAGAGATGGAGCGTGAGCTGAACAGGGAGAAACACAGCTACACCACCCCACGCTACAACCAGCAGTTCACCAACTGTACAGGTACCGGAACCTTCAGCCTCACGTGGGTGGGTGGGTGGAGGGATGGATGGATGGGGGTGGTTGAAGGTGCTTGAGCTCCACGCGAGCCTCCTGAAGCTGAAGTGATTAATTAAGAGGAGCTAAATCAGTTGCCTACACTAGTACATTCCTGAGCCTCAATTAAGCTGATTGAATGGTTTCCATGAATACCAGTTTCGTGCACACACAGCCTCATGCTGTTCTCTGACCCCAAATGACCTAGAGCAGAAATAGGCCTCTGCTTTCTTGTCGCTTGTTTGGAAGTGGAAGTACTGGCAGCAGTAAGTAGTCCATAGCCCAGAGGGAACAGAGAGGTACAGATCAGAGATATGCTAAGTGCAGTGAGGTTTGGGGGAATTTACTAGTAAGCTTTGAAGTTATCAGCCACCCTGTGTTACTTACTAGCAGTCTTCAAATAGACATTGATTAAGGTTTAATTATTGTGAACCAATAAAAATTCAACAACAACAACAACAGTAACAACAACAAAAAGTGTGTCTGAGCTGTTTGTGTTGTTTGCCTGTTTGGTGAGGTTAGTGCTGCTCTGTCCCTCTGCAGATCCATGTTCACCAACCACCAAGACCTCATCACTGCCGGGGTATGGACGCAATGGCATGCACCGGGTAGGAGAACACCTAGTCTGTGTGTGTGTGTGTGTGTGTGTGTGTGTGTGTGTGTGTATGTGTGTGTGTGTGTGCGAGTGTGTGAGAGAGATAGAGCGAGAGAGACAGAGAGGTAGAGAGAGATTCTCTCATTTCTTTTTGTGGCACAAGACAATTCAGGACAGATCAAACCCACTCTGCATATAATGCTGATATTTCCTCCCTCTCCCTTACATGAGGAGGAAGCCTCCTGTTGTTTTCTATGTGTATGTGTGTGTGTGTGTGTGTGTGTGTGAGAAAGAGAGAGAGAGAGAAAAAGAGAAAGAGAGAGATATTCACTCACTCCTTTATGGGTTTATAATATGTCCTCCCTCTCTCCTTACACGAGGACCACCAAGAGGAAGCTTCCTGTTCTTCTGTGTGGTTCTCTGTCACAGACTCATTGGCGTTCTTAGGTGCGTGTCACTGACGTGTTTCACTGTTATTCCTCCTCCGCCAGCCTCAGTCTACGGAGCTCACCCAGTACAACAGCTATGGGGATGTGTGTGGAGGTGTAAGAGGTGAGTCACACACGCATACATACATGTCCTTAACTCATGTCCCTCATTTTATTGCTTCACTTATTGTTGTAAAGTCTGATTGGAAGGTTTTTGACACTACACTGGTGGTGTGAACTACACGCTGTATAACTCGTATCTTCCTTGGTTTTTCCTCTTTCTGTCCCTCTCTCTCTCTTCAGATTTTAAGGTATGTGGGCATCCCTTTCCCCCTTTTCCCCTCAGCCATGTAGAGCATGTCCGTTGTAGTGGCCCTCATGTCTCGCTACCCGTGAGCAGTGGAATGGAGCAGAGTGCCTCTCCCACCCCCCCCACCCCCCCATCTGCTGTGCTTGGGTGTCGGGCAGATAGTTACCCCTATCGGCAGGTCCTGGATCAGCAGGATGTTGCCTCCTGTATTGGTGATTTGAGTAAGAGGAAGGGTAAAAGCTGGATCCAGGTCAGCACGAATGGGTAACCTCTGGCCTCAGTAGTCTGTGCTTGTGTCCCAGTTGGAATGACGTGGGGACTAGGGTAGAGCGCATAGTCAAGGGGGGTGTGGTTGGTGAAAAACAAACAACAACATCATCGACAACAACAACAACAACTACAACAACTACAACTACAACTACAAAACATGGTCATGAATAGTAGAGGTTGCTTCCCATGAGGTTTCTATGTCAGGGTTCTAGAAGAAGGTTCATAAGCTCTATATAGCTCAGAACTCCATCCATTATAGCACATACATTCATACATACATACACACATACACACATACATACATACCCACATACATACATACACACGCACATACATACATACATACATACATACAGACAGACATACAGACATACATACACACACACATCCATCCATCCATCCATCCATACATACATACATACTGGTCATACATACATACATACATTCATTCATTCATTCATTCATTCATTCATTCATTCATACCTACATACATACATATAGACACACATAGATACATATATACAGTAGTTATAGACATTATTCACTGCACAAGCCGAGACCTTAAATCTACATGAATTCCCCATCATGTATGTGTTTTGCCAAATGTGTTAAAACATGTTATATTTGTAGATGTCTCACTCTCACAGAATGCAGGGCTCATAAAGTTCTCATTATTTATCGCTCCTCCGAGTTGTGAGGAACGAGAGCGTATATCACATGCAGGCCAGGCCAGACCAGGCGCACATATCAACTCATTGCTGCGCAAGCGAGAATCCACTCTGACAGAAGAGGTTCTTGTTTTCTTTATTTCCCTTCAACAGAAGCTCTTTTTTTTTTCCTCCACAAGAATGTTGTTTTTTTTTCTTCTTTTTCTTCTCATCCACAGCGTTTTGCTTTGAGTTTCCATCGTGTGTTTTTGCTTTGTTCTGTAGTCTATCCCTGACGACCAGGCTTCCAACAGATTGGACAGGGGAGTGTCTATGCCTAATATGTTGGAACATAAAGCAAGTATTTCACTCCCTTCTCCGCATATTAATTTCAGACTCCTGGTTCTCTCGTTTTCCCCTCCTTGATTTTCTATCATTTTTGCTCCTTTCTTTTCTTTTCTTTCACACGCATTTTCCTTTGTTCTTCAAGATATATTTCGTCTCGCCTTAAGAAGAAAGGCGGTCTCTAATCAATAAATGATTCAGATACCTGGCAGTTGGACAGCACAGTCCACCCATTCGTCATGCACTGTTTTGGAAAATTTTAGAACGACAACAGTATGTAGTTAATCTTCCCTCTAATAAGCCAATAGGATGGGTTCAGTAAGTGCATACAAATTCGAAACTAAAGTCAGTGCACCAATAAAAGGACACAAAATCGATTCTTTTCACTCTGTTCCATGCTCTCTCTTTTCATTCTCCACTGTTGGAGATGCCAATCAATTTTCATCATGACAGACCATCACACAGACCATCACACAGACCATCACACAGACCATTGTACATAACAAAGAAGGAAGAAACTTTCTCATGTTTTCAGAGCAGATACCTAACACACCTCACAGGAATGATGTTCAGGGTGACACTCAACACATACACACACACACACACACACACATGCACACACACACTCTCTCTCTCATACACACGATTCGCTCAGTATTGGTGTCACACCACACACCCCTCTTTACTGTTCCCTTCTCTGTGCATGCAAAGTCAACCCTCGCCTGTGTGTCTATCCTTTACTGTGTGTGTGTGTGTGTGTGTGTGTGTGTTCATGCGTGTGTGAGTGTGTGCACATGCATACATTTGTGTGTGTGTGCATGTGAGTGTGTGTACATGCATACATGCGTGTGTGTATGTATGTGTGTGAGTGAGAGAGAGAGAGAGAGAGAGAGAGAAGCATATTTGTGATGAGAGTTTTCAGAATACTCAGTATACTCAGTACTCAATTCTGAGTTTGCATTCTGAGTGTACATTCTGAGTGTGCATTTTTAGTGTACATTCTGAGTGTGCATTCTGAGTGTACATTCTGAGTGTGCATTCTGAGTGTGCATTCTGAGTGTGCATTCTGAGTGTGGATTCTGAGCATCACCCCCTTCAGCCTGTTGTCCCAGCAAGCCGTGTGTGTGAGTTCATTTGTGAGTCACCAGTTTGCCTGGCGTAGCATTCTCCATAACCTCAACAATCCCTCCTTTTGTGAAGGTGTACCCATATGAAATGCTCACTGTCACCAACAGAGGGCGACCAAAGCTCCCCAGGGACTTGGACCGGACCCGGATGGAGGTAATTAACCACAGTGGCACCAGAGCCGCCGGCGGGGGGAGAAAGGGGGGGGGGGGGGTTAAGGTGGGAGGGTGTTTGAGTTTGGGAACAGAGTCACGACGTGTGAATGTCTGAAGTTTCACTGACTTTCCTTGACTTTCCCACGCTGCCTTCTTCTTCTTCCACTACGCCTCTCTCTTCCTCTCTCTCTCTCTCTCTCTTTCTGTTTTGCTCTGTTCTTTGTTTTATGTCTATTCAACATGTACTCATCTCTCTCTCTCTCTCTCCATCTCTCTCTTTCTCTCTCTCTCTCTCAGCGCCACTTGTCCCCTGAGGTGTTCTTTGACATCTTCGGGATGGAGATTCATGAATTCGACAGACTTCCCCTTTGGAAGCGCAACGACATGAAGAAGAAAGCCAAGCTCTTCTAGTCTTCACCTGTCCCTGCATGTTTTTATTTTCCTTTTTTTTATTTATCACCCACTCCAGTAATAATAATAATAATAATGCATCATTACATGTAGTCTTCTGATTTTCTGATTTTCTTTTCTGTAATGGAGGGAGGGTGGTTGCATACATACAGACATGTAAACAAAAACAAGTAAACTCTTCTTTCATTTTTTGGGGGCTTTGGGAGAGAAGATCATAAATCATACATAAGCTTTTTGTACCCCTCCCTCCTTCAGGATGTAGAACATATGTTTGAATGTTTGTTTTATTATTATTATTTTGAAAGAATCTACATTATCTTAAAGATAATCAGTGAATCCCTTGTTTGGAGAAGGTAGGCTGTAGAGCCTTCAGAGCTCTCATGACCTCTGCACTTGTTTAGCGATGTCCCCGAGCGAAGCCTGACCCCCCCCCCCTCCTCCTCCTCCTCTCTCTCTCTTTTCACCCCCTCCACTACTCCCCCCTTCACTTTTTCTCTGCTCGTACCTGCCCCTCTCTCATAAACTGGGGGGCTTTAATCCGGTATACCTGGGGGATGTCGGTGGGGGTCCCCCTCTTAAGCTGCTCTTAAGGCGCGGCGGGCGGACGACTTTCAGGAGGCCCCCCTGCCGCCACCAAGCCTAACGAGTCCCCTTGATGTGAGTTAACGGGGGGAAGTGGCTACCGTTGCTCCATCTTCGCGCACGTGTGTGTGTGTGTGTGTGTGTGTGTGTGTGTGTGTGTGTGTGTGTGTGTGTGTGTGTGTGTGTGTGTGTTTGTGAGGCACAAGATGAGAGAAGCCTGGTTTGAGCACCAGGGAAGCCCTCAAGGGCCATCCGGGCCCTTAGATTCTACGAGGCATTATTAGAACTGCAAGACAGACACACACACACGTACACACACACACACACACACACACACACACACCGTCTCCTCCACCTTATGTGTCTTCTCACTCCCCAAAGAAGCTACTATGGCATATAGTCGCCCCACCAAACCCTTCTCTGACCAAAAGAGCAAAAGTGAAGGTGGGATTGATTTTTAACACACACACTGTTTCCCACCCTAGCACTGCCCCCTCATTTAGTGTCCACGTTTGAAGCTTCTGTTTTGTTTGGTATTCAAATGAGGTGTTGGTATTTCTTTTTAGGAATTTCACCTACCACAATGCAACGTTCAATTACTGTGGGGGTTCTACCACTAGAGAGCAGGCTTGTGTTGCATCAACAGAACGAAGAAAAAAAAAAAGGTTGCACCTGAATTTTGAATGCCACTTTCCATGTCACCCTTTCTCTCTCTCCCTTTTCTCCCTCTTCCCTACATCCTCTGCTGACATATTTCTTTGTTGTTGCTTTCATTTTTCGGGTCTGACAATCCACACTTTTTTTTTTTCGACCGCTCTCCGGTCCGCTACCTTGCAATATATCTCATTATTATCTCCAACAGCATATCACTTTGAATAAAGTTCAGATTTGAGAAAAAAGATTTGCATTTGATATGACTTGCATTTTGTAACGTTTTGAGACTTGAAACTGCCACTGTGTTGCGGTGGGGTGGGCCTGTACTAACATGAAAATTTAATAGAAGGGGGGAGGAGGAAGTGTCGAAAAATAGGGGTGAAATCTCTACCCGTGTAGTCACTTCCAAAACCTCAGGCATGCGGTAAACCAATACCATGACTTCTTATTGGCCAAGTAGTCTGGTCTGCACTAATCAGATACATTGGTGTTGTGCAGCTGGTGATAGCCTGAGCGGTTAGGCTCGTGGTGTGGGTGCAGCACCTCAGATACCCATACTAGCTTTGTGTAGTGCCTAACGTAGTACTGACCTCCCAGGGCTCAGCCACCGTGTTAATGCCAGCCATGGTTATAGTCTGTCTAAGTGTGCCAACTCTCTGTGTGTTGACCTTATTGGTGTGTGTTCAATGTGGTCAGCATTAACATCAACGGAAACATCTGGAATCTACAAATAATGATTTACAGTACAGATGAAACAATATAACAGTTTGTTGTATGAGCTGACAGGTGGTATAAAGTAGAAGTACCTTACTGGATGGCCATTTTGGACAAAAATGGATTTCAGCACAGCAATGAGCATAGAAGCTCCTAGATCAGATAAAGCTGCCTGCATGTATTTTCCATAACAGAGGATATGAGCCAACCTGGGAGAATGTGACTTTTTTGGGGTTATACTTCTAAGATAAAAAAATCTAGATTTGGAGATTACACTGTACTAGAACCTACTACAACCCCCCACCTTCTATACTGTGTCACTTTAAGAAAAATGGAATGAGAGAGCATTTTGATATCCGATCTTTGTTCCTCACCTTTTTTTCTCTGTCTTTTAAAGGAAAAAGACTTGATGGCAATGATGTATTCGCTCAACAGCGTAATAAAACACTGCTTCAAACATTCACAGTGAGATCTCTCTTTCACTTCCATATTTATCAGATCCAGTCATGAAGGTGTGTTACTGTGTCTGGCGCTGTGTGTTGTGACAGTTGTGTGTGTGTGTATGTCGGAGTGGCACAACCTGATGTGGGTCCTAGATGACTATGCCAGATTATGGGTTCTGAATAAATGTGTGATTCAGTGAAAGAGCTCCATGATGTCATCATGCTTTGTTCTGTGTGGCCTCATCCTGTTCTCCAAACGCTTCTTTAACTCACCCTTGTGTCAGTCAGAGAGGAATGAATCCGTACTGAACCCTAGTGTATAACACCAACATTTTGAAAGTTCGCCCCTTGGAAGTGTCAGAATTGAAAAAAGCCTCGGGTTTGTCTCGGTACGACATCCCCGGTGCACCGTGCGCTGTGAGATTAGAGGGTCACACAGAGACACTGAAACACCTCACAAAAATGCTCAGAGAGAGACTGTTAGTTTAACTTAGCGACTTGTTAGCTTAGCGACTTGTTAGCTTAGCAGTAGGAAGCAGCGAGTGAGCACTAAAGGGTAGCAGTGGAAGGCATGGAAGGGCCTCCAGTCCACACAGGCTCCATGGGCCCCACATGATGGGGGGTGGCCCTTAAGAGATCCCTAGGCTGTAAAAACATTTAAGGCTTACATTTTTGCCTTTGTGTTGTTGCCTGAAATGCATTTGGAGGGCACACTGACCTGGCTGGGTATTATTACACTGGGACTCCCCCTCATTCCACTGCTCTGAGTGTGCAGGGGCCACAGGGGTATTTTCAGGCTCCATGGACTGGAACTCGGAACCCGTCCCAGGTGAGGAGGCTGGGTGAGATCATGTTGATGTTCACATCCTACATGAGGGAGGGGCTGATGGAGACTATAGAGGCAGATAAATGCAGAGTCACTCAGAGATGGGGCTGATGGAGACTATAAGGGCAGATAAAAGCAGAGTCACTCAGAGTTGGAGGTGATGTGCAGGGACATGGTTTTAACTTGTGGAACCATTTGGGGTTTCCTTGAAATGTATCATTTATCATTCCAACCAACAGGGACAGAGGCTTACTCCTTCCTTTTCCCTTTCTTCTGATTCATTTTTGCACGGGCCATTTCAAACAAGCTTGTCGTAGAACAGCTGAACTGTAGCAGTGTGACAGGATCAACAGTCTGTGAGTGTGTGTGTGTGTGTGTGTGTGTGTGTGTGTGTTTGTCTGTGTGTGCATGCGTGTGTGTGTTTATTGCGTTTTTGTTCACTCGTACTAAAACAGCCTGCCCTCAACTGATGTGAGAAGAGTACATTCTGTAGGTTCAACAGAGTGTAACTTGGGAGCCCCCCCATCAGCTCTCTCTCTCACACACACACACATAGGCACACACACATGCACACACACACTCACAGATGCGGGTACAGATGCGGGTCTAGAACTACACATACACACACAAACATGTCCTTGTTCCTCCGTTCCCTCTCCCTCGTGGTCCTAAGGAGCTCATTATCATCAGTATGTTGTTCATACACCCAGAACAAACATTCATCATTATTACACATCTCTCCTCACTCCCTCTTCTTCTCTCTTTCTTTCTCTCTCTCTCTCTCTCTCTCTCTCTCTCTCTCTCTCCCTCTCTCCCTCTCTCCTCACTCCCTCTTCTTCTCTCGCCCTGGGAGAGGACTGCGGAGTTATGCCCCTGTGTGCTTTAGTGTCTGTTCTCTTTATCTCCTCTCTCTCTCTCTCTCTCTCTCTCTCTCTCTCTCTCTCTCTCTCTCTCTCTCTCTCTGCCACACACATACACACACACACATGCAAATCAAACAACACAAATACAGTTTAGCCTACAACACTTTGTGAATGCAAGTATGAATATGGCTATGGCTACCAGCAGATGTTCTGAGCTGCATGTAGTCTGTCAGTCTTTGTCTTAGTTGCTTGTGTTTCTCTGCCACTGTCCTTTTGTATCTATCAGTTTCAGTTCTCTGTTTTTTTCGCAGTCAGGTCTAAAGTGGCTAACTTATTATGTGTGTTATGTGCCACCTCTTTTTATCCTCAGTGCTATGAACTGCATGTGGTCTCTCTCGGTTTCTTGTCTCTAGTTGTTCTCTCTCTCTCTCTCTCTCTCTCTCTCTCTCTCTCTCTCTCTGCTTTTATTTCTAAAGTGGCCCACTTATTTATGTATTCTTATGTGCCCCCCCCCCCCCCACACACACACACACACTCTCCCCCTCCAGACGCTGATGTTTGTTCTGTGACTGTATGTTTTCCACCCCGTGCCCCATGTGCATTAATGCTCACAGTCCTCTGCTCTTGTGTGGGCCCTTCCTCATGATCCTCCCCTTCTCCGGTTGCGGACCTCACAGGCTCCTGTCAGGGTCTTAATGCCAACGAGATTGAAAATGACATCCCAGGTAAGGGGGGTGGGGGGCAGTCTGTTGGAGTGGTGGCCCCGGAGGGTGGGGGATGGGGGGGGGGGCAGTCTGTTGGAGAGGTGGCCCCGGAGGCCGAGGGCGCATCGCCTGGGTGTGTTTTCCGAACATTTCCTCGCAGATCGTTTTTCGCACAGTTGGCTTATACCGGCAGCCGTGTTTTTGCTGGGTGAGGCAGACGCACAAATATACACACGTTAGCATGTGAACACACCTACTCACACACACACACACACACACACACACACAAACAGACTAAATCTGCTCATGGAGAGAGGGAGAGATAGAATAATATTTTCGTGTGACATAATGTTCTCACTTGAGATTTTCCTCCTGGGGGTGAACCTGAGAGTTTGATCAGGTGCCTTCTTGTGTGTGTGTGTGTGTGTGCATGCGTGTGTGTGTGTGTGTGTGAGTGAGCATGAGTATGTGTGTGCACGTATATTTGATAGACAGTAAAAAGCCCTCCATTAAAGAGCAAGGTGCCTCCATTGTTGCCAGGACTCCGTCTCAGTGACACACTGATGCACTGCGGGACCCACTTCAAAGCCCCTCTCGCTGTTTGTGTAGTCTCATCCTACCCTAGACACACACACACACACACACACACACACATAACACACACACACACACACACACACACAGCGCAGATCACTCTTCATTCCTCACCCAGCCTCTGGCCTCCCATGGACCGGCTCTCAAAACAGAATGCTCCAGGAGCTTTTTCTTTTTCTCACACACTCGTCATCGTTCATACACACACAGAGGCTTTTGACCACAACACATCCCTGACACATCCCTGTTATTCGTTTGTTCACAGTTTGCAACGTAAACACACTATGACCTTCAGCAGGAGTGAATTCACATCAAGGCCTCTTTATCTTCTGTGTCCTAAAGGGTACACATTTGTGTAATGATTACACGGGACTGACAGGAGATACTGCTCAAGCAGTTGTCAGATTAATTTTTTTTTAAATGCCACCGTAGTTGCCAAAAGGTCATATTATGTAGTAATATTATGGATATTTAACAACTTCTACACCAAGTGCAAATACATTGTGTGTTATACATTACATCAATTTTATATTGCTGAAGGCATACACATAAATATGCTTTTCTACTATTGTCTTCTTCTTTCTTCTTCTTCTTCTTCCTCGTCTAACATCTAATGTTTGTTAATATTTTCCTGTATATTCACAAGGTTGTGTCCACTAACACAGACTCCATAATGTACTCACATGCACACACATGCTCACTTAAGTGTAAAGATATAATTCACGCTTCTTGTAGATCGCCTTTGTAGTGGCAGCCCACTCAGGAAATGTTGCTTCAGTGAGGAAGAATAACTTTGTTCGTAAAGACACAACCCATAGCTCTTTGAAGCATTCCACTCCAACAGAATTCCTTGAATATAAATCAGGATCTTACTGTGCTTTCCCCAGAGTTGCGCAACATATGAGCCCTTTGTCCCAACCCCTCTCCTCACCTACGCCGAACAATAGGTAACTTTCTTCCGCCCACACTCTCATTCCCTCGCCCCCTCTCCACCATCCTCCCTTCTTTCTTCTCCTCTACCACTTTCATCTCCTCCCCCTCTCTCATCCTCTCCACTCAACTCTTTCCTTTCCATTCCTCCCTTTGCGGTTCTCTTCTCCTTTTCTTCTCTATCAACACTCCTTTATGCCTGGCTGTCCTCTCCTCTGCCTCTTGCATCTATCCATCCCTGTCCTCTCTCTCTCTCTCTTCTCCTGTCTTACCTAATGTCTGCCCTGCCCTCTCTTCCTCTCTCCTCTCCTCCTTCGGCTCCCTCGTTCTCTCATGCATCTTTCCCCAGCCTGACACACTTGGCAAGTCGTCTCCTCTGCTTGAGCGGCTCTTTGTGCTGCAGACTGTAGGGGAGTGTGTGTGTGTGTGTGTGTGTGTGTGTGTGTGTGTGTGTGTGTGTGTGTGTGTGTGTGTGTGTGTGTGTGTGTGTGTGTGTGTGTTACATGGGAAAGGTCCCTCAAATCAAAGAGGCCCAGTGCTCATACTGAGACTGAGTCAGTGACCTTTGACCCCTGAGTCACAGCTGTGGAATGTTCTTTGTGCTCCTACCAACAGCAGCAGCGAAAGAGAGAGAGAGAGAGAGTCAGAGAGGGAGCGGAGAAGAGGAAGGACCTGCCTCCGACTGAGGCTACCATCTCCCTGCCTCTCTCTCTCTCTCTCTCTCTCTCTCTCTCTCTCTCTTTCATTCTCTCTCTCTCACTCTCTCCTCCATCCTCTGTTTCTTGTTTTGTAATGCATTATTCCTCTCTCTGTGACACTCTGTGTGTGTGTGTGTGTGTGTGTGTGTGTGTGTGTGTGTGTGTGTGTGTGTGTGTGTGTGTGTGTGTGTGTGTCCAACTGACACACAAACATACACCACCTCAAACACATCGGGGGGGTGAACCTCAGCAGGGCCAAACAAACTACAAACTCTCTGACATTCTTCCCCCGCTGTCGTGGCCAAGCGTGCCCGTCTGCACCCCCTCTCCACCGCGCCGCCGTGGCGACGCACCCAAGCACTCATAATGATGCCAGCCGACGGGACGGGATGGGAACGAACGCCCACAGCAGGCACCGACCGCTCAAATGCCTCTTCACGCATGGCGAGCCGGGACAATGGCACTGCCCGTCTCGTTGTGTGTGCGTGTGTGTGTGTGCGTTTTGGGGTGGCAAACAGCTCTTTTGGGAAATAGCGGGGGACCACCCTGGTTGAGGCTGTCTGGGGCACACACACACACACACACACACACACTCACACACACACACACACACACACACATTCCTCCGCTGAGGTGGCGGATCAGCTGGAGAGGAGGACGGGGGCAGGGGTAGGGGTAGAGGGAGATTAACCTCCAATCAGACACACTGTCAAGAGGAGAGACAAAAGTGCTTGTCTCCAACTCTCCACGGAATAATCCATCAAAAAGAAGAAGATAAAGACTTTGGGGATGATAATTGGACCCCAGTGGTGGCATACAAATTTTGACCGCCGAAACGGTCATTATCAAACTGGTTCAAACATTCGCATTTTTATACTAACAAGGAGACTCATCTGCAACAACAGAAGAATCTCTAACCAAAACCATTCGTCCTAAAACATTACCATGTTTCAGATTCGACCCTTTTGGCTTTCTGACAACGAACAATAAACACATTGTCAACCACAGACCAGCGCCTTTCCTACACTTGCCACCTTTGAAGAGAAAGAGCCGTCTGGGCCTCCAAAGCTGCTCCTTCAGCACCACCTCTGTCTTCCCCGGCTGAGAAGGGGGATTACCGGTGCCCACGCTCTGGTGGAGAGGGGGAGAGAGGACCAGCAAAACTTCACAGAGGAGAAGAAGGAGGAGCAGGAGCAGGGATGGGGATGGGCCACTGTCATCCTTGGGTTTATTGTACAGTGTGGGCCTTCAAAACAAGAGAATGGTCCTTTGTTTGGGCCTGTAAGGGGACCCTTTTTTTGATCAGGCAACCTCTTTCATCCTCTTTTTACAGTCTTTGCCGAGGCTAATCTGATTCTAGATGCCGCTAAAAGGGCTTTACCTGCCTCTGAAATGTGAAGTGTTATTGGTTGGGGGGAGAATTCTATACAATTATTGTACTTAATAGCGTAAAAAATAGGCAGGTAAAGGCTACATTTAGTGGGCACTGACATAATGAAAAAAGAGACACACAGAGCTCTGAGACATAACTGGGCCAAACAACCATGGCCTTGGTTAAATAGTCATTCCTCCCTTTGAAAGGTTATACTGCACTCCCTTGGTGTAGTTATAGTTGTATTTTAAAGAGTCCACACTCTTTCACAACCATACCATAAAGTCGTCCCTTAGGGATGACCCACGTGGTTGGCACTTCAACCTCCATAACTCTGTACAGACATAATTGCATAAACTGTGTGTAGCTTCACACACCCTCTCTCTTATCATCTCCCACCTCTGACACTCACTCCCTCTGGGCAACTCTTCTCTTCACCTCTCCTCTCAACCACTCCTTACCCCCCCCCCCCCCCCCCCCCCCCAGCTTCTCTCTGACGGAGCCTGAGAACACCCCACGTTGGTCCTCCCTCACCCCACCCCTGCCTCTCTAAAGCACATGCTAACATCCACCCACACACTCACATTGAGGGGGCAGCCACTCCTTAAATAAACTTCATGGGATGAGCAAAACAACAATGTGACTCTTCGTTTTGTAAAGCCATTAATCCCCAGCCCTCCAGTGCGTAAAAAGAGACAGAGAGGGAAGAATGAGAAAATGACAGCACAGTGAGCTGTCCGGCACGCATTCAAAACAAGACAAGACACTCAGAATTTGCATTTCCTGTGAAGCCTCGCAATTTGTCAATAGGATTCTGGGAAAACAGTCTTATCAGGCTGTGTCATCATCTGCCTTTCTGTGTAACTCACTGATGAGAATGTTTTCCCTAGTCAGAGCGTAAGCTACACTTATGATCTGCGACACTGTGAACGTCAAGAGGTCAAAAAAAAAATGTTCAAGAAAAACTTTTGTATGTTTGAGGATGCATTTTGTCATTACATTTTCATGAAGTATACTTTTGGTTAAAACATACTCTGGTTAAAAATGTTTTACAATAATTATCATTGTAAACATTCAAAATAAATTATGTAACCACTGCATCAGAAAAAACTAAGGAAAAGCTTGCATCTGAAATAGTAGACTTTGGGTTTTAGTTCCTCAGCTTGACCGGTATGAAAGAAAGACCTCAGCTCACAACACAACGTTCCTCCAGTCACAGGAAGACGTTCCTATCAGAGGACACCAGCTACTGCCCCATTTCAGGTCATCGAGAAACCCCCAGCCCACCTAAGAGGGGTATGCCATATCTCCTTATCTGTTCTATTCTGTTCTCCTCTCTTCTCTTCTCTTCTCTTCTCTTCTCTTCCCTTTTCACTTCTTTTCTTTTTATAAAAGGAATTGTGGCTGACCCACTTCTGGGGAGTAGAATGTCAGTGAAGAGCTCTACTAGATGCTCTTCCTCCCCAGCAGTAAGCTCTGACAGGAAGGAGCCTCGGCCGACAAGGAGCTTACATGGAAACTTTTCTCCATCCCCATGGGCTTTGCGGGAGAGGTCAGGACTCTCTGGTGCATGTGATATTGGTGGACATAAACACACACACACACACACAGTCTTTCTATCTCCCTCTCTTTCTCTCCTTCTTTCTCCTCATCATCACAGTCACATACAACACAGAAAAGTTCTCACACTCCCCGGCCAATAGAGGCACGATGACTTGATGAGAAAATGGTCATGTTTGTCTGAAGAGTGAATCTCTCTCTCTCTCTCTCTCTCTGTCTCTCTCTCAAACACACACACACTGTATTTGTATTTGTGTGTGTGTGTGTATCTTTCTGTTAGACAGAGAGAGAGAGAGAACAAGAGGAGGAAGAGAGGTCAGGTTAGACATCTTTCGGCCATGTTTGCCAAATCTGTGAATGGGCTGTTCAGCAGGTTTACTGGCTGTGTAAATAGACCATTCCCATATTTGCCCTGCAGCAGCCTACTGGCTCCTGCCCTGCCCTCACCTCACCCTCTCGAACTCATCTGAAGAGAAGCAGAACTGGTTGACCCCGCAGGACCAGCTCATACTAGGAGTGACCAGGGCCCCCAGTGTATCCCTATAACAACCACAATCACCCAGGACAATGAGAAAGACAGATCCCCAGGATTGAGATGGTTTTCGTTGGAGCTGCTTTTGTGTCAAAGTTGGGGAGTGGGGAGTGTGTGTGTGTGTGTGTGTGTGTGTGCATGTTGGTGGTGGGGTATTAAAAAGTATAAGACCTGCAAGTTGCCACAATATGCTCAGTCATCATCTGACTGAAGTGAAGCATGACGTGCAAAAATGAGGTCCTGAGTGATTTACAGTCAAATGAGTGCTGTGTTGTTTTTCCTGGACGATTGAATGGCCTGCAGTCCATAGGCACAGTCATCAAAGTCAATAGACACAAAATCATTATGCCATTATCTGAGGAATTCAGCCATGCCACTAACAGCTCAAGTGTTTCTGGTTCTCGTATATTTGTGTTTTCAGAGACTATGTAGCTCTGTAGGGTCGTTCAGATTTGATTGGGTAACAGTTGTTTCTGGGGCTACATTTATTCTGTTAAGTACCTCAGCCAATCGTTGTAAAGCTCAAGACTGTGATGTCATTCACATGCGCCTTCTTACTCGAAATTCTAATTAATGCGGGGAGCAGGTAAATTGTTACACAGCTGCATTCCAATGCAAACTGTGACTAGATGTAATCGACTCAGCGCAATAAAGTGAAAACGGTATAGCGAAACTGTTGTCGGTTAATACTGTGCAATGCTTTATTTGAGCTTGCATTGCCAGCTGGCTAGTTGGCTATGTTAAGCATTAAAGGAGTTGGCAAAGGTGGCTTTTAAAAGCCACATCGAATAGTATCTCCTTGCTTCCCTTACCGACTCTTTCAACACTTGATATAGCCAGCTAGCGGGCTAACAATGCTAGCCCAAAATCTATGTAACTCATATAAAGCATTACACACCATCAGACTACAACTGTTTCGCAACATTGCGTTTGTTATGAGTCGATTTACATCTATTGGCAACTTCCATTGCAATGCAGCTGTGTAACAGTTTAACCTGCTCAGGGCATGAATTTGAATTTTGACAAAGAAGGTGCATGCGAATGACATCACAGGCTTGAGCTTTACAATGATTGGCCGAGGTACTTGATGTCCCTGATACAACATAATAAATGTAGTCCCAAATGAAGTTCCAACTGTTACCAGGGCGACCAGTAGGGTAAAGTAGTCAACCTCCATGACATGCACTGATCTCGAGGGATCTGGTTATCTTTCGGATTCTCTCTGTCAAACAGACACACACACACACAACAGGTCCAGACAACAACAAGGCTATTCATGACGCAGGAAAGCTCTTCCCAGTTACTCCCTCCCTGATTCCCAGCTGTGGTGGCCTACCTGTAATTACAGCGGGCATTCCAGCCCTCACTGCTGTCATGACATCATGACGTGTCACCCTTCAAAACAAGTAACCTATTCAAAGTTACTTCACATGTTGATTTGACCAAGTTGACCACTTCTTCATTTCATTTCTTAAAGCAGTATGAACTTGACAATTGTCTCTCCCTCTCTTTCCACTGGTATGTGTGTGTGGTGTACGTGCCTGTAAGTGTCTAAACAGATATGGTGAAAGAAACAGCTTGATACAGTAGACACATTTCATTGCTTTGTGTTTACAACCGAGCTTCCAGCCCTTGCTCTCTGTTCATAGTTTCGTTGCTCCACTCAACGTATGCGCTCCACCACATTCCTGCCGTTCCTTCCCCAGGTCAGGACTCTCCCATGGGCTCCGTGATCAGCTTGAAGTTGGGAAATTCGCCCCTTTTTGGCACAGAATGCAGGGGCTTGCATTCTGGGAACGTGCGCTTTTCTCCGCATAATCCAAACAATCATCCGCGCAAAAGAAACAGATTGGATTGTTTTTGTTATTCATATAATAATAATACCCTCTCCGACTTCCTTTCCCCCCTCCATGTGATAGCTGCGATTTGTGAGTGACTAAGACGTAATATGATGCAGAAAGCTGCATATTAATCGGTTCAGAACCATTAACAACGTTGGCTCTCCAAAACGGTGGTTAATCGTATATTTCTTTAAATGAATTGACACGTTTATTTTTTGTATTCGTTCATTGAGATAACTTGTAAGAGTTCTTTCCCTTCCGTCGTTACAGGGGAATAGATCCCAAAACAAGATAGTGAAAACAGTTTTGTTGACACTGACAGACAGACACAAATAGGGCAGACAACGTGCTGAACTGAACCAGCGTGACGTTTAGCTCAGGAGGCGCGGCAAATTCGCTGACTGGAGTGCGCTTCTGTGGAAGAGTTGAGTTGAGACTGCGGAGACAGGGGCTGGAAAGGACAGCTGGAAAGCGCAGTGGGAGCGTTGGAAGTGCCGCTACACTCTGACCAGTCGTCAGAGAGCGACTTCGGATTGCCTTGAAACTCTCTAAGGATCTTGCCGGAAAACCTCGTCTGGAGAAAGGAAGAAAATAAACGGGATCATAGTGCCTTGACAATGGATAAGCATAAAGGTATGGCAAAGCCATAATTTATACATTACTTGACACCAGCTAACATGTGAAAGAGGAAGGGAGAAAGAAAAAAGTAACCGAAAATGACATATACAAAAGGGGGCGTAAGTTTTTGGTAACAGTTTTAGAAGATTTGTAAGTCAATAATTGTTCCACATGTGTCAATTCTGCTTTATACATGTTTTTGCATTACCCTACTGTGAACCATTGGCTCCCCTCCTCTTTGGCACCCCACTGACTGCAGAGATACGTGACAGGTTTTGAAAACCAAAAAAAAAAATCCATTCATCACAGTAGCACATAAATATTTCATTAACCGAGCAATGATGTCTGAAGGAATTTCGCCTGAGTAACTTCGGTAGCCTGCGCTCTCGGCTAGCGCTTCACACCCTTGGCAATGCCTTGCAAGTCTGTCTGCTTGTTTCCTCACACAGAGATGATGAATGTAGATGTCGGTCCACTGGTTTAATCCTGTACACATAGTAGTTTACTGTAATCACGAAATAACAAGAAAGAGTTATTTTCTCGTCACGATGAACTATATAGCTGTGAAAAGTAGCGTGTTGGATATGAACGAACTGCAGGTGAGCATTTGGGGGGAGAGGGGGTGGGGGTTGCAATGGATTGTCAGGCATTCTCAGAAGTTCATATAGTTTTTGACTTGTATGGCTATTAAACATACACGCAGACTCATAAGCAGCTTAGTGTCGACCACTTGTATCTTGGAATAAGTCTATTCGTTTGGCCGTTTGTTTTCCTAGTGATAGTGCATTCACCGGAGGTTTATGTACTGCACCCGTGCTTATTCTACTTATCTCCATACGCAGTTCACCCAGTAGGAACAACGCGGGGCGTTTTTATAATCGGGAGGGGGGGCACACATTTATGACATTTGTAGGACCTGCATGGAAATTGGACAACAAAATGACTTCTACCGAAACCTTTTGTGAAGGACTGATTCATTGTAGCCTGGCTGTAGTGAACGTACAGGAAGCTAAAATAACCACGTTAATGTTTTGTTCACTCTTGTCAGTCTGGCAACAGGCCTTGTAGGATGATGTGTGTCCACAACAACGCATTCAGATCAAATTAAATTCACGTGGCCCCTGTGGAGAAGTCACCGTAAATATTTACAGCCCTGGGTTCATCTATTCATCTTTTCTCCCGCAGGGACTAGTGTGTGTATTTGTCATGTGTTCAATTTCCGTTACCACATTTTAATCTGCTCGCGTCTGGTTAATGGTAAATAACGACACGTTTATTGAGGGCGCTTGCTGGGAATCTTTAAAGATTATTAAGTGAATGCCTGCGGCTTTTTTTTTTTTATTCTGCGGAATGCAAGAGGGTAATATTGTTTCGCAAACTGATGGCCTACCATGGGGAGGTGCGATACGTTGCTGACAGTGGGTAGGCTGGAAGAAGGGGAGGCAGGAAGTTGAGTTCGTCAGCGTCCGGATGGAATGTGTCTATGTAGCATCAAGTGATCCCTACACCATGTTATCATTACCAGTGATGGATGTGGGAAATCCCCCCCCCCCCTCCTCCACCGTGTCTGGCAGTATAATGACAACATGATCATACTGATCCTAGATATTGTCACCATCTACAGTGTATCAACATGGGCACCAACATCATATCATGACGTGAGAGGAACGTTTGTACCAGCTGTTCTAGTGCCCATCTAGATGCTACAGGTGAATATGTGTCAAGAGAAGGCAACACAAAGCTACTCTAGATTGTAAATGAGATTGTAAAAGTAGGTTGTTGGTAGTCGAGAACAATGCCTCTGTCTGAAACAAAAAGAGAAAGCTGTTTGAAAACTCTTGCTTTTGATGTTTGATGCTCTTGATGTTGTTTCTTCGCTTCTACACAATTCATCTACTCACAGGCCTGGAAATTGAGGAAGCAGAATTGTTTGTCAATTACTCCTATGCTTCCTATGGCCTGAGAAGTCTTCTCCCGTACCCCAACCCAAATCATAACTGGTTTGTAATTCAAAACACATGAGGATGTTCTGAACATCCTGTGCACTGTCACCCGGTGACTTTAAACTAATTTAGCAAAACTACTTGGCAGGGACAGTGAGTCATTTGGTCATTTTCATACCGTTATCCATCAACCATGATCTGGAAACCTCCATCAACTCTCAATATGTTCAAGATTATAAGGTCAGCCTTCTCAAGATGTTCAGGCTGTTCTGATGATTTACGTTTGAGAAAATTCCTCCAAAGAGATTGCTTAGGAAAACAATGTGAATACGAACTCTAGAATACTTAGGAAATGCCTTATTATTGACTTGTAAACCGCTCAAAGACAACTAGAATGCCTCTCTCCAAAGTTGTCTATTAGATTTATATTGTATACCCCGAAAGCCTCTCACAGTCTCTTTCAGTGTCTGGGACTAATTGTGTTTATTTCGGCATAGGTCTATTAGCAGTGCTTAAACTGCTCTGTGGTTTTCGTTACAGAATGTCACTGCCTGAAAGGCAATCACCCGTGTTCAGCTTGGTGTTCAAATGGTGTTGTGGTCAGAGGCTGTCGAGAAGACAGGGGTGGGGGGGTGGGGGGTGGGGGACATGTGAGTTTTTGTTTTTGTGAGATAACAGACTGAGGGGAGTACAGTATGGAGGGAGGGAGGGAGGGAGGGAGAGAGAGTCTGATCGAGGCAGAAGACTGATAGTGGGATGGCACTTTGGAGAGAAGTGTGTCATTCGTCCCGTGATAAACAGTGAGTAGGGGTGGTATGTTTTCCACAAGCTTTGAGGTTTGGCATTTGTTTGCCAAAGGGCATGCCACCATTTTAACACTCCCTGTATTTACGACAATGTTGGTGATAGGAAGCCTTGTTATTAATGTCAATGTTTGTGATGCAGATGATTCATTTGACATAGGAGTGAGGAGAGTTACATGACGAATGTCCAAACTGCTCTCTTGGAAGCAGGAAATGGCATCTGCAAAGAGCTTTCAGCTGGTCTGTTGAAGAGCAAAAATGGTTGATGTCAAGCAAAACTTGTGAAAACGTCTTTGTATGAAATCACATCACATCAGTACCGAAGTTAAGATTCATTCTCAAAGACAGGGAAATAACCCCTAGAGGGGCCTCTAAAGGAAAGCCAAACAAGCTAAACCGAGAGCAAGAGCCAAGAGAGAGACGGCCACGGTTGATGGATCGCTCTCTCAAGTGTCATTTGTGTGCTTTTCAGAGGCAAAGCCATGCTCCATTACTGGAGCCCAGGTGTGTCCACGCAGCACATCATCACACATCTCTGTGAGAAAAAAAGAGGAAGAGGAGAGGGGGGGGGGGTAGCGGTGGATCTAAATCCATCCTCAGCATGCTGTTTCTTTTCTTATCCCGCCGATTTCCTCCTCTTCCGCCCTCCTCCCCCCTTTTTTTCTGCGCTTCAAAGGAGGGAGTTTTTTTTATTTTTTCTACTTTCGGGGGAACCAGATCTCACCCCGGAGAGGCCCAGGCCCTGATACCACTGAGTTTCCTGACCCACCCCTCATGTCCCCTCCGAACGTGGGCCAAGTCCACTGCCTCTGCTGCTGATACTGCTGATGCTGATGGTGCCACTTTGACTCCTGTTCGGAGCCCTAAAAGAAAGAGAGAGGGGTGGGGGGGGGAGAGAGAGAGAGAAAGGAAAGAGGGAGGTGAGAGGAAAGAAAGGACATAGAGATTGGGGGGAGAGAAGATGAAGAAGAAAAGTAAGAGAGGGCAAAAGAAAAAAGGGAAGGGGAGAATGCGGGGCTGAGCGAGTGTGAGACTCTCCGACGCCCGCTGCATCTCAATAAAGACAAAACGCACAAGGAGGGGAGAGGCGCTCCAAAGACGCCGCTCAGGAATGGGAGGATCAGCAGTTTCTCTCACTCTCTCTCTCTCTCTTTTGCAGAGAAGAGAGAGAGAGAAAGAGAGTGTGTGTGAGAGAGAGAGAGAGACAAGGGAAAGGAGAGGAAGGGGAGTATCCATCTCTCTCGATCTGCCGTAAACCCTCTCGCTCAGAAGCCTGCTGCCCTCATTACATCCACATCTAAAGCCAGTCAAGTGGGACCCAGCTCTCATTAGTATACAGCCGTCCACAGAGCATCCCAGAGAGAGTGGGAGTGGGAGAGAGAGATAGAGAGATGGAGGGAGAGGGAGAGAGAGAGAGGGAGAGGAGAGAAAGAAGAGAGATGCAAAATATATTCTCTCTGATCATCTCCCAAATAACCGCATTGCCCAAAATCTGACAAGCCTGCACCACAGCACTCATGTTTGCTTGTAGAAGTCAGTGCTGCGCTAAATTGATATGATCTGACCTGATCTGCTGCTCCTCACAGCTCAGTGTGGGCGTATGTGCGCCGCCTGAAGCTACGCGTCGGTTTACACTGCTTCTCCGTAGAGGCCTTATCGGGGTGCAGAATAATGACCGCTATTGCGCTATAATGGTCGCTAACGCGGCTATCGGTGTGGCTGATCTGACCAAGCCGAGGGAACGAGTGTGATTTTGAGTTGGTCCAGTCAGGTCGGGCCTTATCTTGAGCTTTGGACCTTTCAAAAGGACAAAGTGGTTGTTTTCGGGCGATTGCATCGCGGGTGCTGTAATCTGGGGGTCTGTTGTGGAACTTCAGTGGGCTAAACTATGCAGCCGCGTGGGAATCAAAAACAAGGCGCGCGGGTGCGCGCGTGTGTGCATCACCACTGAGGTCACTTCCCTCTGATCTGCATTCCTCTGCACCCATTCTGATTCAGGTGAAGTGCTCCAACGTTCTGTTTGACTAATAGTGTAGTTTTGGAACAAGGAAACGAGAGAGGCGGAAATTTCAGTCGGGATTAAACAAATCAATCCACAAATATTTGAATGCATTAACTAGCCCAGTAGAATCAACAAAAGATATTTGATATCAGCTTATATAGGACTTTCAATTCCCATTGATCATAAGCGTTGTCACCTAGCAACACCTAGTTTTCCAAACCTTTCAGTTGTAGTGTTGCCATGCACCTGTGGTGGGTGGCAATGTCTAATAATGTGGGTGTGCCTCAAGAAAATTGAGTCGTATATGAAGGTCCCTTACGGTTCTGTTAATCTGTGACCCTTCGGTGTTCCATGTTCCTTCTCTCTCTTCCTCTTGGGCATGAATAGGTAAGTCTGCAGGTATTATAAGGGTTATTGTTCGAGTGACTGCAGAATGTCCTTGTCCATGACGCAAATTCCACTGACGCATTCACTCGTCGGCTACAAACATGGAACTGGACCAGTGTGGATTAATCGAGTTATCCCACAGTCTATACCGCGCACTTTTTCCCCCCTCCGTTTTAATTTTCCTCTTAATTTCGAACTTTTGTTTGGGGATTCGGAGCAGCCAAAAGAAACGAACGTTTAATGGTGGAGACTGAAGTCCGCATCAGCTGTGTCATCAGCCATTTATATGTCGATGAGGTCATAGTAGTTTCAGACTGAGGCAAGCCAATCAGACACTGCAGAATTGGCCACTGACTTGTGGAGCACTTACACTGCAAACGACCTCACAATCAGTAGTTACAGCAACCAGGCCATTACAAGGGAAAGGTCATAAGAAGAGGTCATTAAGCTGTTAGAGAAAAATCTAGCATTTATTACTGTTAGTAGATATGCAGTGGCTGGCGTCTGGTGAGTTAGCTTATGGTGCAGTAGGGTACAACCGCAGTTTTCTGGTACATTTTTAAAAACTTCATTGAGGGCAGCAAACCATGGATAGTGACTATCACTTGATTGATTGCCCTGGTATAGTGCTTTGTGTGACTGACTGTGTCTTTTTCCTCTCTCTGACTTTCTGTCACACACACACACACACACACACACACACACACACACACACAGACACACACACACACACAGACACAGAGCGATGACCTCAGTTCCCCTTTTAAAACAAATACAGCATCCAAAGCCATCTCTGATTTGCCAGCAACATTACTCATAATTATCATCTGGGCTGCAAATGTCAATCAGAGAACCGACACACCATCGCCGTGACGCCAAGACCAAAGAGCATAACAAGGACAAGCCCTGGTCTAAAAGCAGAGCAAGAGAGGGAAAAAAGCACATCCCAAAAAAGAAAAAGAAATAAATAAATCTTTGAAACAAAGCTGCATGGAAAAAAAAAAGTCCAAACAAGTAAAAACAAACAGAAACCAGAGATAAAATCCAGGGCTTAACTGACATCCTTTCTTGACAATATCATTCCCCAAGTCTCTTTCAGTCTTTCCCAAAGTCCCTTCCATGGCACATGGCTCCAATGGATTTTAACAGGGCCCTCATCTCAAACAGTCCAAACATCAGCCAATTGTCTTTATAAAAAAAAAAAGCCCATGTGACAAGAAAAAGAGCGAAACTGAGGAGGCTGTGGAGGGAGAGGTAGTTATTGTTGGAGGGAGCTCCCATCGTGCGCCAGCATCTGGTCCTGTTTTGCTCCCTCGCCGGCGGAGAGGGGCGGCTGGAGGCGCTTCACAGAGAGCCGGGGCCTTATGCTGGACCCCGGTGCTTTTTACTGCCGGGCCGGGGCCGACCGGAGCTACCGTGCTCTTGCCCGCCTCCTGCACCGAGTGAACCCCCTACACAGGCCGTGGCCGAGCTTCGCTAACTGATAGGGGAGAGGAGAGGAGGATCACAAGAAAAAGCACAGCAAAGGAGGTGAAACTTGTGCAGAGATGTAGAAGTTCATGTTTTAGGGCAGTTGCTCACAAACTCCCTTCTACCATACAGGCTAAACAATAGATGGCCATATTATATATGTATGAAGTAGGCCTAGCCCTGTGTTAGGAAGAGGACTCACTCATGCAGACACATACACATACACAGATGTTGATGGTACATGGTAAATGGACTGCATTTATGTAGCGCTCTTCTACTCATAGAGTACTCATAGCGCTTTACAAATGAATGGCGAAGGCTTCTATCTAAGTTCACACACACACACACACACACACACTTACACACCCTCTCACTCCCTCTCTCTGTTTCACCTCCTCACCCACCCCCTGAACCCACTCAAGGTTTAATAGAGTACTCTGGGGAAAGGAGAGTTGGCCCACTTCACAGGGAAAAGGGTTCATGCAGAGAAGAGGAGAGAGCGACAGGGAGGAAAATCAGGGAGAGAAATGTTAACTTGTGTGTGTGTGTTTGAGTGTGTTCCAGAAAGACTGTGTGTGTTTGTTTGTGTGTGTGTGTGTGTGTGTGTGTGTGTGTGTTTGGGTGTGTTCCAGAAAGACTGTGTGTGTGTTTTTAAGAGTTCATGCATGTCCCTGTACATGTACGTGTGTCTACCAGTATGTGTGTGTGTGTGTGTGTGTGTGTGTGTGTGTGTGTGTGTGTGTGTGTGTGTGTGTGTGTGTGTGTGTGTGTGTGTGTGTAACATGCAGGACCATTTCTGTGGACAGATGATGGACAGGAAGGTTTGACCCACTCCTCTGCCTCAGGGGTGTCTCAAGTCTGCACTGCTGTTAACTCGAGTTACACACACACTCACACACGCACAGACACACACACACACACACGCACAGACACACACACACACACACACACACACACACACACACTCACACACACACACCACAGCTGTGGCCGCACACACACTCCATGGGCACTCAAACATTAAAAACACTGTCCCACTTTCAGACAGAGACAAATGACTACTCTCTCTTAAGACTCTTAACCATTCAGATGGATTGCCCAATGCCTCTCCCTTTACCACCCTCTGACCATGACCCTGTCCGAAACCAACTCAGCAGTCCACTTTGTGTCTCTGAAGGTCCCTCATAAGTGTTTTATAACAGCACTAAAAACTCTGCTGTCTTTTCCACACGGTCCACGTATGTAATACATTATAGCTGTTCAGAGTTGTGACAAACATGACTGCTAGATGGATCGTGAAAATGATGCATGTGTTAGTGTTTTGTTTTTTGTTAAACATGGGAATTCTGCTTAACTAAGCAGTTCTTTCTGTCCAGTCTAAGGTTTATCACTCTCTGAAACAAGCGGGGGCTGTTTGTTGTTTTGATGACATCGCCATGTCTTGGACTCGTAGTGTTGTAGTGGCAGTTGTTTGAAGAGCTAGCGGCAGATACGCTGTTACATACAGCTTGACATGTCTGGTCAGTAGTTCTTGTCTGTTATCTTTTTGGAAGAAGCTTTTGTTTTTGTTTTTCTTGGTCAATTGAACTACGCTGCGCATTGCCAATAAGCTTTGGGTGAATGGTGATTGTGGGAAATTGAGTTCTTTCAGCAGTTCTGTTCGTCATTCAGAGCTCTGGGCCCCCTTTAAGCAGGCAGTAGTTTAGTATATGCAGACAGATAAACACACAAACTGCAGATGGTTGTTTTATCAGGCACTAATAAGACAATGATACAATTGGACACTCAGCTATTCCCTTTTGACCAAAAATGCCCAGTAGGCCTCAGTGGTTTGGGAGTGAATTAAGATCAGTGTTGCGGTGGTCTCGGTGGTCAAAGTGTGGATTCCGCTGCTCTGGTTTTGGCCAGGGAAAAAAAAGATCTAGAACTTTCTACTCCCTCATTATCTGAGGACTACGCTGGCCCATTAACCTCCATGTGGCTACCAGCTGTTGACAGCAGCCATGGCTGTGTTTATTTTGCGGTGTGAAGGCTGATACGGTAATAGTAGCCTTTTTTATTTGCTGTCAACAATTGAATGTTGCACCCTATTGGCTGCTTTGTGTTTACTTGGTCATACTCTAGATTGTTTGTACTTGAGTCAAGCCTGCCTGCCTCCCTCTAACATAGACGCTAACTGCTATTTTGCTACTACTCTGCAAGAATAAAGAGCACCAGGAATCATAATGCAATTTGAAAAAAAGGCCAGGTTTTGTCACCACATTATCAGCACATCAACACATTACATCTGACCATCAGAGCCTCGAAGACCAATCAAAGTCTTCTTTTGTTGCTGCTGTGCTGTGTGCGAGGACAGACCAGCCTGTGGACCGACTCAGGTCTCAACTCAAGTCTTCCAGGTCCTCTGTGTCCACACACTGGATCATGTTTTTGCCAAAATCAACAGCTGATGCAAGTTGGATGCAACTCCCCGGCATTTGTCAGTACTGAATTGTTTTAGCTTCCTGTCTCTGAGAGAAGGAAAAAAAAGACTAAGATTCCATAATCCTCTGGGCCATAACGGTTTCCAGGAAGGATAACTCAAACGGCTCTATACCTGCACTGCATACTACAGTGTGTTCAGCTCTACATATCACCAGTCAGCTAGAGGTAGGTGCCCGGACGAGCAAAACTACAAACTGAATTGCAGAGTAGAAGCCCCTTCAATTTGTTCCCTTCATATAACTCAGGCGTATGACGTTGCTGATTCACGCATGGTCTCTGCAGCTGTGATAGTGAGTTAACCGAGGTTTTGGAGCGATCAAGAAAAGGCCTTCAGGTCATGTTTTAGGTGCAGTGGCATCAACAACCCAGTTTGGACTCACCGCACCTCATTTGGGAAGGTTAACAGACTCATTTTTGGAGCATTCGCTAGCCGAAACAGTGGCTTTCGCCTCCAGAATCAGGCAAAAGGATACACTGACACGGAGCCTGGTGTTTCCCACTAAGTGCACGCACCGCAGCCGGTTTTTAGGCATATTTTGAGTGTCAGACGGGAATAGGGCTTTTCAACCACTGGACACTAGCGAACGCCAAACTGCCACCAAAATGCCCAGGATAGCTAAGTAGCTGTTTGAGACCAAGCCCTTATTTAGACTGATGTGTATTTTGTCCATTTTGTGGGGAAGCATCTTCCGACACTTATTCTTTTTCTGCTGTTTTTTTTAAAGAGACAGTGATTTTTCAAACACTACTGCATGGAAATGTTTCTATATCTTCAGCACTTCTCATTACTTCTGTTTGTTGGTTCAGATACTCTTGTGTGGGATCCAGTAAGGGCTCATAAATCCAGAAGCAGAACTATCAATAAACAATATCCATTATCATTATCATTGCCTTTGTTTTATTGTAACACTCTGCGCAGGCATTGTGCATGAACAGCCATGCCTATAAAGCTACTGGAATTGAACTGAATATTCCTCCATCCACTATGTGTGTGCATATGTAAGTGTATGATAATATCTATGTGTGTGTATATGTGTTTGTGTATGTGTGTGTGTGTGAGAGAGAGAGAGAGCGAGAGAGAGAGAGAGAGAGAGAGAGAGAGAGAGCAGGAAGTGTAAACCATCACCCAATTACTGAGGAAATTCCTTTCAGTAAAAATCTGATCTGCCTGCTTTGTTGTGTTTGAGATGGTCCACAATTAAAAGACAAACCCTCTAGGTGCAACCAAAGGTCACTTGCTAACTAACCCACATATCTGAACCATACGGTAACCACAGCTTTTACTGTAAATCTTTAGATGAAGACATAAAGAATCATGAGAGCCCCTGATACCTCTATACCTGTAACACAAAGGTTATTTTGTTTCTATAGGGAAGTGGATTGCTAATGCCTTATTTGTCTGCGGTGTAGCAGTCTGTGTGAGAACCGTGTGAGAATTGTGCGGAACCGTGTTGGGCTCCTGGCCAAGCGGTAACCAGTGGAAACTCTGGAGCCTTCTCTCTAGACCACCAGTCAGCTGACTGGCCATTCCCAGGGTCCCTCCCGAGAAGGGCATCTAAGTCAATCTCCAAAAACACAAGGGGGGAAATGTTTGTAGGGTAGAAGAAGAGGGAGGGAAATAAGAGGGGGTATTGGGGGGGGGGGGGGGGGGTACATTCTTGGCTGAGTGGGCTGAGAAACGAAGGCACTAGGGAGAAACCTGGGATGGGTTGGTCGTCTGTTTGTTTGTTTGCTTGCTTGTTTGCGCACTGGCAAATGCCTAAACCCACATTAAAGCAAAACCACACAATATAAAACCGTTAGCAACCAGCTAACGCTAATCATTTGCAGAGAGGGAAAGTATGATACTTTTTTGACTTTGAGTGTGAGAATGGACGTCAGTGTGCGTGTGTGTGTGTGTGTGTGTGTGTGTGTGTGTGTGTGTGTGTGTATGTGTGTGTTTGTGTCTGTATGTTAGTGCATGTGTGTGTGTGTTTGTGTGTGTGTGAGTGCATGTGTGTGTGTGTGTGTGTGTGTGTGTGTGTGTGTGTGTGTGTGTGTGTGTGTGTGTGTGTAAAAACCCATGCATTCATTAAGTCAGTGTGTGTAGAGATGACGCAGGGTTCCCCATCTGGAGGGCTCTGGCTGACTCAGCATTGAGAGAGCTGGGCTGCTGTAATGGAAGGCTAACAGAGGGGTGTGAAGGCACCAAGCTTCATCTCCAAGAACCAGCTGGATCCCACCCTCAGGGCCCTGTGTGTGTATGTGTGTGTTTGTGTGTGAGTATCAGTGTGAGAGTGTGTGTATGTACACATGTGTGTGTATTTGTGCATGTATCTGTGTGTGTGTGTCTGTGTGTGTGTGTGTGTGTGTGTGTGTGTGTGTGTGTGTGAGTGTGTGTGTGTGT
>NC_045174.1:8393045-8403045 GCF_900700415.2 Clupea harengus | reverse complement strand
CCTTTGAAGCTACAGTATATTTTCCTGGAGAGAAATGATGTGTCTCATACAGCAAATCACTAGTGGCCAATAGCTGCTTCAAAGAATCTTTGGTCAGTCTCTTGTGAAGCAGCATGTGTGTCATAGGTCACTGAAGGAGAGGTCAATAGTAAATTAATATGAGTTACTGTTAAACCCTGAGAGGCAAATTAATTACGGACATCCAGAATTGTTAATAAATCATCAGATTTCTCATATCTATACCAAATGCATACCAATCGCTACATTAAAAAATGCTTGAAAGTAGTTCCTTGCTTGCTAAAAGTGTGTTTTTCTGCGTGTGTTTTGGACAGGTGGGGATGAGGAGTACATCTACATGAACAAAGTCATCGTCACCAACCAGAGTCCAGTGCCTACAGACCGAGGTGAGATGGCAAAGGTCCCCTTAACTCAAACACAGAGACCTCCTGGAATCTTCTGGAGTTATGGTCTTTTCTGAGAAACTCTGTATCCCGTGACCTTTCAGAGACGTGACAGGGAAATGAGCAGACATGGCGCATCCCCGTCCCCCTTCTCTCTTTTCTCTCTATTCTTTCTCTCTGTCCTGGACTTGTGCTTGCGGGTCTTAACTCTTTTCACTTGCTGTCGGAAGCGCCGGTGTTATTTTCAGCGCAGTGACCAGTTGCGGTGACCATTCGTGGATGCGGAAAAGCGCTGAACCCTCCCTAACCCATTTCCCCCCCACCCGCACCCATCCCCTTAAACGCTCCCCCTTTCTTTCTCGCTCTGCACCATCACCACCCCCACCACCCCAACCCCCCCCCCCCCCCCCCCCCATTTCCTGTCTGCCGTCTCACTAACCTCCCTTTTGCGTTCCCCCCAGTTCACCAGACCCCCATATGAGGCCAAGCTGTTGTGTTTAGATTCCATCATGAGGAATGGTGGCCCTTGAGAGAGAGGGAGAGAGAGAGAGAGAGAGGGAGAGAGAGAGAGGGAGAGAAAGAGGGAGGGAGAGAGAGAGAGAAAGAGATGGAGGGAGAGGAAGAGATAGAAGGAGAGAGAGAGAGGGAGATAGAGAGGGAGGGAGGGAGGAAGGGAGAGGAGGGAGAGGGAGAGAGAGAGATGGAGGGAGAGGGAGAGATAGAAGGAGAGAGAGAGAGAGAGGGAGGGAGACGGAAACAGAGAGAGAGGGAGGGAGAGGGAGAGAGAAAGAGTGAGAGAGATGGGTCGGCCCCAACAAAAAAAAGAAAACAGCCCTGAGCCACAAAGACGGTCGCATATCGCAATCTCTTTGATCAGCGAGTTTAACGAGCCAAGTCATTGCTTGGCTTTTGAGCGCACAGCTACGCTGCGAGACCAGACGAAAAATCCCTAATTTGTCGTACATTTCTTCTTTTTCTTCGTCTTTCTTCTCTCCCTGTGCCGTAAGTGAGTTATGTTTGCTTTTCATGTGCTGGGGCGACAACAGGGAACACCTGCAGGTTTATCTGGGCTGTTAGTCATGTCCTCCCACCTTACCCAAACAACCCAGCCAGCCTGGTGTACAGCAATCTCACCCTTGTTATGTGATCCTTCTAGGACCTCAGACAGGCAGTGGAATCAGGAAGAAATAGAAGCTTACAGTATTCATCTCAACCCACACACCATGACCAAAGTCGTTTAAGCAATTTGAGGAATTAAATAGAGTTTAAGAACGGCCGGGTTCAATGGCTGATACACAAGGCTTGAATAAACATTTTCTTTGGAGCTGGGAACTGCCATAAAAACTATTATGACTAAACTTAGTAGGTTGGGCAGAAGAGTGGAGTCCAGTCACACACACACACACACACACACACACACACACACACACACACACACACACACACACACACACACACACACACACACACATACACAGACAGCTGTGAGAAAAACCATAGACCAGTCTGAGTTTAAAATCCCAAAAACATGTGTAAATGCAGTGTAAGCACACTCACAGGTACACACACACGCATGCACACACACACACACACACACACACAGCTGTGAGAAAAACATAGACCAGCCTGAGCTTAAAGTCCAAAAAACATGCGCACACACACACACACACACACACACACACACACACACACCAACACAGACATAGTAAACACACAAACTGCTGTGACATAAGGCTACTGTGACTCAGTCACACGCTACTGTAACCAAGTGAGCAAACACTCATCTTTGTGTCTCTCCACATGACTTTCTCATTCGGCTGCCCTCATTCAAAACAGCACCTTTTTTTCCCCAGCACAGTCCTGCAGCAAGGCAGATGGGATTTAGAGAGGAAGTCAGCGGAATGCCTGAGGAGAGTAGTTGCAACATGGCCTCCAGCCATTCAGAAAAAAATAAACAGAGGCAGACAAAAGACGGGAATCAGACCCGTGAGCCCGTAAACGACTTGGGGGCTAATGCGAGATGTAAACATTCGACTTGTTCGCCATGTTTACATTCTCATGATTCCCTTCTTCAGTGCTAGTGTAGGATGTGAACTGTATCCTGTGTTAGGAGTTTACCTCATGAGTCATGCTAATGAGCCTGTCATGACAAGACAAGACTAACCTCTCTCCCTCTCTCTCTTTCTGTCTGTGTCATTCTCTCTCTCTCTCTCTCTCTCTCTCTCTCCCTCTCTCTCTTTCTGTCTGTGTCTCTTTCTCTCTCTGTCTCTCTATGTGTGAATGGTTGTGTTTGGCCAGCAGACCACAGGCCTGAGACAGAGGCCAATGGGAAGTATGCTCCAGGCCCTCAGAAGAGCTTGCCGGAGTTGCCTCCACCTAGATCTGTGAGTACCTGCCGCCCAGTCACATGATCAATAACACCATCAGTATCACAATCACACTCACATCACAATCACATCACCATTACTTCAACTAACTACCCATCAGTGCACATCTGTCATGCATTAACATTCTTCACACTTTTAGGTCTTGAGTGTTTTGAGTGCTTCTTGGAACCCTAAAATGTTAAATCCAACTCCAGCATCCTGGATGTTAGTGTTGAAGGGTTGCATAGGGACATATTGTAATGGTCCACCAGTAAAACATTTTTGTTGTGTCAGCCACTCAATGGCTGGAGATGAGAGCTATCTTCCTGAAACTTGTTAAACATGGTCAGCTGGAAGTAAGGTTTCGTTTATTGACTCTATTTGAAAAAAGCGCTGACGTGTCGGAGACTCGCGACTTCTCCTCAGCAGAGGAGGGTTGGCAGGAGCACGGCAGGAGGAGCGAAGGGGGGGGAGAAAAATCTCCAAACGGATCACTTTTTGAGTATTTTGTCTTTCTCTGCTGGCATGTTTTTGGGGTCACCTTCCCTATAGTGCAGTTTTCTGCTGATGCTGTCATTCGCCACGCGCCAAATATTTGTTTTCTAGGGGAGGGGGTTGTGGGGGAGACTCAGCACCCGGCCTGCGCCTCTCCACCACACATCTGTCTGAACTAGGTCACAAATACATACACACTCAACACTCACAACAACGCTGTCTCAAGGCATTCAAGCAGCACCGGCACCACAGGCCTGTGGTAAATGTTATGCTGTAGTGGTATCCATCCCTATTAGCGGTTTGAAAACCTTCCTAATGCGCTCGTTTCCTCTATGACTGTTACCCTTATCTGGTTCTCACGCTTGCTTGAAACACCCGCCTGCCCTTTTGGTTGTTATTTCTTTTATGGACCACACTGCAAATAACCAGAACGTCTCCCATCCGCAGGTTAGCAAGCGCTGTTGACAGCTTGTAAATCCCGGTGCCCTTTAATATGCACAGCAATCACCAGCGGAAGCCAGGGTATTAATCCCCCCCCGTCCCTCCCTCCAGTAGGATAAAAGGGAGAAGAAGAAAGAGAGAGAAGGAGGGAGAGGCGTGTGTGGGGTGTGTGGAGTTAATGGGAGAAGTGTTAAGAGGGAGTCGATGATGGGTTCTCTCTCAGAGGTAAGCGAGAAAGTGAGATGGAATGACAGTGTGAGGGAGACATGGTGAGAGAGAGCAAGAGAGAAAGTGAACAGGTAGAGAGGGAGAGAGAGAGAGAAGACATAAACGAGAATGGCAGAGGACAGGTAAAGAGAGAGACGGAGGGAAGTGAGAGCGAGAACAAGTGAAAATAATAGTGGAGAGACTCCCGATTTGGCCCAAGGTGAGAGAGGGAGGTTCGCAGGCAGTCAGACAGACCAGCAGGCGGGGGTCTGGGCTTAAATCGTCCCCTCAGAGACAGCTTTGAACTCTGCAGCCGGTCCACAGGAGGGGGGGGGGGGGGGGGGTATGGGACTGGGGAGGGGGGGCCCACTGAGGTTCTGCTTCTGATCAAGAGCAGCTGCTCCAGCGGTTTGGGAGGTGTGTGAGAGCAAGCTGCAAAACTTCGGCTGGAAGTGTGTGTGTGTGTGTGTGTGTGTGTGCGCATGTATTTGTATGCAGATGCATGGCTTTCACTGCTCTCTATGCAAACTCCAGATGTGTGTGTGCATGTGGTGGTGGATGCGCGTTTTTGTGTGTATATTTTTAGTCTTCTCTGTTTAGTGTCCAGATGCATGTGTACTGTGTGTGTGTGTGTGTGTGTGTGTGTGTGTGTGTGTGTGTGTGTGTGTGTGTGTGTGTGTGTGTCTGTGTGAATCCCTCAGACAAAACCTTAACCTTACAAAACCTTACAAAAGCATGTAAAAATTATTGTTCTTTATTAATCCAAGTGCTACCCAAATCATATTGAATTGAGCAAAGGGCTTTTGTCTGATTGTGTCTATGCAGAGAAACCAAACAGATAAAACATAAATGTCTACTTATGATCTTCAAGGTCATTCTGCTTCTTCTCCATCTTTTTCTTCCACATTCTACTTGCTTCCTTCCTCCTCTCGTGATCCTTTCCTGGCCAGTCTGAGCAGACAGGTCCATAGTGATCCACTCCTGGGGAACCCTGTCATCTCCCTGTGGTTCCTCCATCCTCTGGTGCTGACGGTAAACTCTATGGTGACCGATCTCTGGACAGTGAACGCAGAGTCTCCTCTGATGGCAGAGGTGAAGAGCATCCCCTTGCTGTTTATGTACTGACCTGGCAGGGCGCTCCATTGGCCAGTTGTGATGTTGTAGCACTCTATCAGACAGTGTAGGAAGTCGTCATAAGGCCCGTTGCGCATGACGTCCCTGTGCGCCACCATGCAGTGACCGTAGCTCTGGTGACACACCATCATGGTGATAAGCGTCCACTCATCCTCAGCGGGCACGTACTTATAGATATCTGTGATAACATTTTAAATGGTAAATGATCATGCGAAGAAAAGATAAGAACACCAATGTTTCCTCTAGCCACCCAGGCTATTAGCTAAGTAGGTTTGTGCTCCAGGTTGGAAACCCTATGAGAATATAAAAAAAGCATCTTTTACAGCACAGCGTAGCCAAATATATCACCAACATAAGTTAGTTAGCAAGCTAGTTAGTGTTTCTCACTGCCAGCAGGGCTGTTGTTGGTGTTTGCCATCCAAGTTAGCTGTTAGCTAGTTAGCTTGCTTATTTGTTACAAATACTTTGTAACGCGTCTTTAACTACAAGAGGAGTACTTGATGATTTTCTTCAAAGCAATGGTAATCATTGTTTTTGTTGTCACAATAGTATGTGCGTGTGTCTGTGTGCAGTTTTGCAGTTCTGGACAGGGTGGATGTGCATGAATGACATTCTTGTATCAATGCCATAGGAGCTCTGACTCACTCAGACTGGGCTTACAAAAACATGTACAAATATCTTTATTCATCCAATGGCTAGGTTACAAATCATATTGAATTTCTGATTGTCTCCACATCCTGTCAGACAAAAGAATGTTTTTTTTTTCGAGAGAAGTATCTACACATGGCCTTCAAGACCGTTCTCTTTAACTTCATCTCCATCATGTTCCTCCACATTCTCCTTTCTTTCTGCCTCCTCTTGAGATCCTTCCCTAGCCAGTCTGAGCAAACAGGTCCATAGTGATCCACTCTTGGGAAAGCCTGTCATCTCCCTGCGGTGCCTCCAACCCGTTGTGGCGACGGCAAACTCTATGGTGACGGCTCGGTTGACGGTGAACGCAGCGTCTCCTCTGACCACAGCAGAGAAGAGCGCCCCCTTGCTGTTGATGTAGTGTCCTGGCAGAGTGCTCCACTGTCCCGTGGTAATGTTGTAGCAGTCCATCAGACAACGTAGGAAGTCGTCACCGGGCCCGTTGCGCATGACGTACAGATTGTCCCTGTGCGCCACCATGCAGTGACCGTAGCTCTGGTGACGCACCATCGTGGTGATAAGCGTCCACTCATCCTCAGCGGGCACGTACTCATAGATATCTGTGATATCTGGAGGCTTCCAGAAGCATAGGAAGATCCTACGTCGGCATACCGCCCCTGCAGCTCCTGCCACAGGCCTTGGGGCGTGCTTTATGAAAGACCAGGTTCCTGCAGCTACATCAAAGGCCTCGGCAGATGACATGATCTTCCTGCCATGCTCGCCTCCTAACGCATACAACTTACCATCCAGGCCAAGTAAATTGAAGTCATAGCGAGATTGAGTAGGACCAGGTATGTCAGTCCAGGTGTTTGTAAGCGGGTCGTAGCAGAAACCACGGTCGACAGCCACCTTGCTGACTCCCACCACACCCCCGATCACGTACAGCCGCCCGTCCAGCACAGCCACACCCGCCATGGAGGTGCTGGAGTCCACCGGCAGGTCGGTCAGGAACCTCCAGACGCCCTGCTCCTCATCCAGGTGGCACACAGTGCGGTAGGTGTCCTGGAGGATCTTCATGGAAGGGGTGTGGGTACCCAGGGCGATGAAGGAGGCTGGTGTGAGCGACTCAATGTAGCTCAGTATGTCTGGGTGAAGAGACTCCTCTGCCACCCACTTCAGATCGCGGTAGGAATCACGGATGAAAGTAGCGGCGCTGGTGAAGAGCTTGTGTAGGCCAAAAGTAGCCGATGCTTGGCACAGTAGCAGGCAGTTATCAGTGTCCAAGATGTCAGCCAGGTGGCTCTCTAGCGCCTCCACCTGGAGGAATGCAGCACACTCCACGGCCTCCATGAGCCGATCCGCATCCGGTAGGGGGGGGCGCTCCCCTCTTGCCACGGCTAGAGCGACCAGAAACCCTCCTGGTTGCAGCCCACCTTGCAGGTAAACCTCATTTGTGCGGCTGTCCCGCATTCCAGAACGAAACAGTCCACGGAAGTAGGCGCAGCTGCCTGCTAGCATGGTTCGGTCCACTGTGAAAACACTGTCCCCCACACGCACCCTCAAGGGCCCTGCCAGCTCTTCTCCCTCCCCCAGCTCTGAGGCTCCAAACTGGGGCACAGTGTCAGCCTCAGGTCCCGGGCAGCTGGCGAGGAGGGGCTCCATGAAGGTGGGGAAACCCCTGCAGGCTGGGCCAGTAAGCCGATCGCTTCAGTGGTACGTGTGCCAGGACAAATTTTGAGGGTCTTTAGAGGGTTCCTGCTTGGGAGCACAGTAAATAAAACTGTTTTGAGTCTGTGGAGGCTACATGTGTGTATGTGAGTGTGTGTACAAAGTGTTTTTGCAGCGTCATATTGCTGCGTCCCTTGGCAATAGAGGTGAGCTAAAAATAGAAATGCCAGGCAGTGGACAGAGGTCTCACAACTTGACCAGACATGAAGTATACAAACATACACACACTAACAAGTATAGAAACACATAGAGACACCAATACACACTCTTGCATGTTTTATTACACACACTCACTAGTTGAAGCAGTATCATGTATGTTTTGACCATTTTATGGTTTGTTCTATAGAGAGGTAGTTTGTATAACATTTGAATGGTAAATGGTCATGCCAAGAGGAGTTAAGAACACCAATGTTACCACTAGCCACCCAGGCCATTCGCTAAGTAGGTTTGTGCTCCAGGTTGGAAATCCTATGAGAATATAAACAAAAGCAGCTTTTACAGCACAGCGTAGCCAAATATATCACCAACATAAGTTAGTTAGCAATCTAGTTAGTGTTTCTCACTGCCAGCAGTGCTGTTGTTGGTGTTTGCCAGCCAAGTTAGCTGTTAGCTAGTTAGCTTGCTTATTTGTTACAAATACTCTGTAACGCGTCTTTAACTACAAGAGGAGTACTTGATGATTTTCTTCAAAGCAATGGTAATCATTGTTTTTGTTGTCACAATAGTATGTGTGTGTGTCTGTGTGCAGTTTTGCAGTTCTGGACAGGGTTGATGTGCATCAATGACATTCTTGTATCAATGCCATAGGAGCTCTGACTCACGTAGACTGGGCTTACAAAAACATGTACAAATATCTTTATTCATCAAATGGCTAAGTTACAAATCATATTGAATTTCTGATTGTCTCCACATCCCGTCAGACAAAAGAATGTTTTTTTTTTCGAGAGAAGTATCTACACATGGTCTTCAAGACCGTTCTCTTTAACTTCATCTCCATCATGTTCCTCCACATTCTCCTTTCTTTCTGCCTCCTCTTGAGATCCTTCCCTAGCCAGTCTGAGCAAACAGGTCCATAGTGAGCCACTCCTGGGGAAGCCTGTCCTCTCCTTGCGGTTCCTCCACCCCGTTGTGCCGACAGCAAACTCTATGGTGACGGCTCGGTTGACGGTGAACGCAGAGTCTCCTCTGACCACAGCAGAGAAGAGCGCCCCCTTGCTGTTGATGTAGCTTCCTGGCAGAGTGCTCCACTGTCCGGTGGTAATGTTGTAGCAGTCCATCAGACAGTGTAGGAAGTCGGCACTCGGCCCGTTGCGTATGACGTACAGATTGTCCCTGTGCGCCACCATGCCGTAACCGTAGCTCTGGTGACGCACCATCGTGGTGATAAGCGTCCACTCATCCTCAGCGGGCACGTACTCATAGATATCTGTGATATTTGGAGGCTTCCAGAAGCATAGGAAGATCCTACGTCGGCATACCGCCCCTGCAGCTCCTGCCACAGGCCTTGGGGCGTGCTTTATGAAAGACCAGGTTCCTGCAGCTACATCAAAGGCCTCGGCAGATGACATGATCTTCCTGCCATGCTCGCCTCCTAACGCATACAACTTACCATCCAGGCCAAGTAAAGTGAAGTCATAGCGAGATTGAGTAGGACCAGGTATGTCAGTCCAAGTGTTTGTTAGCGGGTCGTAGCAGAAGCCACGGTCGACTGCCACCTTGCTGACTCCCACCACACCCCCGATCACGTACAGCCGCCCGTCTAGCACAGCCACACCCGCCATGGAGGTGCTGGAGTCCACCGGCAGGTCGGTCAGGAACCTCCAGACGCCCTGCTCCTCATCCAGGTGGCACACAGTGCGGTAGGTGTCTTGGAGGATCTTCATGGAAGGGGTGTGGGTACCCAGGGCTATGAAGGAGGCTGGTGTGAGCGACTCAATGTAGCTCAGTATGTCTGGGTGAAGAGACTCCTCTGCCACCCACTTCAGATCGCGGTAGGAATCACGGATGAAAGTAGCGGCACTGGTGAAGAGCTTGTGTAGGCCAAAAGTAGCCGATGCTTGGCACAGTAGCAGGCAGTTATCAGTGTCCAAGATGTCAGCCAGGTGGCTCTCTAGCGCCTCCACCTGGAGGAATGCAGCACACTCCACGGCCTCCATGAGCCGATCCGCATCCGGTAGGGGGGGCCGCTCCCCTCTTGCCACGGCTAGAGCGACCAGAAACCCTCCTGGTTGCAGCCCACCTTGCAGGTAAACCTCATTTGTGCGGCTGTCCCGCATTCCAGAACGGAACAGTCCACGGAAGTAAGCGCAGCTGCCTGCTAGCAAGGTTCGGTCCACTGTGAAAACACTGTCCCCCACACGCACCTTAAAGGGCCCTGCCAACTCTTCTCCCTCCCCCAGCTCTGAGGCTCCAAACTGGGGCACAGTGTCAGCCTCAGGTCCCGGGCAGCTGGCGAGGAGGGGCTCCATGAAGGTGGGGAAACCCCTGCAGGCTGGGCCAGTAAGCCGATCGCTTCAGTGGTACGTGTGCCAGGACAGATTTTGAGGGTCTTTAGAGAGTTCCTGCCAGCCAAACCAAAGAGAGTATGGCGTGTTTTTG
>NC_045174.1:8363045-8390545 GCF_900700415.2 Clupea harengus | reverse complement strand
TTTCTGCTACATTTGTCTCTATTATTCAATGGCTACTGAGGGACAGCTGGTGCATCAAATTCCCCTAAAATACCGCAGCTGAAACTGTGCTTTTCATCTTTAGGTCCCAACTTGTTTGGGATTATGTCACAACTTGATCATTGGTCATGATATGGCACAAACACGAACAGGCAACCAAACACACACACACACATGCGCATACAGACACACACACACACACACACACACACACACACACACACACACACACACACACACACGCCACTCACAGCAGAGTCACACACCCACACACAGGAGACTGTGAGTCAACATTACCTATCCCGATGAAGCAATCAGATAACTTTCACTTACAGTCACAACATCTCAAGCATGCTCATGCATGTGTGTGTGTGTGTGTTTGTGTTTGTTGACACACTCCTTTGGCAGTGCGTCATGGTACACTGTAACTTGTCACCTCCACAGGGAATACTGTGTTTCCTCTTAAAATCAGAGAGGCGGATTATGACATAAATGGGTGCCATGAAGAAGTGCGAGCCAGATGGATTTATTAAAACAATCTCACCCTTTTTATGAATTATTACTGCCAAGACGGGGTGCAAATTTGGCTGAATTTCATGTGCCAAGGTTTGACTGTGAACTTAACGACCTGTCATCAGTCAGCACTGAAATGCGTAGTTATTCCCAGAAATGGCTTCTCTTCCAGCGATTAACCCCTGGTCTGAATTTAATTCATGTTTGATGATGAGACACACAGTAACACCCATGTCTTGACAGAGCCAGTTTTCCAATATTCATCTGTGTGTTCAAACAAATCTGCAAGCTTTACCAGTCATCATGTTAAATGCATTTTCAGATTTCTGGTATGTAAACACAAGAATACCCTTACGTACGCAACCCTCATATTCCTGTTGGAATACACGTGTATGATGTATCACTCAAGTGTGTGTCAAGCTCTTCCCTAGCGTACTCATTTTATATTATCCACATGAGTATGCACTGAATGTCTTGAAAGGCTATAAACACCTGATACTAATTCACACAGTAGAGTAGTGGATGTGGATGTTTGCTTGTCTAGACTGGAGTTTGGATTTTCGGCTGCAGAGATTTCATGTTGGAGGCGTCTGCCTCTCAGCCACAGCTGGTCTTGGGATGAGGATGAGCGGTGTGGTGTGGTGTGGTGGGAACGCCGCCCGTGGCACTGGCCCCTGGTGTGTGTGGTCACCGAGAGCCACTCTGATTTAAAGAAGGGAGGGAGGGGGGTGCTGAGAGGGGTGCCGACAAGTGCAGGAAAACCCCACGCCCCGACTCCGAAGGGCGATGACTCCTACAGGCAAACACGTGCAGAATCCCGGCCCAGCCTCCGTTCTCAAGGACTGAGGTCAGAGAGAAAGAGAGAGAGAGAGAGAGAGAGAGAGGAGATCGGTTACATGCCGACGGAATTCCCCCAACGGTTAGAAAACGAGAGCCAGCAGATGAGACAGGTGCAGGGAGAAAAAAGGAGGAAAAAAGGGAGGAAAAGAGGACGAGGAAGACAGAGGGCGATTAAAAACGACAGAGAAATGTAATGAATAAGCGAGAGGCGGGTGTATCTCTGCTGGGGCCCCAGGCCCTAATTATTTCATGTGGGCTTTCGAGGAGTGTGAGCTTACAAGAGGTTCAGCTTGAGGGTGCGTGGGTGTGTGTGTGGGTAGGTGTGTGTGGCTGTTTGTAGTTTATACTGTATTATTTAATCTACCAAGTCATGACCTCTGGACATTTTGGAAGTTAAGCAATGTGAATTTGCCTTCTCTCCCTCCTAACCTCTCTCCCTCTCTCTCTTCCCCCTCCCTCCTTCTCTTTCTCTCTCTCTCTCTCTCTCCCTCCCTCCTCCCCTCCCTCCCTCCCTCCTTCCCTCTCTCTCCCTCTCTCCTTCTCTCCCTCCCTCCCTCTCCCTCTCTCCCTCTCTCTCCCTCTCTCTCCCTCTCTCTCTCTCTCTCTCTCTCCCTCCCTCTGACAGTGTGTGGTGGGAAGAGAGCCCTTCCCCTTGCCTGCCATACCCGCAGAGTCTCCAGAGGGCTACTACGAGGAGGCCCAGCCTTATGACACCACCATCAACGGTGAGTTTGCCTGCCCTGCGCGCGCTCCCAGCCCAGCTCTGTAAGCATCTGCTGCGGCTCCCGGCCACAACCCAAACACTGCGGCCTAGCCAACGCTGACATCCATCACCCACGGTGCCTGTGTGAACAGAAGGGACAGAGAAACAGAGCTGGGTAACCAATCATGGCACCTGTAATGAAACAACGTTGTGTGTTGTGATTGGACCCCTTATGGATTCTGTGACAAGAACAGATTGAAAGAACCTGTTGTTTATATGAGAGGGAAAAGGGTTCTCAATACCGTAGTGTTTGAAGCATTTGAAAGCGTTTGTGTGCTCATTAATGCTAGGCTGAGTGACAGGAAGTGAAATTGAAGCATGAAACAGCAGCTTAGGGGGAAGGCTAAACCAAATGTCTCAACATATGGGCCAATAAAGTCCACCTTAATCTTAATATTAATACGTAAGCCGCACCAGCAAACAAAAGCAGTCAGTTGTTCATGCCAGTTCGAATGCATCCACAGAGCTTCCTGTATGGGGCTTCACCGATATCCTTTGAAACAGGACTCCATGCTGACTCACAAGACAACACAACACAACACCCTGCCTCGTTCAGTCCCAGCACACAACATGTCCAAACAACCCCAGTCATGATGGCTGAAGTTGGAGAACAGCAGGAGCATTTTTTTGAAAAATGACATTTTTGAATGGCAGCAGTGAGCTGTTTTATCCTGACACCCCGGGCCCCCGCAGGGTGGGAGTGCACAGCTGAGAGAGAGAGAGGGAGAGAGAGAGAGAGAGAAAGACAGAGAGAGAGAGGGAGAGAGAGGGAGAGAGAGAGAGAGAGAAAGACAGAGAGAGAGAGGGAGAGAGAGAGAGAGAGAGGGAGAGAGAGAGAGAGGGGGAGAGAGAGAAAGACAGAGAGAAAGACAGAGAGAGAGAGGGAGAGAGAGGGAGGGAGAGAGAGAGGGGGGAGAGAGAGAAAGACAGAGAGAGAGAGAGAGGGGGGGGGGAGAACAGAGATGTGCTTTGTTCAGCCATATCCGGGCCTCTGGCAAAACAGAACTGAATCTGAGCCCAGGATGGGAGATGGGAGAGGGGGGGGGGGGATCTTCCACCAGAGGAGGGTAGAGAGGACAACCTCGGAACATTTGGGTCACCAGCACTTAGCTCTGACTCTGTGCATCTGTGAACAAACTGGACATTTCAGACATTAGATCTAGATTCCATAGATCCCAGCACATTTAACAGTTCCCATTAGATTTAGTACAGTGACAGACCAAGCAAGAAGACCATTGAAACAAGCATAAAGACCAAAATAGATTGAAAGATCTGTTTACTTGAAGACCATACTGCACTTTAAGACCATAATGCATTTTGGTTTCACTACTAGCTGTATTTTTGGAGGCGGGGGGGTGTTACATGAAATGTACCTTCATATGTTGCATATAAAGGTTTGTCTATTGTGGTCAGGGTAAATGTGACTGTCTGCAAACATCTCACCTGCCAGTAAGTGAGAAGTGGCTTAACAAAACAGGAACTCACACTGTGGTTAGTGAAGCCATGTGTAGGCGTTAAGACAGTGTCCTGAATAGAAAAAAGGTTCAGCAAAATATGTCCACACACCGGTACGGTATCATATGTGGCTTTGGTGTGAAACTTTGTGATAAACTTCCTTGTAATCTTCATGTTTGTTTTTTTAGTTCTCACACACAGACCATAGTCTAGATTTACAGGTTCTGGCATGCGGAAAAAAAAACCACTTTCAAAGCAAACCATCACTGAATTTAGACTTTGAAAGTTTCATTCATGGAAAATAAGTTGGAATTTAAGGAATGTCTTTGATCCTCTTACAAATGAAAACCTTTTTTTCCCCCAATCACCAGTTGCTCCTATCTACCCTTATCTCCTCTTCCTCCTCCTCTGCCTGAGACACTGTTTCTTGTTTTGTTTTTCTCTCCTCTCCTCTGTCCTCTGTAGACTTTGGTTGTTTTGGTCTCATCTCTGGAGCCCGGACATGTGTAGAGGCCTCAGACAATGTGGTCTATGCTGTGATCACTCGTGGTATCCATCTCCCTTTTTCTTTCACTCACTCTCTCTTTCTCTCTCTCTCTCGTCTCTCTCTAACCCTCGTGCATCTGCTCGGCTGAGAGCCTGGCCTGAGAATCTGCCGGGGCCAAAGCTGCCTCAGCTGAGGAGAATGCAGTGGGGGGGGGAAACGCATGCCAACTCAACTCCATCCACTCACAGAGAGGAATGTGCATGGACGAGCTGTGTTTGCTGCTTGTTGTCGTGTTTGGTGTTGTTGTCAGTCGGTCTTGCAGGTGGATGAGCTCGCACACCAACAAAATGCACGAACGAATGTTTGTTGACCGAATATGCTCCTTTGAGAGGTGCACGAGGAGCCGTAAAAGTCATCTTCATCTCCCTCTCCTCTTTAACCCTGTCTGCATCTCTCCCTCTCTCACTGTCTGTCTCTTCATCTCTCATCCTCTCATCTCTCTCATAGTGTTGTTTTTCCACTCCCCCCCCTTCAAAATCCCACTCATTTGTTCACAACCCCCATGAGACAATAACAGAGGGAGAAAAAAAAAAATGTTGGCTTCACGGTTTGGCAACAGAATGCAGACAGAAGGCATCCCATCATCCCCCCTCATTCTTTCTTCCCCCCAACCCCACTGCCCCATCCCTCCATCTCCCCTCCTCCTCTGCCAGACCTCTCTATCCCCCTCTCCGCGCCCATCATAACACTCCCCCTTGTCTCGTGTGTCCACCCAGACGACGGTGAGGCGGTCAGCAGCTCCTACGAGTCGTACGACGAGGAGGAGGTCTCCAAGGGCAAGTCGGCGGCGCAGCACCAGTGGCCGTCCACCGAGGCCTCCATCGAGCTGATGAAGGACGCCCACATCTGCGCCTTCCTCTGGAGGAAGAAGTGGCTGGGCCAGTGGGCCAAGCAGCTGTGCGTCATCCGTGACACGCGCCTGCTGGTGGGTCACCTCAGCTCACTAGCTGCCTGACGCCTGAGCTCAGTTACTGGTAGACTGAGCCTGCAGGGTATTATATAATGCTTGGATGTAAATGATAGCATTCAATTTTACTTACTGGAGCCTAATGGAATGATCTGTAGTTTTCGTTCTCTGGTATGATGTAAATTGGATCCCCACATGTAAATATTATGGTCTGGTGTTTGTTTGATTGTGTTGGCATCCATACAGCTTGCAGTGCAATTTTAGGCGACAGTTTGCCAGCCAGCCAAGGAGAACTTACTTACTTACTTAGCCATGTCAATCAAAGAGAGGGGCAGAACTTGTTGACTGAGTGCTAGTTAACTGCTAGCCAGATGTCAGTATTTCAAAAACAGAACATGTTTTGACATAGAAGGAATGATAGTAGGCATCAAATACATACATAGTTTGAATTGGTGCTAAAAGGAGAATGTAAACAAAGCTTTGTATCAAAGTTTAGCTTCAACGTTTCCTTGGAACACTAGAGAAACACAGCTAGAAAATAACCTCTCCTCTCAAAACCCCTGTAAGCAAGCAGATACGCGGTCTCACTGACTTCAATGTGTATTCTTTACTGCCATAATTGATTGGCTGTTTCAGCTACAGCTGTGCCTCAGCCACGTGGATAGGGGTTGCAGGTGGTTTTGGATGCCCTCAATCACCGACCCCCGGGGGGGGTCTTCTGTAAAGGCTCAGACGAAACTGGAATCATTAAGGGATTCATGGATTTGTAATACTGGCGATCTAGTTGTGGTGTTTTTTTCATAGCTGTTGTTTATAGCATCGTATTGGACCCGAGAGCAGAACCAGATGCTCTGAAGCAGTCGGAGAACGAGCTGCGGAGATTCATGCTCCCCCCTAGACTCCGTATCACAGTCAAGAGGGAAATCACACACTGGCGCTATATCATTACATATGAGTGCCGTACGAGTATCATTTCAGATTCTTCTGAACAAAGTGCATCAATCACACTGATCTTTCACTTTGTGAAGTAGGAGAACCGCCTCCTCCTCAGAAGAAGACGTTCTCTTCATCTGAGCCAATTGGTCTTGTTTGTACTTTTATTAGGCAAGGGTTTCCTTTTCATCATCAAGTATTTCTCTCAGCACATCAGACCTCTCGTGCCAAGCCTGCCGCCACTTTCTCAGTGCCACTCGCGCAGTGGGAGAGGGGAATTTGATTCCATTATGAATAAATCAACTCAACACAGCTTTTGTTGTTTTCTTCTACCCCGTCCGTTCCTGTCTGCAGTGCTACAAGAGCTCCAAGGACCAGACGCCTCTGCTGGACGTGAGCCTGCTGGGCTGCGCCGTCATCTACAAGGAAAAGCAGCCCAAGAGGAAGGAGCACAAGCTGAAGATCATCCCGCAGGGCGGCGAGGCCATCGTGCTGGGCCTGCAGAGCAAGGAGCAGACCGAGCAGTGGCTCAAGGTACTGATCCCAGATCAGGAATGCGGTGGGCGTGGTGGTTGAAGTGAGATGGTTTGTTGTATTTCAGGCTATGGAGTAGGCTTGGGTCTGCAGAGTAAGTAGCAGATGGAGCAGTGGTTCCAGGCCTGATCTAAGATTGGAAGGCAGTGCATCTCGTGGTTGAACTGAAAGAGGTCTGGAAGCATTAACTGCTCGTTGGTCAATCAGGCCTCAGGTCATCAGGTAATTTAATAAATATGTAGTGAGGTGGTGATTAAATAACAACAGCTTCAAAAATCACTTCATCTACCATATTTGGGGCCATAGAATAGGCTTGGGCCTACAGAGCAAGAAGCAACACAGACACTCCAGGAAGCCTATGGTGGGCCTGACCCCAAATCAGGCCGCGGTGGTTATCGTGGTTGAAATGAAAGGGGTTCATGAACTCTTGACCACCTCTGACTGCTTGTCATTTCCAGTTTTCGAGCAGGCGTCCACAGAAGCATCTGTCATTTCTCAAGTGTTCAGAAACATTTTCTTAGACACGATTCCAACAACAGCAGAGCACTTAAGATAGCCCATGAGCTTTAGCGGACATTTTTTCCTTATTCTTACTGTATTTTTGGCCCGGCGAAAACTTAGCAGCCCTCGTATTTCGGGGATTTTATGTGTTTTCCTGTAGTCTGGCACCTAAGCGACCACTTTCCTCTAATACGCACCGAGCCCGGGGTTCATGTGGTGGCGGGTACACTTCATCTGCCGCCTTCGGCCTCTCCTATAATAGCGGCGGGCAGGCACCGTACTGTAGCCACGGGACCCGCAGCACTTATCAAACCAGTATGTGCTGGACGGCCGTGTCAACAAGCCACGGGAGAGATACTCCACTCCGCTTGGCTGATGCTTCCTGCCTCTCCTAGCCTCTGCCAACTCCTAATCTCAGGCAGAGCCTATGAGTTAAATGGACGTGTCTTCCACATGAGGCTGTGGCAACGAGGCTGCTGCTGCAGTAGAAGCAGCTGGTGTTGGGACAGTTTTTGGGGGTTTTCAAAGTACTGGTGGTGTTTATAGCATAGCTGGTAAGAAGAGATTAAAAAAAATGATGATATGGTGTAAAGTTGCATTACATTTACAGTCAGTGTGTTTCCTCGCAATCCAAGTATTTTTATTCGCCGTGGTATTATGAATATTCTCTTTAATTATGTACAGTTGTACTCATACTGAAGGAAACATTCCAGGGTGACTGGGTGAGTGTTGGAGTAGGGAGTATACTTAACCTGGGTCCTTTGGCCATGTTACCTTCCCAGGTAATTCAGGAGATCAGCCCCAAATCCACAGAGGGATCCGATGTGTCTGAATCTCCCCGCCTCATCTGCACCAAGGTACCAAAACTCATTCTGATCTCAGCATGAAGATTATTTTTCTTACTAGTTCTGTTCTGGTCTTTTTTTTAAGTTGTTGGTGTAATGGTATAACACATCCAAAAGAGAAAACAGTAGCAGAAGCTTACTTACAGCAGCACCTCACACCTTTTAGATAATCTAATCGTGTTTTAAACATCTGAAATCCTTTTGAAACATTTCTCAGAAGGCTGCAGTCATCAGTCCATACACACTGCCATGATTATCACAATATGAGCATCATCAGCAGCAGTAATAGCCACCATTTCTTTTGAAGTCAATCTTCTGAACAACTCGAAGGGAAAACAAGAGCCGTGCTGTGCTGTGTTTTTATGCTGTGTTTTTGTCTTACTGAGGATGCAAGTTTCAATAGCATCCCCTGGGAAAGGCGTCCTACGCTAAATATGTGTAATTATCTTGCTGATTCGATGGCTCTCATCTGGCTGTCATGTGGCGGGGATTACCCCGTTCTGGTTGAGTTAGTCAGCAGTGGCTTACGATGCGGTGGTCTCTCCCCTCCTCCAACAGGGCGAGCTCGGCGAGCGATACTCGGTGGCGTCGGAGAGCGGCAGCAGCACAGACAGCCATGCCGAGGCCCTGGAGGCTAAGGATGGTGAGAGGAGCACATCATCATCATCGCATGGTCTCCATGGAGATTGGGGGTTTTCTCTCTCGTCATCTCACTGTGGTGTCTTTGGTCTTTTATGAGCAGTGAAGAAGAAGTACGGAGTGCAAGGTTTGAAGTTGATGATGAACATTGGGAAGAAGAAGATCTCCTCCTTCGACAGTCCAGAGAAATGCGTGGACACCTCAGGTAAATGAATGGAGAAGAGAAAGCAAGAAGCAGTTTCCCCAGTTTATATCCACGTACTTCTACTTTTCAGCCCATAGAACAGTGATCGGATTTTAAGATGTTGATGTTGCGAAGATGAGATAATTTTTTTCATTATCCTCACTTTATCATCCTCATGTTTCATCATCTCATTGTTTTCTGTGTTTCATTCTTTCTGACACACACACACACACACACACACACACACACACACACACACACACACACACACACACACACACACACACACACACACACACACACACACACAGGTTACCTAAACGTACTGGTGAACAATAAGTGGCACTCCCGCTGGTGCCTGATCAAGAATGGGCAGCTGTGGTTCTACCAGGACAAGGGCAAGGCCAAGCAGGCCCAGCAGCCGGTGCTGCTGGAGGGCTGCCGTGTGCTGCCGGACCCCAGCCCAGAACACCTCTACTCCTTCCGCATCCAGATGGACGGAGAGCAGCTCGCCACCCTAGAGGTAAAAGGAGAGAGAGAGAGAGAGAGAGAGAGAGAGAGAGAGAGAGGAGAGAGAGACAAAGGGAAAAACAATAAGAATGTAGAGGAGACAGAGAGAGACGAAAAGAAGAAGAAGAAGAAGTCTTTAGTGTGAGAGAACAGAATGGTATATGAGTGGATGAGGTTTACTGTATAGTTACAGTGAAAACAGCTAGGCTTTTTGAGTGTATAGTATATATATATACTGTATACCTATACGTACAGTTATACCTAAAAGATAGTCACGGTTGTGTTAGTTGTTAGTTTGGTTGTGAGGTTGTATAGTTGTATGCTGTAGGAAAATGGAATGAATCATTCTCTGTTTAGCTCATGTTTAGCTTCAGACATGTGGAGTTTGAGTGCGCCCCCTTGTCCCCCCAAATCATCTGGAACGAGAGCATTTACTGCGAATGTGCTGTTACCACTATACATCTTCATCTTCTGTGGAAATTAGCTGAGAAAGTCCCTCGAGCTTTAGCAGACAGGTCATAAAGCAGCCCACCCAATTATGTTTCTCTTTACTTTTTTGGGGGGGTGGGGGTTGGTTGAGGGAGCCATCTTTGCCACCTCTTCATATAGGCCAGTCATCTGGAGCCCTAAGCCCTTAACTCTTCTCCTCAGCCTGAGGGGAGAGGGTGTGGGCCTGTGAGGCAGGATGGTGTCAGGACTCTGTACCGTTTCAGGCGCCGGCAAACCACAGATCTGCATTCCATTAGTCTGCTGCTGCTGCTGCAGCCCACTTCCCAGCAGTGTGAATGGAGAGATGCTGATGTGAACTCACACTTTCTCACACACACACACACACACACACACACACACACACACACACACACACACACACACACACACACACACACACACACACACAAGCCCATGCACTCTCACAGATAGATACACAAAGACAGTCAGACAGAGACACACACTTACAGGCTTATTACAAACAACCACAGATATTTAAACACACCTATCATGCCAGCACACAGATTGTTACATATACACATCATATGCGTGCACACACACACACAGAGACACATCATTTACCATCATTTATACACACTCATGTAGACACCCCCCCCCCACACACACACACATGCATACACGCAGACATAATCAAACAGCCCACGCCCGCATACATACAGTCTGGCCCGTGGCCTGCAAGTGGTGAGTAACGTGAGGCTTCAATGTCTGGAAACCACCCCTTACACCATCGTCCCCGTCCCCCCCCCCCCCCCCTAATCCGCCACCCTTTCTCTTAAGGACGCCTGATGAAACCAATCACGTCTGGACCACAATCCTGAGCACTTAACATGGTTTTCATCACTCTTTTTTTTGGTGTCTCTTTCCCCCCGCCATCTCTCAGTATTTCGCTTTGCCATCGCAGTAAACAAGGCATTATTAAACTGCGCTTGTGAAGCGAGATTTTTGGCAAGATGATAAACAAGCGACTTCCTCTCGCGCATTCTTCGAGGCACGTTTTTCTTTTTCGAGCTGCAGTCTGTCGCCTGCTTTCAGAAAAAACAGCGATAGGGTAAACAAAGCCAAACATCACCAAACCATTACTGCAGGATTACTTATCGGCACAGTAGTGTAAAACGGCCCTGTGGAATGTCTGATACACTACAAGATTTGTTTGTTTGGCAGAAGCCCCGACTGCTGTAACTTACAGTACAGGAGAGCAACACATTTTATGTAGTACTACTGGAGTACTACTTGGGATTCACATCACAGATGTGACACCCATCGAGACAAAAGCAACTACTTTTCTACGTTACGTGCATCACATTACATTATTAGGGAAACGTTACATTACATACGCTAAACATATTTCTACTTTTCCTACGTTCACTTGCCAACGTGCCAAAACTGAATGAAGACGTAATATTTTCCCCAGCATTTACAAGCTCCACCGATTCTTCTGCCCTTGTGTTATGGGCAAATCGTTCAACCCCTCGCAACCTTTTTCTCTGTGTGTGGTCTCTCTTCTATTCCTTTCTTTTCTTTGTTTTTCCTTTCCTTTCGTTTTTTTTTTTTTTTTCATCGTCCGCCCACCTCTTTCTTTTCCCAGGCCAAGTCCTCGGCTGAAATGGGCCACTGGCTGGGCCTGCTGCTCTCGCAGACCGGGACCAAGACGGACCCGGAAGAACTGGCCTACGATTACGTGAACTCGGAGAGGATATCCAGCATAGTCAACGCGGCCAAGACCTCCATGTAGTGAGTGAACACAGAGTGGTGGTTCATGCTCAAGTTAAATCATTAACCCCAAGGGCTCACCTTAGAACACTACACCAAGGCTAACATAATAATGTAGAGAATATGTACAGAGGAGTTCTATAAGCCACAGTTGTAGAACTTAATAATAATATATATATAATAAAAATGCTGGTACAGTGTGACCAAATTCCTGTGACTTTGTGAGCAGCACAGCAATTGGCAAACACATTCAAATGGTGCAATGTAGACTAGAATCATGCAATATTGTTCTTTTGGCTGGGTTTTTTCAAGCCCTGACGTTTCTCAAACATTTAGACCCGGCATAACAGGGGAAAACCACGTCTGTTCCATCAGACCACAAAACAGGGCCTTAATGTGTGAACAGCTCTCTCCTGTTTGCTGCCCCAACGCTACTTCCTTGAACTGTCAGACTGAACAGTGTGTGGATGCATGTTCCAACTTCACATTTGGAGCAACATGCATGTATTATGTAAAAGACTTTGAAGAGTAAATATCCAATGATTTGTTATTGTGTGTGTGTGTGTGTGTGTTTGTGTGTGTGTGTGTGTTTGTGTGTGTGTGTGTGTGTGTGTGTGTGTGTGTGTGTGTCCACAGCCTGATGCAGAGGAGGTACTCAGAGCCCAACACTTACACAGACAGCCCCCCCTCTGATCTCCCAGGATCGGATGACATCTACGATGATGTGGCGTCCACCGAGAACGAGATGGAGGTGAGAAAAACAGCTCGTCACAACACACACACATTACTTCTGGCCCTTCACACTGTGAGAGCACACACACACACACACACACACACACACACACACACACACAAACACGCTCACTAACTGACTCACTCTCTCTCTCTCACTCACTCACTCACTTACACACACAACACTGAGCACACAACAAAAAAAAGACTGAAATATTTTAGGGAAATTCTCACTGCGGTCAAGCCATGTGGTGCATACCATGGAGTTGTCTTCGTAATGTTTGAGCATACCTTCTCTGATGAAAACAATGGGGTTTATGCCGTGGGTGGTGTGTTTTTGAGGTTCTACTTGCGAGACCAAATAATATTCTCTCCACTAACATTCTCTAACATTCTGCAGCTTTATTTGCTTTGGCTCAAACATGTAACCTTTGTACATGTTTTCCACTTAATGTACATTACAACATACTGGAAATGACAATCAAAAGATATTTTTATGAAAGACTGCAAGCACCTGCAAGTGGTGATATGGGGAATTTACTTTCTTTTGTAGCATTCGTTGTTTTCACGATAAGGACATGCTGTCAAGTCAAGTCATGTTTTGCTGCATTTACCAGAAATACTTGTAATGGAAACATTCAATCTGTTCTAAAATAATATGTATTATAATGACTTATGACAGTGTGTGAGGGCATATCGGTCATTTATATCGATAAGTTAAATGTCCTTCTGCACTTGCCATACCAGGACAGTCAGGAGGATCTTGGCGAGGTGCTGACGGTGGAGCAGGACTCTAAAGACCGGCTGTACCTGGACCTGGTCCCAGTGCGGTCCTTCCTGCACACCTCCGGGCGTACGTCTCCGCAGTCGTCATCCCAACCCCAGGCCCCACCGCAAACCCCGCCCCAGCCCCCGCCACGGGACCCCAGTCCAACAGAGGCCTCCGCTGAGGAGCCACAGGAGAGCACCTACCAGGTGAGGGTCAGGGGTCAAGGTCAAAGGTCAAGGTCGCTGATACAGACAGTGTTGAGTTGACAGTAAACACCCGAGGCTGGTAATGAAATGTTTATGACCCCCCACTCCTCATGGTGGGATACAGCAGGAAGATGTGTCAGCTGAACTCTTCCTCTCCCATTTCCATTCCGATCTGCGGAAAGATGTACTGTATTCAGGGCATTGTTAGTGAATAGCAATCCTATGGACACTGTTGTTGTGTTTGTTGAAGCATGGTCAATGGGTGTTACATCTCTGCTCTGTATCACATGTCATTACAGGATGTCCTCCCCAACGAACAGCAGTATGAGACCACACTGCCCTCAGACCTCCCCCCACCACACAAAACTGACCCCGCCCCCCCCTCATACACCAACCCTCATCTCCAGCCCCAGCCCCAGCCCCAGCCTCAGCCCCAGCCTCAGCCCCAGCCTCAGCCCCAGCCTCAGCCCCAGGCCCAAGCACAGGCCAAACCCCAGCCAAGCAGCATCTTCAGCCAAGACACTGCAAAGAAGGCCAGCTCCAGCTCCAGCTCCGCCATCAGCTCCACCACCACCATCCAGCCTCAGCCCCCCGCACCCTCCCAGTCACCCCGGAGTCCCCAAACCGTCCGCGGGAGAGCCGCCAGCGCGGACAAGGCCAGAGTTCCAGTGGCAGGTGAGAGAGCAGCCCCAAGGCCCCGCGGTGAGAAGCCAGGGCGCACTGGTCTTAATAAGCTTAATCGCATTTCCCTTAGCAAGCACTGGAGGAATGCACCCTCCTATCTGCAGCTACAACTGCAGCTTATCCCCCAGCACTGTAGCCTAATCCCTGTGAAGCAGTGTGCTGAGTGTGTTTGGAAACAAGCAACACCCTCAAAGCCGTGACCAAGCACTAAGCTGACCTCCCTACACACACACACACACACACACAGAGAGACACACACACACACACACACAGAGACACACACACAGAGACACACACACACACACACACACACACACACACACACACACACACACACACACCACTCATCAGTGACTCCCACATTCCTCTCTCTCTCCCTCTCTCTTGACCTCTAGCGTGCTCAGGGTCGATCGAGGTGAAGCTGGGGAAGAACCGAACGGAGGCCGACGTGCGGCGCTACACGGACGAGCGGGACCGTCTGGAGAAGGAGAGGGAGGACGTGAAGAGCAACCTGGCCACCTTCAGGAAGGACCGGCGCGAGGCCAAGGAGGAGCTCAGCACCTGTCAAGGTACCACAGCGCCACCCACTGGCCACTGGTCAAACCTCAACACTCTGAATTGATTTCATTGATTAAAGCAGCCATTACATACATACGTTTGAATATCATAAAAGTGGGGAATATATAAGTTCTCAGTGTACATAGAATTCATAGCTTTAACACGGACAATGATATTGTGTAATATTGAATGAGTGAATATAAATATCTCATAAAAAATGACACTGCCACTAGAACAGTATATACAGTGTGAGCATGTCTTTTACTGTATAGTATATTTATATTTTAATAATTAATTTATATTTAAATAAATGATATTTGTGTGTCCTCAGACCCAGCGAAGCAAGGCGTCCTGGAGGCGTGTCTGAAGCAGAAGGAGGAGGCGTGCCGGGAGGCGGAGCGTCGGCGGGTGGAGGTGGAGCTTAGCCTGCAGGAGGTGAAAGAGAGCCTGAGGAAGGTGGAGGCCGGGCCCTTCACCCTCGGGACCACCATGGACAGCAGCCTGCTGGACGCCGCTCTGGTCAGTTGGAGCCTCTCAACCACAACCGCAACCTCAACACAACACACATTCACTCAATCTCTCTCTCTCTCTCTCTCTCTCTCTCTCTCTCTCTTTGGCTACGCACAGCCCCCATTAGCATTAGCGCTTTAGATTTAGTGGACTGTTCCTTGTTAAATGAGTAATGCTGTCATAGTAATGCTGTCATTTACTAACCGGCTGGACAGTCACAGCTTATTTAGTGGACTGTTCTTTGCTAACTGAACTGAGGGTATTTCCATGTGATTGTGATGGCCTTGTTGAATAGATTTGGAACAGAAAGAAGTGTGAATTGCACATACTTTGGCTCCCCCATCAACAGCAGTATCCTACTGTTGCCCTGATCATACGGCTTATTCCTCTCAAACTCTAAGCAGTACTCCCAACAGAACACTGTTCTATAGGCCTTCTCCGTTCTGTCTACGCAGTGAAATATCCTGTTTGTGATTAGAGCGTCTACTGGGGTAGCTACAATTTGCTCTCTGTTCTTCTGTAGGTGACTTGAGCCAGCCTCGTACTGTTACGGAGATGTTTTTGGCCTCTGACTATAATATAGTGTGTGTGTGTGCGTTTGATTCCAGTGTGCAGCTGTGCACTCCTTCTGAACCGGTGGACTCAGATCTATACGCTGCTTTGCTGGCGGATCGAAACGTGAAATGTCAGCAGTGGTGGCCAGCGCAGAATTAGCCTGTTGTTTTGTTATAGACGGCTGACTCGGTTTGTATCTACAGCTGTAGAGCCGGAGATGCCAAAAAAACGCGGACTTTGTGCACATCTTCAGCCGGGGAGCCAGCGCTAGCGAGCGGCTTAGCGTTCGGATGAGGTTCTAAGCCGAAGCGGGCCGAAGGATCAGGCCTGATGATGATGAGGGTCTATTATGCTTGTTTTTGAATGGAAAGATGGAAGCCACATGCGTTCCAACGTCCAGCTCCCCCTGAGGTCACTCGAGATGACATCCAGTGCCCCGATACTTTCCAGATGGGGTCATCAAGGGCGCACCGGTCTAGTTTCAGTCGTACGGCCTTCATGAGCTCGTTGCTGCCCCCCTTTGGCGGAGGCTCAGAATAACACATGAAGACACCAAAGCTTCAGAGGTCTGCGTTAGACAATGGTTTGGTGTTTTCAGTGCCATAAATCATAGTAAACATGATCCTTCGCTGGCTGGCTGAAGGAAGAACATATTTAATTTCACATTACACATGGCCTTTGAATTTGAGCAGAGTGCGCTTGTTGATTCACGCCAACCCTGCCAATTCATGGCAACAGATTTTAAAAGCAGATGATTTTGGCATGCCGCCTTTTGTCAGGGGTCCAGCGCCCAGAGCAGAAGTGCTGGAGGACCAGAAAGGTGAAACTGACTGACTAAACAAGTCCCTTTAAGGCATGGGGGTTTGTATTCCCCCCCCGCCCCACCCATAAAGGGTAACTGTAGATATGACACAGAGTGTTTTCTGCATCTGTAGCTGTTAGAAATAAAAGATGGCTTGCACAGTGGGATATGACAGCAACTCTCTCTGTATAGATGCAATTATAAAATCAGTCCATTTTAGGCACCCATTAGACGGACGTTGGATGGGTCTGCTGAAGGAGAGTTTAAAGAATCATCATATTTCTCTCTCTTCCTCTCTGCAGTCTAAGGCAGTGTCCACGTCACCGCCGGCCCCGGTCGCTCCTGTCGCCCCTACCAGCAACGGAGACGTCAACTCGCCGGTCAACTCAGCCACCGCCCTGAAGAACAGGCCCCTGTCCATCATGGCCAGCAAAGGCAAAGTCCTCCAGAGGGCAAAGGTCAGCGATACTCTCACAGTCTCTCTCTCTCCATCAAAACACACATATATTAAGGTAAAGTTTAAGTCAGGGTCCTGTTCATCCTGTCAGGATTTAATTTCCGATACTGACCAGTGGACTACACATCATCCCTTACATGACGTGAACATGATTCATCGTCTAGTCATGTTTGGTGCACTCTCATAGAAAAGAGGTTTATATTGTTCAGGGTCTTTCTAGAGTAAATACATGTATACAGAACACTGACAAACTATATTTGGTTCTGCTCTAAAAGAAAAGAAAATTGGATGCAGTATGGGTCAGTTGACCGTCTTTCACGACAGTTCCATCTTAACTGCAAAGGGAATGGAGGTGAATGTAGGGAATCTGTTTCTGTGTAGAAGTACTTGCCTCAACCTCCTGCTCTCCCTTCCTCAGGAATGGGAGAAGAAGACCACATCCTAGGGAGAGGACCAGGAGCAGTCCACTGACACCTGAAACCACCAGTGCTCATTCCTCATGGGTCTTTGGCCCTGGACCAGGCTGCTTCCGCCTGGCAGGACCTGAGGCGGGAATAATAACTGCCCAATCCCCTCCTCATGTGTCTGCGAGCCACTCCCCCTCAAAGCCAGCTCTTCCATTCAGAGACACTGACAGTACTGAGTGACAGCAGGCTTTCCTTCCTTGACACAGCCTACAACTCTGCCTCCCAGGACAACTAATGCCACTGGACAATTTGGGAGTTAGAGAGACGACAACAACAAAAAAAAACTATTTAATATTTGTTTGTTTGTTTGTTTTTATATATATATATGCAAAAAGGGAGGGATTTTCATAACATTGCATTTTTCAGACTTTTTCCAATTACATGTTTCGCAATACAGCATAAATGTATGGCATGACGTGTGGGATTTTTTGGTGTTATTATGTGTAAATGAAACGTGACCAAATGAGGACAGAGACATGATGAGTGTCCTAGCATTTCTGCATGCCGCCCCCTCCACCCAACAGTTCATACAGTCCAGATTGTAGCTTGGTCTATGTTTGCTGGGGAGCCAAGATGTAAATACATATTACACCATTCAGTTCTGTTTCTTTTGACTTGTTACTGTATGCTAGCTAAAACATGCACTTTTTATTCAAATAAAAACCAATTGGTAATTACAGCAATATACATGGTGTTGCAGAAAGTATTTGTTCTTTGTCTTATACAGAAATGAAGTACAGTCACTGGTAAACATGATGCTCTTTTTTCACAGACTGAAACAGAAAGAAACCAGTTCCTGTTTGGAATTTACATGAACCAGGCCTACTACTAAAAACATGTCATAGCACCAGTAGACCTTTTAGGAGAACTTATATTATTAAAGAGAACATTTCGTTTATAGTCTATCACCTTAATATCATGACGTACTATACAATGAAGACACCTCACTGAACACGTAGAAACCCTCATTGGAAAGCATCCACTAGAGGGCGCTACACATCCAGCTAATTTTGACACGTGTCCAAAAATTCCCTTTGGGGATCAACATCGTCACACATCATTACCCATGATGCAGCACTGCAGGCAACCCACATCATCATTTAAAAACATAATTTAATAACGTTAATGAAGGTACAGTAATTGGTAAGCATAGTAAATAAATACTTGTGGAGGCACGGCAACCCCCCTGGGTGCTTAGTGTTGCCCGTGCCCTTCCCTTGGTAGATAGCACCAGACCAGAGGCACACTCTTTGTTCTGACCAGCTGTTGTTACATAGCTTGCATTCTCACACCTACACTGCCCTGTCAATCTACGCCATCGTCCCGACTCTACTGAACTGAACACCAACAGGTACAGAGTGGCACATTTGAACATAAATCCTGTCTTTAAGGCACTAAAACACACCTTTACAAAAAAAAACTTTACTCATAAACAAAAAGAACCAATAAGAAAAAGAAATGTACATCCAGCTCCAGTTTTGGGTATGGGGGATTTGGGTGATGTGATTGGAGTGAGGGTTCAGTCTGTGATGAGAGAGGGGAGAGGGTGGGGTTCCGTGGTGATCTGTGATGAGAGAGGGGGGGTTTCCGTGGTGATCTGATGGTGGTGGTGGGCTCCAGACTTCCTGACTGGCTCTAATTAAGCGTTTGGCGCTGAGCCTTTAAACGTGGTGAGCTCTTCCGAGCTTCCCTGTGGTGATCTCTGGCGAAGTAAGCTGTGTGGCTAATCTGATAATGATATTGTTTGTGTTCCCCCTCGTTGTATGTGTGTGTGTGTGTGTGTGTGTGTGTGTGTGTGCGCTTCTTATTAGCCTTTCCCTTTAATCCTGTTAGACATGTTACATCAAACAATGTGACATGGCCTCCTCAGTGTGTGCATGTGTTTGTGTGTGTATGAGTACACATGTTTATATGCATGCAGCCATGTTTATTTCTGTTGGCTGAGTATGCTTGGAGAATCACTTGTTAAAGAATGTATGCGTTTGTATATGTATATGTATATAAGTGTGTGAGTGCATGCCTGTGTGTGTTTACAATTGCAAGAGTATATTTATTTGAACATGTATCTGTGTGTGTATGTGTGGATGTGTGTAAAACTGTGCATGTGAGAGTACGTGTGTGTCTGTGTGTCTGTCTGTGTGTGTGTGTGTGTGTGTGTGTGTGTGTGTCTGTGTCCCATCACTGGCGTCTGACTGCGTGTCTCCTGCGGAGATCCCTGTAGCGCTGTTTCAGCTCCTTCTGGCTCTTCTTTTTCTCCTTGCGCCTCATGCCTGCTGGCTTGGGCTGATCCCCTCTGTTAGCTATCCGCTTTCTGCTGCCTGCAACACCACACACACACACACACACACACACACACACACACACACACACACACACACACACACACACACACACACACACACACACACACACACACACACACACACACACACACACACACACACACACACACACACACCATCAGCAAAGCACTTCCAAAACACACAGAAATTCAGTGTCTTCTTCAGATATACATGCAGGCTGCCAGAGATTTGTTCTGTGTTACTGGAACAGGTTGCACACAATTTACTAGAGTTAACTCGTAGCATTACTACATACTTTTACTATTAATATTACTTGCTTTCAAAGGCACATGTTGAAAAGGCATGTGTGTGTGTGTGTGTGTGTGTGTGTGTGTGTGTCTGGTAGGGGAATACTGACGTGTCTCGCAGTGCGGTCCCTCCCAGCCTCCACGGCAGTCGCAGCGGAAGCCCCTCTGTACCAGCTCACACACGCCATCATTCATGCAGGGGCTGGGCCTACACAGCTCCACCGGCTTCTTCACCTCTGTGAAGGAAAGAGAGAGAGAGAGGGGGAGGGAGGGAGAGAGAGAGGGATAGAGGGAGAGAGAGGGGGAGAGAGAGAGAGGGGGAGGGAGAGAGATAGAGGGAGAGAGAGAGAGAGAGGGGGAGGGAGGGAGAGAGAGAGAGAGAGAGGGAGGGAGAGAGAGAGGGGAAGGGAGGGGAGGGAGAGAGAGAGGGGAGGGAGAGAGAGAGGGGGAGGGAGGGAGAGAGAGGGTTAGATAAATGAGTTGTGATTTGCGGAAGCTAATGTCCCAATTCTACTCCTTTTCCTGTTCCTTTTACACTCTAATCTAGACCCTCTTCTCATCCATCTTCCTTGCCATCCTCTACACTCAGATCCTCTTTTCTTCTCATCCTGTTACCCTTCAAGCATCCTTTCCTTCTCATCCATCTATCCTATCTTCCTCTCGGTCTTCACATTCTTCCTCATCACCCCCACCATCACACACACACACACACACACTCTCTCTCTCTTCTACTTTCTCACCGGCGCACACCATCTGCACCAGCACGTCTTCGAAGTACTTGAGGTCCTCGTAGAAAGGCACGGTGACCATGTGCTCCACGCGGCCCGTGATCTTCAGCAGGCTCTCGGTCTGCACGTCGCCGATGCCCACGGCGAACACCGCCACGCCGTTGTCGCGCAGCTTGCGGGCGGGCACCGCCGCGTCCTCGGCGCCCGAGCCGTCCGTCAGCACCACCACGGCCTTGTTGACGCCTGGCCGGGCGCCGCGCCCAACCGTCAGGCTGTTGGCCAGCACGTGCAGCAGGGCCGAGCCCGTGGAGGCCGCCCCACCCTGGAAGGAGGCCTGTTTCACCGCCCGCAGGATGGCTGAGCCGGAGTCGTGCGTGTCCAGCTCGAAGACGGTGACGGGCTGCCGGCCGTACACCACCAACCCTACCTGAGGACAGCGCAAAGAGAGAGAGACAGAAGCTCTGTTTCTAGAGTGGGGCATGGAAATAAATAAAGACAAAAACATCAAATCCACTCTTCTAACGGCCTCTCTGTTGCCATGGCACTCTCTAAACCTATACTAACAATGTCTTTTCTGTTGCTCTCCAAACCCATCCTAATAATGTATTTCCTGTTGCCTCTAAACCTATATTAATAATGTATTTTCGATTGCAATGGTACTCTGTAAACTTATCCTAATAATGTATTTCCTGTTGCCATGGTGATCTCTAAACCTATACTGATGCCTTTTGTGTTGCTTCCTTCTCTACACCTTGAGCTAGAGGAGAGAGAGATGTTTTAAAGTGGGACTTTCTAAACCCACCATGAAAGTCTGTTGCTATGGCACCCACTCAATCTATACTGATAATGTGTTTTCTGTTGCTTCTTTCTCTTCACATATAGGCAGGCAGAGATGAGAAAGAGAGAAAGAGAGAGAGAGAGAGAGAGAGAGAGAGAGAGAGAGACAGAGAGAGAGAGAGAGAGAGAGAGAGATGTTTTACAGCACTGCTAAATCTACCATGAGCATTCCCTTTCTGTTGCTTTGGCAGTCTAAGAACCTATACTGATAATGTGTTTTCTATTGCAGAGGTGCCTTTGGATCCTTCACTAATAATGCTCTTTTTGTTGCTGTGGAACTCGCTACTAAACTCTACAAGAGAGCTTAACAGAGCCCAGAAAGGCAGTCACTGAATACAAAGGAGACCAGTCCAATCAGGCTATAATAAGTCCTCTTCACAATTATCTTCTGGACCGATTAACTAAGGTTAATTAAGTGGCTAACTCAATACATTTCTCACTTTCTGTCTTTCCTCTCTTTTATCAACAAAGAGAGGTTAATAGAGGTGGTGGATGGAAATAAAAGTGTTGTCTAATCCTACCTTAAGAATAATTTTAATTTTTAATAATGAATTTTCTCTCTTTGTTTAAATACTAAGACTAATTGGATGGAAATAAAGGCTTTCCCTAAGCCTTCTCTGGTCTTTATAATTCTTTACACGTCCATCAAATGTTACTCTGATACCCTCATTAATACATGTCATCTTTGATGTATAGTTCCAAACCAACTTCCCTGTTTTAAAATACTATGAAAAAATAAGAAGTTACCTGTGAATAAAAGTCACTGTTTTCACGGGTAATAAAATGCCCAAAATGCTGGAATGGCTCCTTCAACAGCAGCCAATGGGAGCAGAGCACACCTGAGCTAGATACAGAGGGAGAGCACTAACTCATCCGAGGAGAACCCCACCTGTGCCACGTCACGATTGATGTCAAACTGGACCGAGGTGCTGCGGACGAAATCCGTCAGGTGGACAAAGTTATCCCGACCTACACCATCCGAGCCGTCCAGAACAAAGACCAGGTCCACAGCCTGACCCAAACACCCTGAAAGACGAGACAGACAGAGTTACTACATCAGGACCATGATGATAATGTACATATCACTTACTACAGAAAGGGGAAATCTTAATAAATGCTACTTACTTAACTCATTCACTTCGCTGACTAATTATGCATACAGTATTATACATAATTAATTATAAGTAATTATACATACAGTAAAATACATGATATACATAGAGTACTTCAAACCATACAAGTGTTATGACCAAGGTAAACCGTAGCTTAGCTACTGCCCCTTGTTATTGTTAGCTGCTAAAAGCGCTTCAGGTCAACCTGTTCTCTAAAATGACAGTGAGGGAAGTATTGAAATGAAACTTACATTCCTCTTACAGCATCTACAAAACTAAAGAGAAGTAGAGATCGAGTGACAACCAAAACAGACCCGAGCCGAGACAAAACAGGACTCCACAGCTCATCCCTCTGAGGACTGATTAGCGAGTAAATTTCCGTCTCTCGCCTCACCTTGGTTGTCCACGCTGCAGATCTTGGTCCTGAGCTCGGGGATCTTGCCGGGCAGCTTGTCGGGCGTCTGGTAGGTGATCGTGCGCTGGGGGTTGGCCGTGATGTTGTTCATCTGCACTTTGAGCGCCTCGGGCCCCACCGCGATCAGGAACACCTCGCGGTCGCGGGCGTACTTAGCCGGCTCCACCACCAGGTCGCCGGAGGCCGTCGCGCTCAGGAGCACCACCACCCGGGGCAGGTCGTCGAAGACGTCGGCGAACACCGTCGTGCTCTGGAAGCCGTGCGTGGTGACGTGCGTCAGCGCTTTGCCCGTCAACGCCGGGCCCCCGACGGGCTTCATGGCCTCCACGGCGGCCAGCAGGCCCGGCAGGTCGCGGTGCTTGCCCACACGGGCCTCCATCTTCACGGAGTCGCCGAACTGGGCCAGGCCCACCTTGGTGGGGGAGCTGGAGGCCATGGTGGCCTGGAGGAAGCGCTTGAGGAAGGCCTTGAAGCGCAGGAAACCCTCCAGAGTGAGAGCGGCCGAGCCCTCCACCAGGAAGAGGACGTCCACGGAACAGTCCAGATTCAAGGCCGGAGCTGCGGGAGGAGAGAACCGGGAGAAGAACCGCAGGGGATTAGAACCGACTCATTCCTACGAGAGCGGCCAACCCCAGAAGAGCCAAGACTATAAGCAGCTTTGCCAACGTGATGAAGAATGCTTTCATTGCCACTAATCTGTGTTAATAATCGTTTGGAATGATTAAATGTGCATCGCCTACAGTGGCAGGTCTATCCAACAAAAACAAAACACAAACAAACCAAGTCTTCATACATCCAGCAATCTCATTAGAGATCTGATCGGGCAGCCCCTGCGAGTGCTGCTAAAGAATGGGCTAATATGAGGCTGGAATGAGAGGCTGGTTTACTTTATCCATTTTGCACAAAAAGATAGCAGGAGACCGGAATGGGGATCTCTTCAGTAGATTCATGTTGGACCAAAAGTTTCCAGGAGATAGTTATTTTGTTGTTCTGTGTGTGTGTGTGTGTGTGTGTGTGTGGTTCCCTGATTGACACCAAGTGGCTCCTGGGTGTTGGGAGTGAAAACACATTAGCACTGCTCCGATAAGCAAACCCTTCCACTCGCCTGTCAACACCCCAACTCTTATCAGCAAACTCAAACTCAGCACAACTCTTCACAGTGCTGTTTATTTACACTTCCGCCACACACTGACAGAGAGGAGTACAAGGAGAATACATATCTCTCTCTGTCCCTCTTCCTCTTAAGTAAAAGGATAATAGTGTCTCCTCTCTCTCTCTCTCTCTCTCCCTCCCTCTCTCGCCATCTATCTCTCCATCTCTCTTTTTTTGTTGAAAACAAATGGATTGTGTACGGGGCTGCGCGGATGGAGGTACGGCTCCCTCGCTCGGCAGGTGAATGAGATGACCTGAGATCACCTCTGGCTGGTGATGTCACTGTGGTATGCGCCCCCCCCGCCCCTGCCCCTGCCCCCCTGCCCCTGCCCCTCTCCCTCGCTGAGTGACACGGCAGGGGTCAGGAGTCACCACATCTGAGGGGAGACTCATTACACGCGCCAGGTCTCGTTTCGCCGGCGTTCCTGAGCGCTCTCAAGTTCCCTTTCCCTCCGTCTCTCGCTCGCTCTCTCTCTCCTGCGCCACTCTCCCACGCCGTTCCGTCTTTCGCTCTCTCCCTCTTTCTACAGATCTCATGATGCCCTTTTATACCTCCTCCCTCATATTTGGTTCCTTTCTTCCTTCCTCTGGTGTTCTTTATCTCTATTCCACGTCTCACACATTGACTACACATTCCATGTCTTTCTCTGCAATACGCTGAGGACATTTCAATTCTTAAAACGTATTCTGTCTTTATGTGATTGTGCTCTGCTAAAGTCACCAAACTGCAGAAAAATGAGTTGGGCTCATATCTTTACGTGGTTGTGTGTCTTTGTGTATTGTATATTTTCGTGCATTCAAGTGCATCTATTTTTCAAAGCTCCCACTTTTCCGCCGAGGCGGGGACAAATTTAGTCATCCTTTTCAACAGCAGCAGACAAAGGGGGGGGGTTAACCGTGACCCGGACCGAAATCCGACCCGGACTGTAACCGGAGCACCGAGACTGACAAGCGTGACCTACAGACGGGCGAGAGACAGCTGGGAACTCAACCGTCCCTCCCAACAAAAACAAAGAAACCTCCAAACACTGACCACAACACTTCTCCTCTCCAGTCACTGTGGCCAAACACACAAATGTGGGAAGTGTGGAGAAGATCAGGAAAGGAAGAGGGTGTGTGTGTGTGTGTGTGGGCAGCATACTGACCACAGTGAGGGTCACTGCCGTAGCCTGGGGGACACACACAGCGGTACTTTTCCAGACCCTCAGACACACACGTCCCGCCATTCTGGCACGGCTGCGAGTCACAGGGATCTGAGTGTGTGTGTGTGTGTGAGACAGAGAGTGTATGAGGGAGGGAGAGCAAGACAGAGACACAGTTATATGACTTACAGTTACAGACATGTCTACTTTACTGTATTCATAAAACTTCACACTACAGCTACTGCATGCCCCAGAAATGAGTTCAGGCACAGTTTTAGATTATTTATTTATTTCATTCATCACTCACACACACACACACACACACACACACACTACTTACCCTGACATATTGTTCGATGACAGACTGTTGGGTGTCTTTTGTACTTCTTGCTCCACCTGAAGTTTATGAGTGTGGGAATTTAGCAATGATTACAACAACAAAGCACCTATTACAGCTGATTAACGGCATTTAAAATGGAAGTAGGTTCATTTACTCTGGGGAAAATAACAGGGAATGTATATTTATTGTACGTAAACAGTGAACACAGTCTGCGAGCAGAGCCCTGGAGAGATGCTAATGCTACCCCTAAGGGAACGAAACTGCAGCGGAGAAGAGAAACCCTCCCATACAATCTCCAAATCCCACCACACAAAGAGGTGAGCTCACGTTAGCGAGCCCTAGCTTCCAGCAATAACAGTCAGTACAATAACAATGCGACTTACATTAATTATTAATATTATAATATCTATATAATATTAATATTAATACTTACAAGTAAAATAAATCTTTAAGAGAATCAACAGAATGTATATATACAGTGTATATACTGTATATATTCATTTAGAAGATGCTCTCTCATCCAAAGCTACTCGCTGTACAGGTAAGGCATACTTTGTCTCAGGTTTGTCTGTGTGTTTGCCTCCTGGGTATTTACCCATATTTACCCATGTGTGAGTGTGTGTGTGTGTGTGTGTAGGTGTACTTGCTTGTAGTGAGGACAGAGGGAGGTATAGGAACTGCAAGAGAGGGAGGTGTGTGTGTGTGTGTGTGTGTGTGTGTGTGCTTGCTTGTAGTGAGGACAGACAGAGGTCTAGGAACTGCAAGAGAGGGAGGTGTGTGTGTGTGTGTGTGTGTGTGTGTGTGTGTGTGTGTGTGTGTGTGTGTGTGTGTGTACTTGCTTGTAGTGAGGACAGAAAGACGTGTATGCGGTGGAGGTTTTGGAACCCTTCCAGCACATGAAGTTGCCCACCAGCTCCTTCACCGTCTCCAGAGTCTTCCTCTCACAGGCGTACGACTCCACAAAACAGCCTGGGGAGGTGGGGAGAGAAAGTGACCGACAGAGGGAGAGAATGAGAGTTATGGAAAGTATGGAAAGGTAGAATCTTCATCATTCATACAGGCAGATTTTCAGGCTCCTAGAACAAGTTTCTATAACATCTTTATCCGGGGGGGGGGGGGGGGGGGGGGGGGGGGATATGCAAAAACATAGCATTATCAAGTTCTTTTGTTTACATACCCTAAAGGTGATTAATGTGTGACTTTGAGCAGGTGTACATATGTTCATATACCCTATCTGGGTGATTACTGTGTGACTTTGAGCAGGTGTACATATGTTCATATACCCTATCTGGGTGATTACTGTGTGACTTTGAGCAGGTGTACCTGGTGGGACAGCCGCACAGACATCAGATGAGGCCAGAGAGGTGTACAGGCCGTTTACCGCATCCTGGAAATGCTCAGCGAAGAACACATGGCTCTCTGTGGGCGCGCTGGCCAACTCATGCAGCTCATCCCAGCTGAGAGAAATGACAGAGAGAGAGAGAGATGACAGAGAGAGAGACATGAGAGATGAGAGAGAGAGATGAGAGCCAGAGACAAAAATAAGAGGAAGAAAGATAAAGGGAGAGATATAGAGAGAGGAGAGGAGAGGGAGGGAGGGAGAAGATAGAAGAGGAGAGGGAGGGAGAGATAAATTCCACGAATGCTGAAACTGCGCTGAGGCAGAACCTCATGTCACTCAGCTCCTCCATTTGAAAGCAGGAACTCACATTTTCAACACTGTCATTGGGGTGTCCCTCAACGAACTTAAGCAGTCAACGAAAGTCAGCGACAAACATCAATACCCGCAGGGCTCAGGCCACTGACTAAATGCACACCTTCAATCACAGGCAGGTGACGGTCGGCAACTTCACTACCCTAAAGCCCTCTCGAATCTGTCAAGACAAGGACTTCAGACCCCGGCACAAAATCGAATGACCATTAACTAGAGTGCTCTTGAGTCTGGACGGACAGAGAGGGACAGAGACAGAAAGCGAGAGAGAGAGAGAAAGAAAGAGAGAGAACGAGAAGGGGCGATCCACGAGGGGCAATCAGT
>NC_045174.1:8265545-8358045 GCF_900700415.2 Clupea harengus | reverse complement strand
TTATTCTACCTTATCAGCAGCAATGTCCAGGGCCTGAGTCAGCTTAATGGTGTAGTGTTTGCACCTCTCAAAACTGCCCTTCCCCACGCTGTACGAACCATCCATCAGGAACAGCACATCCATGCGTGCTGAACACTGCATCACTGCAAACACACACACACAATATCTTAATTTATTTAAAGAAATAACAAGAAATGAAAAGGAGTCTTTTCTGATGCACTCCCACTGGTGATGCATCAGAAAGCTTACATACCAAGAACATGTTCCCCACATGCAAACCACTAATCATAAGTTAGAGTGAATACCACTCTGCTAGCTGTTTTGCACTTGTATCCCCAAGCAATGGATCACTACACACACACACACACACACACACACTAATCGAAAAGTATATCCTAAATCATAGGCAATGTATTCTTGACCACAAAAACGATAGCAATCCTACTCATGGGTTAGTGAGCTGTGCAGGTCTCTCCTGCATCCAAGTCTCCCAGGGGCACATGGGTAAATGAGATGGATAGAGATGTCTCTCACACACTCACCCAAAACCACACACACATTATTTACAGGAAAGTCTGACATTGACTTTGCACTCCCCCCTAAAAAACATGCACACACACACACACTCTCACACACGCACACAGCGTGTTTGCACTCGTCAGATTGAGAGTATTATCCATGTAACTGTCATGTTGGAACCCGCTGGGTCATAAACAGGGTTATTAGTGCTAGACTACATACCATTGTGCATGTGTGTGTGTCTCTATTACAAACACACACGCACACACACACACACACACACACACACACACACACACACACACACACACACACACACACACACACACACACACACACACACACACACACACACACACACACACACACACACACACATCCATTCCCATTTACGCTGGCAATTGTTTACCCAACTACACATTAACATGCTCATTTACTTCAGTGGAATCTACATTTGATAGTTGTTGGTTTGAAAGTGCTTGTTAAGTACTAGTAGTATGCTACTGCATACTACATACCGCATGCTACTGAATACTACAACTAGTACAACTATAGTAGGCCTGTGCTATAGAAGTTATAATACAGTACGCTACTGTGGATATGGAGTGCGCTACTGTGTCCAATTCTTCTGCATCAGTGTCTGCAGTGGGCTGTAAGACAGTGGGCTGCTCCACTGAGACTATGACCTCTCCAACCCCAATACTCACTATCTCCTGCTGCATTGATCTTCATGATGGTCTCACGGTCCGTCTGGATCTCCTGCACCGAGGAGATGGTATGTACTGAAGGGAGGAGAGAGAGAGAGAGAGAGAGAGAGAGAGAGAGAGAGAGAGAGAGAGAGAGAGAGAGAGAGAGAGAGAGAGAGAGAGATAATGCTTAGTCAATAGATTGAGTTTTCAAATCTACCTTATCTCTTACCCTAATCCCTAATCCTCACAGTGTGGACAGGGGAGTGAAATGGTGTCCAAACAAAAAATTGCACTGCTCTGGAGCAACTGAATCGCTGACAGGAAAAAGCACAGAAAATAGGAGTGAAATAAACACTTTTTCTAGAGAGAGAGGAACTTAGCCCTGGCCAGTGAACACACCAGTGCACACACTCACACAAACACACATGCAGAAACACTTACGCAAACACACACACACACACACACACACACACACACACACACACACACACACACACACACACACTTTGGCCATGTAATGAGTTTGCAGGAGGCTGGTGAACAGCTGATGCTGGCCTGTGTTTATTGACTCAATGACACACCTGGGGTATGACAGCCCCTCATTTGTGCATTGTTATAGAACGAGTGGACCCTTCCTTCTGGTAGTGTGTGCGTGTGTGTGTGTGTGTGTGTGTGTGTGTGTGTGCGTGCGCGCGCACATGTGTCCATGTGTCAAACGGCTGGTGCTAAACACCCTTTAAAAAGAGATAATTTAGGGGGGAGCAGCATTCCAATAACGCCCACTGAACAGAGAGATAAGGGGCAGAGAATAGAGAGAGAGGGAGAGGAAAAAGGCTGAAAGAGAAATGGAAAAGAAAAAGAAGGAAAGAGAAAAGAACTGACAAAGAGAGTGAGGCTAAGTCAGAATGGAGAGAGAGAGAGAGAGAGAGAGAGAGAGAGAGAGAGAGAGCATGAGAGAGAACGTGCGAGAAAATAAAGGACACAGAAAGACGTGCAAACAAAAAAAAATCTGCCCGGTCGCGCGCTACCCTCAAAGAGGTCCATGTGAGCGCTTGAGTGAGCACTCCCCCCGCTGTAGCACAATGGCTGATTGAGTGGTTCTGGAGCAGTGGGGGGGTGGGGGTTATACTAAGGGCCTGGTGGACCTAAAGAGAGGGAACATGCAGTGTGGACTCCCATAACCCCTTCCACAATATTACTCAATGACCACAGCTCCCATTGAAGAGGATTTGTGTGTGTGTGTGTGTGTGTGTGTGTGTGTGTGTGTGTGTGTGTGTGTGTAGGTGCATATGCATGACTATGTGTGAGTGTGCGCATGCCTGTGTGTGTGTACATGTGCATTTGTGTGTGCGCATTGTAGAGTCAGACAGCCTGCCATACACACACACACACACACACACATACACATTTAGTGTAGGAAAGACATGGAAAGACATTCCCCATGGAGATCTGGTCGAGTCAGAGAGACTTCCAGAAGGTTAGAGAGGAGTAACGGAGAGAGTATTGGCCTCTAAGGTGCTTCACAGGACAACGGGCTTACTCAGGTCATAAATCAGCCTCGCCACAGGTCGGACGCTAACCAACTAGCTCAAAGCTAACCCCGCTGGGCCGCTGTTGGTCGGCGTGTCATGGTGATTCAGTATGGAAGAGGCTGAGTGAGTGGATAAAAGGGCTTGACTGCGGAGAGCTGTCAGTCACTGGGTTTAATTAGCCGCTGATGGAAGGGTTCTCCCCATGATCTGCTGAGGCAGCAGCCGGGTGACTGTGATTCCTCGGTAAAACACTTCAGCTCCAGGAGGCTGGAGAGCCCTTTTAGCCTGTATATAAATGCAACACGACAGCACTGTACAGCAATAACAGTCACAAACTGCCTGAAGCTCAGTAAAAACCAAAACATATATAAGCGGGAACATACTGAGGCCTAAAAGAGGGCAAATGACATGTCAACAGCTGATTATCAAAGAGAACGCCAAACACTCTCACTCCTTTTCTGTGCCCCCCCCCCACATAAACACACATACACTCACACACACTTCCTCCTGTAACTTTTCAGTGTAAATTATGACTTCCTGTCTTTTTGGTTTTGAATATTCTGTAAAACATACACCTTGCTTTACAACACAGCCTATCCTCTGATTACCATCCCTGTAAACCACAGGCGGGTCACAGTTTTATGACTATCCTGACACCTTCGGACATGACCCACAGTGACAGCCGAGGATGTCACACCTCCACAGAAAATTCTAGAAGCCCCAGGAGGCTAGCCGTGTGATGAGACCGAGAAAGGGAACATTTAAGCCCAGGATTTATGCCGACCTTCATGTCATCTGACAGGTAATATGTTCAAAAGGAACTTCCACTCTTCCACTCTCAGACAGAGAATGAGGAAACAGCAATTCTGTATGAAGAGGAATCTTTTATAAATACTCCAGCTGTCAATTTGCAGGTAACAATGCAGATACTTGATGGACTAAAACATACTGTAATATACTGTGATGTGCATGAGGTGTTTGAAGGATACTTAGAGAGAGGCCGTGGGACTGAGATACTTAGAGGATCGAGAGGTCAGGTTGACTGGAGAGGTCAGTTTAGGTGGAATCTTTTGACCCGACCTGCCACAGGTCATCGCAGCCATCCAGAGCTGGACGCTAGGCCTCCGCTCGTGTCTCTCTATGCACACACTATTACGTTGGACTGTTTTCCGAGGGATCACTCTCAAATCCTCCGCGACAGTGCTAGGAACCAGTTCTTAGGCCTAGGCCCCCTAAAACGTTCACCCTCCCCTCAGGCACCTATCAGAGCGGAGACAGGAGGTATTCCTTATCAAGCCCCCCTGAGATTTAGCATGGGGAGTCCAGCACCCCTCCCCAGTGTAGATTTATATTCAACCCTACATCACAACACTGCAGGTCTGCCCGCCCCTACAACCCCTACCCTACTCCAACTCAACCTCCCATAAACATCCACCCACTAGAAACATCTGAGATGGGCCTCCAGGTTCTTATCTGTCAAAAAGAGCATAAGGAACTGTCTTTCCTCAGACGATTATGAAGTTCTACAAAAAACAGGAGTGCTGTCAAACATGGACTCGGCGGGGCCTGAAGCATCACGTCTGCTCATTCCTGTGGTAAAACCATTCAAAAACATTTTTTCCCCAAAAAAATGAACACTACGTGGGATAATGTTTTAAGTGTGTGTGCAGCCTTCAAGGGCAAGTTTGAAACTGATGTTTACTACTGATGGGACTGTAAATACTTTTGGACGGCACTAAAGCTGTCATTATAAAAGAGCAAGAGCTAAATTTAATACTGGTGTTATGGTTTAAGTTCCTTCAGGGAAAATACTCCAGAAACAAGTATACTGTTGTGGTAAGGCAGTAAAAAAAAACAGGCCACAAATTCTTGCATGTGGAACAAAGCGTTTCCAAGAGGAAGGAAGTCATTCAGCTACATCGCATTTTGAATGTAGACTGGGTTATATACGAAGTCACTGAATCGAGAACTTGGTCCAGGGAACTTGATTACTTCATCCAGGGAATCAAATGGAATTCTACATGACGTCTTAGTGTCACTCAGCTTTTAACAGACCTTTTTTTTTAGTTATCTCATGTCATACTTGCTTCACTAAGTTGGCGGAACATGCTGGGCTTGACCTGATGGGTCTTCAAAGTTTCTCAGGAACCTTAACAACAACCTTATGGTACACTTTGACTTCAACTTTGACCCAAGGCTGTTAGCCCTGTCAGTTTGTTTTGCGTTGTGTGCTCTGCCTTTTAACTTAAACCATTACCCTCAACAAGGTCATATGTCAAGCATGTGTGAAGCTCCAGTTACAAGTCAAGAGAAACCTAGGCAGACTTACAGTAGATTGTAGGTCAGGGTCATTTGAAATCCACACTAAATGTACGAGAAAACAGTCGTATTTAACCTGGACTTTCATCGAGGACCTGGAAACTGTGGAACAATATCGACTGAATTCAAGTTGTATTTCTATCAGTACCTCCAGCACTTCAAGCTCACCTTGTAATAGCAGGAACATCAGGAAGAGATGAAGGTGGCCTGTGGATTCCATCATTGAAGACCTGAAAAGGAGGAGACAAAGACAAAGGCTCATTATGCTGAACGGTGTTAGATGGAGAGAGCGGCGACGGCGTTTTTTTATTGTTTGAACCCTCTGTGTGAGAACAGTGATGAGTGATGTTGGTTAAGCTCTTTGAGACGCGAACAAGAATAGCCCTCCTTGAGGGAGGAGAACAGCTGCGACGGTGGAGCTCGAGCAGAACAGCGGCAACATTCCTCCTCCATTCAGAAGAAGAAAAGATGGAGAGCGAGGGAGGGACCGTCCTCTGAATTAAAGCTCGTCCAACAACGTACTTGTCAGCAGAGCGTTAGTAGAAAAAGCAGGCGACAGGGAGGGGACAATGTCTCATCGAAGAGGGGGGCTATTTTTGAAGAGACTGAAGGGAAGGCTGATGCTGTAGGCTATTTTAGACAGGGTTAAATCATCTGACTGATTGCTTTGGTGGTTAGGGAGTCACAGGCCCATGGTCAATGAGCTCCAGGTGAAGCACTAACTGTGCATTACCCATGAGGGTTAACAAATGGGACCGTAATAGAACCACAGAGTATGTGCGGTAGCAGCAAAAAGACGACATTTTACTGAAGTCGTGACAACAGTCAACCAAATAACGTGTTTGCAAATGTGAGAGCATGTGCATATGATGTCTACCATCCTTAATCTGTCCATAGCATACTACCATCCTAGATATGTCCATAGCATAGTACCATCCTAGATCTCTCCATAGCATACTACCATCCTAGATCTCTCCATAGCATCCATAATACTAGCAGGTTTCCAGCAACACAGAAGTTGTTCCAACACCAGCAACATCCACAATGATCGGTGAGATAAGAACTCTCCATCTTCCTGATCGCCGACATGGTAACTCCAAACCAGCTTCTTAGCTCCTGCACTCATTAAAACAAAAACCAAAGGTCATGCCTTCAAGGGCAGCACTTGGGAATTAAGCCAGCACTGACAAATCCCCCTATGCATTGTAATCCAAAAGTATGCGGACCACGTCCCTACTCAATCACTGGTTTCAATCTCAGGAGCCTTCCTCCTCCGCCCAGCTACTGAAGCATGGCTAAACAAACGTAGGGCTGGGATGTGGTCATCTGACAGCACCTTAGCCACTCCATTTCTTCCTCTGAGTGTTACACATTAACTCAAAGGAATTTCTCTATGTTTCCACATCCATCTCCTAAAAGCTTCTAGAAGCATCCAGGGTCTTCAAGAGAGATTTGGGCCAGGATTACATGATGTCATACACAGTAATACCTGGTCCTCCGAAAAAAGATGGCATCCAGATCAGTTCTGTATCTGATAAACTTCTCTTGGGTTTTTTGTGAATGGCAAATATTTGACAAAGAGATCAAAGCATCCATAGAGTTGGTGTTTATGTGCGCATGTATGTACTGTGTGTGTATGTGTCTGTGTATTATGTCTAGGGGCCATGATATCTGATTGGCCAACGCCCAGCTGGTGGTGAGGCAGTGGGCAGGCAGGTGCGGTTGGATTTAGGAAGTGGTTACGGAGATGATACTGAAGCATGAAGCGTCACTGGGTCTCGCTTTGATCGACTCACGGAGACGATCCTGAAGCATGAAGCATCACTGGGTCTCCCTTTGATCGTCTCGCCCACAGCTCGACTCCGAGACACATTCCCACCGCTGTCACATTGTGAAAACACTGGAGGGATATTATGAATAAACAACTAACATTCTTCACGAAGAGGGCAGATTATAAAGACAATAAAGTGATCACCACATCACTTGAATTTGAAGAAGGATTGGGACTGACCACAGGAGGATATTGAGGGGCCCGAGAATATGTGCGCCTGACACAAAGACATGGTGAGGAAGAATGAAATTTGACAAAGTCTCATTGTGCCAAAATCCTTAGGAGTACTGCTTTTTTCTTGACATTGAGCTCTTTTAAAGAGGGTTTATGCGTGTGATAGCCATCTGAAGCCTTGGCCCAGGGCTGGCAATGTGAACAAGCTGCCTCACAATCATCTCACGATAACCATCACGGCTTCCCCTGCCACTCTCTATGTGACCAGCGGAGCGTTCCTGAAGGAAACAGAGAAGAAAAAGAACGCAAGAGAAAGGAGGAGACACAGACAGACAGACAAAGAAACACAGAGAGAGAAAAAGAGCAGAACTTCCACTATGAAGGGAGAAAAAACATTTTCTATCAGTGATTTAGTCTGTTACTCTGTGATCCTATCTTACATCCTTCTCTCTTTATCTCTGTCATTCCTTCACTCCCCCTTCTTCATTTTCACATTCGACTTTTCATTTGTTTTATCTCTGCTCCTTTGATAAGTCACCCATACCAACTGGAGACAAGCATATCTTGTCACAGAATACCACAAATACTTCAAACGGAGGATGTGTATATTTGGGCTGGGCATGCCAACTTTTTGTCAAGAAATAGAAGCCATGAACCCTAATGTCGTAATTATATACAAGTCTCTCTTGGGCTTCGATTATCCATGTAAACAGAGCTTGCAATCTCAACAGCTGAGTAAGAACTTTGTTTTGAGTTGCATTTCAGATCCAGATTGCTAAAATCATTTTGGGTCAGATGCATTTTCGAAAACAAAAAAACAACTATCCTGTCTCCAGAAACTACTGATATCCAAAGTGGAAAAACAGAAAAGAAAATCAGACAGAAATAAGCCTTTGAAAGTCACAAATGTACATTTAGTAGTAGCCTATACACATGAAATAATTCAATTTCAATTCAGTTCAATTCATATAGCGCCAAAACAATAAAATTGTCTCAAGGTGCTTTACAGAGCCCAGTGCCTGGACCCCCTTAGAGCAAGCACAATGGCAACAGGGGCAAGGGAAAATAATAAAACTACTGTGGTCAGTATTCATTTCTCAATATTGTTCCTGTATCTTCTTCACCTACTTCAAATGAAACACTGACGTGAGCTGCCTGCTGTGGAGAGGGAGCTTCTGATCAGCAGTCAGTGTGTGTGAGGTAGAGGACATCTTTGATGTGGGTGGAGTGTGTGCGTGTGTGTGTGTGTGTGTGGGATGCTGACCTGTGCATACTTGCCTCTGGCCTCTGCCATAACAAAGTGAATGGTTGACGGAGGAAGGAGGACGAAATCTGGAGACTGAGCGTACTGCATTCCATGTGCACACAAGCAGTGAACAGCTCCCTACCTCTCCACAGTAGACGACAATACTGCACCCACATACTTATACAAAAATAATGATGGAACAATACAGTGAAGCAGTGTTGGGGTACTAAAGGTCAAGTTTCCATTTGGATGTGTTTACTAAGAGATTTGACAGTCATGTTTTATGGGTGCTGGTCCTTCCATCTCTGAGAAGATAAATTCTACCTCCGACTGCCTTCTGGTTTGAAATAGTAACAAGTCAGAAGCTGCCTCAGCATGATATAATTAGACAGGAAAACCTTTGGAAGCACTTCACACAAGTGCAGTAATCACTAACCTGCCGTTTTAATAGCTACAAATTCTCAACACAAACTGCTGAGGACAGTCATGAAAATACATTCCACTACGGTTAGCCAGAAGAGAATGAAAATGATCAAGCCTCAGTCGGTCCCCCTCATCTTTGATGGTAATACTATCATTACTGTAATAGTTTTTGTTGCCTTTTATGATACCATAAAAGGAAACCCTACACTCCAGCACAAAGGGACATTCACAGATACAGGAATCACTTAAGGGATACATGCAGAGATAATAATGGAATCCTTCCAAAATGTTTCAGAGTTCTGGTTTAATGCTCACAAAGTTTTGAAGACATAAATGCGGATCAAGGACCAAGCTGCCTTGGATAGGTCTCTGGAGTTCTTTGTAGTGAGTCGCCAGACAAGCTTCTCTCATTAAAAATCGGAAGAGTGGAGGGTCATCTTATCTGCATTTATCCCTGTGTACCTCATAAGAGTTTACTCATCAGCAACATGGAGTGTGGAACATGAAAGGCTTTTTTCTCTTTATAGTAGTGTTCACGCTATTTCCAAAACAAGCCACAGGGCAACACTCAAAGGCGCGCTCACTAACACACACTGCATCTCCGACACAAACTATGCCAAGATGTTTATGTTCGCTTGTAGTTATGCTTTCATCAATTTGATTGTCACAACCCAGCTGGTAAGACTGCTTCATCAAGGTGTCACGTGCAGCGGTCATTACAAGGTAAGGGCAGGTCACAGGGTTGTGATCCTGGAGAGATGTTTGACAGAGGCGTGCGGTTCTAGGTCTTAAGCGGGCACTGAGCAATTGTGCAGTTTCACGGATGTCTTAAAACAACTCCCAACGCAAACAGGTAAGCTAAGCACTAAACCATTAGCACTCTGGGCGGATTGAAGCCTTTCTAAAATCCCCAGGACCTCCCGCTCTGAAAAGTTCAATCTTATTTGTCAATTCAGGCATTTAAACGTACTTCCATCCCCCTGATTATTTTGCGTAATACAATAGCGGGTGATAACGTAGGAAATGTTTTCAACCTATTCTCCAACATGTAGCAATCTATGAGAACATTTGATCAGGTCCTACAAGTTGAATAGTACCGATGTTCTTGCCACTACGCTGACAGGTCTCACGGACTTTAAGCAGCAGCTGAATACCACTACCAACTCATTTTACCGACAATTACAGAGGTACCGTCCAGGTGAGGGGATGGAATAGAAATATAACATACCATTCAAAACGTCGTTCTCTTAATCGTATGACTTGTTAACGCGGACAAAGCCAGGTCCTCTTATCCAAACGCGTATTTCAGTGATGGCAAGCTCCGTCTCGGGAGAAAGCGCTCCCCGCTCAAACTTCCGCAGGCTGCAGGCGTGACTTTGCGAACACTGGTAGTCGATGCTGGGCTCCCATTCTCATCCCATTGACAACAAAACCACCCCCTCCCATCTCCAGCCCCAGCTGCCTAAACTATGGTTTATGCAAAGTAAAATTGACGCATTCAACGCTTAGTAGCCTATGTCAACTTAGGTAAACATAACTTGGCGCAAGAATCCGTTCAATAACTGAATCAGGGATTTTATTTAAAAAAGGCGCAATGTCCAAGAGTGTAATTTTTTTTAACAAACTGATATCCAAAACCGAAAAAATTGTGGTAATTTGATTCACGCCAAACAAGAGTTAATATGTTCTGCTTACTGAAAGGCAAGAAAACCTTAAAAGGTTCATGACCTACATCCACAATATGCATCAAGTACTTCGGTCAACACACTACACAAACGGAACTTTTTTTGTTTTACTGTGCTTTGAACAGAACAGGAACACCACTCAATTGACCAAGACAACTACAAGTCCAGCAAGTAAAATAAAATAAAACAGACTTTGTCAAAAAACATATATGGCCGCCATCATCTTTGCTTGGGCAACATAATTTTTTTTCAACATTAAACAATAAAACTTTGTTAAAATAAAATACAGGCTCTTTTAACTCAGTGGATCACAGAATTCTGCCATCCGTTTATCTGCTGCATCAGATGTACAATGAGGTCTTCAAGCTTTTCCATCTGTAAAGCAAGAACACACATCATTAAGTATGCTATGTGCATGCACTATATGTAACCAAAACTCAATCATCTTTATCAGGTAGGTCATTCAAATATCTGTTCAAATCTACACTTAAACCAATGAAGTCCTCTAAAGGTGTGGTTCTTAGCAAAACTCTGGGCCAAAAGTCTCCTCCAATGTCAAATGTGACGACTCCATCTAAGTGCAGTGCTGCAACAGGTCCTGAGGCATCTCTATGTCTCTTTAATTAGAGCTCCATTGGTTTGGATGTCAAGTTTGGTAGTCAAAATGACTAAGTGGAGCATATTATATCAGCTTATGCTATGTGAAACAGGCTCTCACCTTGTTCTTCAATTCACTGCAGCAGCATGGCGTGTGAGCGGCTGGAAGAAAAATAAAAAAGGACAGTGTGAACACTACGAGCTAAAACTATACAGTACTGTGCAAACGTTTTAGGCAGGTGTGAAAAAATGCTGTAAACTAAGAATGCTTTGAAAAATCTAAACAATAAATGTTTATTTTTATCAATTTACAAAATGCAAAGTGAGTGAACAAAAGAAAAATCAATATTTGGTGTTACTACCCTTTGCCTTCAAACTAGCATCAATTCTTATTGGTACACTTGCACAAAGACAGGGATTTTGTATGATTATAGTGCGGTGTAGGATCAACCAATTATACCAAACAGGTGCTAATGATCATCAATTTCACATGTAGGTTAAAACACAGTCAGTAACTGAGACAGAAACAGCTGTGTAGGAGGCTTAAAACTAGGTGAGGAACAGCCAAACTCTGCCACCAAGGTGAGGTTGTGGAAGACAGTTTCATGTCAAAGGTCATACATGGCAAGACTGAGCACAGCAACAAGACACAACGTAGTTATACTGCATCAGCAAGGTCTCTCCCAGACAAAGATTTCAAAGGAGACAGGGGTTTCCAGATGTGCTGTTCAAGGTCTTTTGAAGAAGCACAAAGAAACGGGCAACGTTGAGGATCGTAGACACAGTGGTCGGCCAAGGAAACTTAATGCAGCTAATGAAAAACACATCAAGCTTATTTCCCTTCGAAATCGGAAGATGTCAAGCAGTGCCATCAGCTCAGAACTGGCAGAAACCAGTGGTACCCAGGTACACACATCTACTGTCCGGAGAAGTCTGGCCAGAAGTGGTCTTCATGGAAGAGTTGCAGCAAAAAAGCTCTACCCCGACATGGAAACAAGGCCAAGTGACTCAACTAAGCACGAAAACATAGAAATTGGGGTGCAGAAACATGGCAGCAAGTGCTCTGGACTGATGAGTCAAAATTATAAATACTTGGCTGTAGAAGGCGGCAGTTTGTTCGCCGAAGGGCTGGAGAGCGGTACAATAATGAGGTTCCTTGCAAGTTTGGGGCTGCATTTCTGCAAGTGGAGTTGGAGATTTGGTCAGGATTAATGGTGTCCTCAATGCGGAGAAATACAGGCAGATACTTATCCATCATGCAATACCATCAGGGAGGCGTATGATTGGCACCAAATGTATTCTGCAGCAGGACAACCCCAAACATACAGCCAATGTCATAGAACTATCTTCAGCGTAAAGAAGAACAGAAAGTCCTGGACGTGATGGTATGGCCCCCACAGAGCCCTGATCTCAACATCATCGAGTCTGTCTGGGATTACATGAAGAGACAGAAAGATTTGAGGAAGCCTACATCCACAGAAGATCTGTGGTTAGTTCTCCAAGATGTTTGGAACAACTTACCAGCCGAGTTCCTTCAAAAACTGTGTGCAAGTGTATGTGGAAGAATTTATGCTATTTTGAAGGCAAAGGGTGGTCACACCTAATATTGATTTAATTTAGATTTCTCTTCTGTTCATTCACTGCATTTTGTTAATTGATGAAGAATTGATGAAAATAAACTGTTAACACTTCCATTATTGAAAGCATTCTTAGTTTACAGCCTTTTTTCACACGTGCCTAAAACTTTTGCACAGTACTGTACATCGCAGTGTTTCCTGAGGCATGCATTGATCAACAAACCTTTATCTATGATATCTATATCATATAGCTAATAGCTTCTGTGTCATTATGTTTAAGGAACAAATAAAGCTACAGCATATGTTTAAAGAAAGATACAGGAACAATGATTGGCCTTCCTAAAATCCCTTTTTGGGGGATGCTAGGTGGGCATACACACCATCATTAAGCACTGAGCCGGTGCTGCCTAGTGTGTCTTTGGCTTCCGGCATCTTCAGGCCACCTGAAATAATTCAAACATCATAAATGCATCCACACATGCAGAGGGGAATGGGGGGGAAAGGGAAATGACACCTCTGCCTCGTTATGGGTTCAAAACACATACCTGGAGATGTGTCTTACTGGGGAAGAGGAGCTCTGTACTAATGCAACTTTTGCTGAAAGGTTTTTTAAAGATTTTTACTGTGAGCAACTAAAGTTTATGGGCATTTCACAAGAACTGTTTTGGAGATTCTACATCCACTGATTGGTTGAGTGAGGCTGCTGTCCTAAAAGGCTTTGTTGGGTTGCCCAAGTTTGCATTCCTGTGCAACCAACAACCTGACTCCTTGAAAAACACCAGTGAATAGAATCAATATCTAGGATCAGTACTAGTTATGAGGGGTGTCTTCACATATGGATAACAGATAACTGCAAAGTGGCCTCATCTGCCCCTGAGAGTGAGGCTGACACAGCACTCCATTCCTTGTATTTAACTAGCTAAACATCCCCCTCATGTTCAAGCTGGACTGTGGTGGTTAATGGGGCAAATTATTACTGCATAGTCATTCCACAGATCTCTGAGGCCCTCCAGAGAGAGTTTTCAAAGACAGCGGTTGTGAAGTCGTCTTTGGGGTGAAAATAACAACAAGGGAAAACGACACTAATGTGTCCCAAATGCTACCTGTCACTGGAGGAGCCTGTTTGGGCGTGCTGTGTAGAGGTTTGGCTGGAGCTGCCACTGGACTCTTGGCTTGAGCCCTAGGTAGAGGGGCGCTGCTGAGGTGATGTTGCACGACCGTGCTCTGCTCCGGGGCCTCCTGAGCACTGGCCCCAGCCTGGGCCCCCTGGAGGCTCTGTAGCAGGAGGGAACTGATGGGGCCATTGGCCTGGTGGGTGATGTCCAGCAGGTTGAGAGTGCCATCGAAGGCCTGAGCGGAGGCCTGGAGGCTGCCGCTGAGCAGCGTTCCGAAGACCTCCATGGCCCCTTCAGGCCACACGGAAGGGAAACGCTCCTTACCTGGGGGACAGAGAAAGAGCTTTTAGTGCAGCGGATGGATGGATGGATGAATGAAGAGATACATGAATGGAGGGATGGAATCACTCAACCGGAGATTTCACAAAGCTACTGCAGCAAAAAGCCAGGTCTTAACAGACAGTTTTGTGGAGTGATGCCATGTTCACCTATGCAATGTTAACTGGTCAAATCTAGACACTTGATATATTATCCTTGCTCACAATCTAAATGAGTTGCATTTCCATCAGTTATAGCATGGATATGGATATGTGGGATAGACAAATGGGTCAGAGGATGGCGGTAAAACGGGTATTCACCAGAGAGGGCGCACCGCACAATCCTGACGGGAATCTGGAGGAAGTCTCTAGGGATGGGCAGGACGTGGGAGAACGGAACCTCCTCCATGTTCCCAAAATCGGCGAAGATCACACTGACCTTGGAGCTGCTGACGCCCAGAACCACGGCCCTGTACCACTTCTTATCTCCTGAGGCACAGGAGTAAACACAACAACAAGTACGAACTGTGAGGGTGGTAGAAATTAACAATTTTACATTTGTTTTATGCAGTATACTTCGGCCAAATATGTTCAGAACCAGCTGTAAGGAGAGAGGAAAATGCTTACAGAACCAGCTGGAAAAAGGAAAGCAAAATAAATAAACAGCTACATGTTTCAGCACGAAAGCTCAACAATCTTGTCTACTCACTACAAACAAATTTGTTCTGTTCATTGACAGAGAACAATGCATGGAAAAGCCGTTAAGGTAATCCTGTGTTTAGCAAGCTTACGGAATGCGCAGTGAAACACACAGTAACACACACAGTCACACACACACACACACACACAGTGTTTAAGAGGGCAGGCCAGGCAGGCGTTGGGCCAGCTCCTGGAGGGTGTCATTACCCCGCTGCAGACGTTAAATTAGTGGGCTTCGGAGTAGGAATGCCATGGAACTCCACACCTCCCAGCTCCCCACCTGGGAAGGAGGGCTCTGATGAGCACCTGGCGGCCAACCCAGCGCTCTTATTGGCTGCCACAGATCCCACGGAGCTGTGCATCTAGAAGGGCTCTGACCCTTAGAACACAGCCCTACGGTAAACCTGGGACAGCTTGAAAGGTTCTGACTGAACCACGAGTCTGTTCATGTAACTCACCACGAAAGGTTCTAAAATAGGGCTTGGATTAAACCAACAGCATGGTCCGAGTAGGGTTTTGTGTCTCATCAGCTTAAATGGTACATTCCTCAATGACTTGAAATGATGATGCCTGTTTCTGAATGAGTAAGACCTACTGTGACTGTCAGGGCAGGCTGCTATGTAGCAGGGCAGGCTGTCATGTAGCAGGGCATGCTGTCGTGTAGCAGGACAGGCTTACCTGAGAACTGGGCACAGCATGCCGCACCCGGCAAGGGTTTGGTCTGGCTGGGTGAGGCCTGTCTGCAGTAGTTGTCCACCTCCATGATCAGGGCATGGATCTGATCTGCGTTAACTGGGAGAGACCACATTCATACGCGTGCTTGTCAGCAATGAAGCAGAGATTACAAAAATAAATAAAATAAAACAATGCACAGAATGGAGCTCCTATAGGTAAAGTTCATAACAGATCAAATGACAGGCTCCTCACCTTCAGCGGAACTCATTATGTAGAAGAGTGCAGGGCTGATGGCGGCCGCCACCTGCGGCACGAAAGGCTGGTTACAAGGCAGCTCCTCCGTCTTCCAGTCCAGCGGAAAGGTAGGAGCTGACGGGGAGAGGGGCAAGAGGAATCAATGGCCGCGGTCAGATTGTCATAAAAATTACATCCCATGTCCTTTCCTAACCACCGATCCTTGACCCCAATGGAAAACTCATAGAATTGGAGAATTCATAAGGATTTAAAAGTTGTTGCCACAATGAATTGAGAGACAGTATTATCTCGACGGTCCAGTGCACCCTACGCTTAAGGAGATAAGAAAGACACATTTCTTTAGCATTTAGCACTACCAGGAACCTTCCTAAGCAACCAAGACTATCCGACCACAGCCAAGGATTCAGGATGTTGATGGCTATTTAAACCTTTATTTGATGGCCTGGCACACGGGGGTACATTCACACACTGAGAGGCAAAATCACGGTAAAGCCAAACTACAAAATATACCATAACAATGATTTCACTTCTCACAACCTGACTTTTAACCTTCTCACTCTCACTCTTGAGGTACCCATCTCTGCTTATGTCAACACTCCTAATTGAAGAGTAATCCTAACACCTATAAACACATGCAGGGGACTGATTAACAAGGAAAACAAAAATCACAGACTCACTAGGCTGGGACGCTTTTCTCTGCTCCGCGGTGGGAAGCTTCATTGGTGGAGCTGCAGCCAGTGGCTCTCTGTGAATGGTGGCACCAGAAGGGCGTGTACTAGGACCCTGGCTCTGATTGGTGGGTACTGGAGAAAGAGTGACTGAAGCCTGAGGTTGACTTGTGGCATTGGTTAAGACCTGGCTCTGATTGGTTATACTAGGAGGGCGTGTTGCTGGCGCCTGGTTCTGATTGGTGGGACTGGCAATGCTCGGGGTAGGGGCCTGGCTCTGACTGGTTGCAGTGGGAGTGGGAGTGCGAGGGGCAGGAGGTTGGCTCTGATTGGCTGCGCTGGGAGCGTGTGGCGAAGATGTTTGGTTAAGATTGGGCGGTTTGGCCAGCTGCTCTGAGATGAGTGTTCCCGCGATGCTGTGGGTGTCTGATTGGAGCTCGATGCCATAGCCTCGCTCAGTGATGGAGATGACGCGTCCGGTCAGGTACTTGCCAACGCACAGCCCACGCATTCTCTGAATGGCAGCCGGAGTCCACTGGCCGCCCACTGGCTCCACACCTGCACTCACACACAAACAAACACAGATACACCATATGTTTCACAGAAGCATTCATATAAATCAAATATAAAAATACACATATATAAACACAAACATTACCCTAGAAGAATGCAAAACACATCTTACATTTAGCAAATACCTCAAATCATAAACAATCAATGCCACAAGTCCATAAAATATTCCAAAGCTAACACACTTCAATTTTAATAAAATGACCAAAAAGACAACCATTTGTTTGCTATTTCATGTGGATTTGCTTCAGTCGTGCCCACCAACAAAGCCCCATACCTGCCAGCCAGCAGCGGATGGCCAGGAAGGGAAGGGTGAGCAGCCGTGGCTCTATGGTCCTCAGGTGTGTCGCCTCCACTGTGCTGTTGTTCCCGTAGTCCACGAAATACACCTGCACCTTCCCATCAGCCCCCACACTCTGCACCATGGCTCGGTACCAGCTGCCATCTGTCAGGGATGCAGCAGTTACATGGACACGGAGAGAAACTGAGTCAGGTAGAGCCACAATGGCACACTACTGCTATGACTGCAAACAAAACTGAACAAAGTGAAACAATCCCACAGCTCCTCATGGCTAGCAATGTGAACACACAACCACTTGTTTGAAACCGTCTGTCAAGTATACTTTGCTCAGGTAAAATGATGACATTATGTGCATTACACACATACAGTAAAGGGATTAAGTTCTTTTAAATGTCTGTCAGTTAAGTATGAATGGGAGGAACTTCCCTACATAGTCCACTACAACACTTCACTACATCCACATGCTGCAGATGAGCGCCCCCTGTTGGTAGAGTGGAGAAGCATCTCACCAGAGAAGAGAGCACAGCAGGGCTCTCCCACCACTGGGCTGAATGGAGCCGTTTCTCCCTGACAGTGTTTCAGCAGCTCAGCAGACAGCTCTGCCAACGCCTGTTGGTCTGCAACACACACACAAGATAAATACACATATACTACCATACATACTGCCTCCATTTGTGAGACAGCATTTAGTGAAAATCTATGGCTCATAACTCACCATGAGGTAAATCACAAATATTCACAAAAAGAGCTTATACACACCACGCACAAATTAAAACACTATTCAATGGCATGGAAATCATATATTTTTTATATACATTAAAAGACATAAAAGATTAGTATATAGTTAACCATTTTCATCTACTACTGAAATACTATGGTGTCGTTGGCATGGGCAGCACCTTCAGGTATGTAGCGGTAGCAGTAGAACTGGCCCGGGTTCTCAATAACCACAGCCACCATCACTGCCAGCTGGCCTTCACACGGGAGTTCAGCGCAGGACCACTCCAGCTTCTGAGCCTTTGGGGCGTTCACCACTACAGGAAAAATGAGGCATCAGGACTGACTGACTGACTAACTGACACACCCACACACAAGCTATACATCTCACATCAGCTTTCACTGCACTACTGCTGTTGTCAAAGCCATATTTGTGAAATATTACCAAAACAAAAAAACAGTCCAGACTAGACACTGACAAAAGACATTCAATGAAGGGTAACTTGAAAGCTGCAGTGATAAATGTCAAATGTTAAAGCTTATGCATGGTCCTGTCAAAACATCCAAACAGTATGCTTAATCCTCAAAATATATTTCTAAAATAAAAGAACTTTGTTTTATTGACCTTCATCTATATCAAAGAGACTCAACAAATAACTTCCAGTAACCCAGGCGTTGGTGCTGTACTCCTACCGGGGGTTTTGGGTATGGCTCCCAGGCCGGCTCCACTCTTGGGCTGGGGCTTCCCCTGCGGCGAGGACTCTGGTGGGGGAGCTTTGGGCTCGGCGAGGGCATAGCCCATGGACACCAGCAGCTCGCCCACGTCTGTCTGCGGGTCGCTGGCCTCGTCCACTATGGCCACCAGGGTACGACCGGGCCGGCGGCCGAGCACGTCCACGCGCAGAAAGCGGTTGGACACCAGCCTCTTCAGCATCCAGACGGCCTCCTCCGGCCAGCCGCCCTCAGGGGGCCGGACGCCTGCAGCGCAGAGGGGAACAAGGCTTCATCTCAATATCAGCCGTACTTTTAAATGGAGCCATTAACAATATAAATAGCCCAATCCACAGTGGCCAAAAATAAACTCCCTTTTAACAGGAAGAAACTCTTGTGCAGAAGCCAGCACAGATGGCTCACTGAATGTCTGAGAAATTACACATTAAGGATTGTCACTCCCGCTTTCTCTCTTAAATATACAAATTCAAGTTTATATAGCAGTTCTTTTCGTAAGGTACATGCAGTCAAAAGTGCATCGAACTTGAATCGTGATTTGTTGAGGCATGCTCATTGAGGTGATCAAAGGATCTATGGGTAACTGGCCACTAATGATGACTGGGGTGACCACGTCACAAACATTAATTGGCCCCTTTTTTCTGGAATTCCACATCAAGGCATAAACATGACTGCATGACTTTCACTATCCATCCACCCCACCCCTCGCTCTATCTATCTATTAAACACACACACACACACATATATATATATATATATATATATTAGGGATGCACCGATACCGATACCAGTATCGGGCCGATACTCCGTTAAAATACTCACTCGTTTTTTTCATTGCCGATACCAAGCACCGATACCACTCAACAGTATTTCACTGCATCAAACTGGTCAGGCTATGCGGACACAAAATGTGATTCGTTGTCCTACCTGTCCTACCACTCTCTTCCGGACTAGTAAGTATTGTTTTGTCTTGTGTTGCACTTGCTTGATGTTTGACTGTTAGGAAAGTTTGTCATAGTGTCAAAATATTTCAGTATACAGGTTTCGCTAAATTTAGCCGCTAGCATCTCGTTAGCGATTAGCAATTCCGTTGTGCTGCTTTAACGGCGATTTGGGCTCATTTGAAGATAAATGACGACAGGAGTAAGGCACAGTGTAAGATCTGCACTGGTATGGTGTCGAGGGGCGGAAAGGAAAGTACTTTGTTTAACACAAGCAATTTGATTAAACATCTGAAGACGCACTACTAAGTACACAGAGTTCACTTCACTAGTGGCGCAAGACCGAAGCAATCAATCTTAACTGACGTCTTGCAAAAGAAAAAAAAAGTGCATGCACACACAGAGAGATAGCGGTAGAGAGAAAGACTTATAGTGCCACATAGGTTAAGTGATTGTTTGTGTACTAGAGCAAGAGACTCTTTTGATCCTTTTGTAATTGAAATGTGCTCTTGTGCTAATCCAGTAATAGTTCTGTTCACTTTTTGTTAAGCAGGCTGTGTTGTTAACTATGCAGCAAATTGAATTGCCTTTATCTGGTTATATTTGCATTTTGTCTAATGTGATGATATTGTCTGTTTGAAAGCCTTTTTTTTTTGTTAAAACCAGAAAGCTCCGTTTGTTTTTGGCTTGGAATAGCCTTCTGTTAATTTTGTACTATAGGCTTGACATAATCTGCAGAGGATAAAATAAAATCTGCCTCCAAATGAATTGCACTTTCATGGAGACCAAATCTAAGAAGTATCGGTACTCCGTATCGGCAAGTACACAAATAAAAATACTCATACTCGTATCGGTTTGTAAAAAAGTGGTATCGGTGCATCCCTAATATATATATATATATATATATATACACACACACACACACACACAAACATGTAAGGAATGATGTATAGTCCAGCGGTCATTATCGAAAAATAAATCCCGATGGGACAAACAGGACCCCGACGTGCAACACACACACACACTACCTGTCAGGCTGCAGGACACACACACACACACACACACACACACACACACACACACACACACACACACACACACACACACACACACACACACACACACACACACACACACAGTACCTGTCAGGCTGCAGGGGATACCCTGTGCAGCTAACGTGAGCAGGTCCTCGCTGATGGGCAGCAGGAGAGCCAGCTCCACCTCCTCCACGTTACCGTAGTCGATGAGGCTCACGGAGACGCGCGTCTCTGAAGTATGCTTCAGCACCTTCGCCCGGTACCACTCGTTATCCTCTACACAGCACAAGAGGAAGGATCACTTACCGAAGGACTTCTCAAGGACAAATGAGCAATTCTTTAAAAAGGACACTCAAAATATATACAATGATAAACAACATACCATGTGTACTTAAACAGAGAAGGAAAGACCACTTATTTTACTAATAGTACTTTAGTACTAGTAGAAGCTGTTACTATTCGGACTTATTGTGCATGTAACACAATTAGGGCTGTAAATTGCGGACATACGGGAGGAGAGGATATGATTCACAACGAGATCGAAACAGAGAGACAGAGGAGAAAAGGAAAAAGACAAAACAGACAAGAAGAGGACGAGAGATAGATAGATAGATAGATAGATAGAGAGAGAGATAGATAGATAGATAGAGAAATAGAGAAGGAAAGAGACACTGCACCAGAGAAGAGGGCACAACAGATGGACCCTGGGGTGGGCCTGAAGCTCTGGCTGGGCTGAGTGAGGAAGCAGTGCTCCTTCAGCTTCAACTGCAGCTGCTGGATCACACCTGAATAGGGTGGACACACACACACACACAGACCTCATGTTTGGTCACCAATAACACAATTTATTTGCCACTAAGTAATGCAATTAAATTAGCTGTCTTCTTCTCACAAGAATCTGACGCTACTGATGACAGTTTCTACTATAACAGCAAATGTGCCATTTCTCTACTGAATCTCGCAGACCTCATCGTAGCACTAAACCAGAAGGCTCATTGTTTAAATCCATATAAAAAGCAAGGGGATATGCACAAGGGATAAAACGACCTAGATCTACATCATATTCCGCAACCCCAAACACCAACTTTAAGAACTTAACAGCCGCCTCTGAATAAATCTCCAGGTTTCAAAAACTTCACTTACAAGAATTCTCCACCATCTGGCAGACGATGTCGGAGGGAGAGAGCAGGTAAGTGACCACGGCTGTGAAGGAGTCTCCCACCTCCTGCGTGAGCTGGGCAGGGTGCTGGGCCTCCATGTTGTTGTTGTTGGTGTCCGACTGGCAAAGGCACTCCTCCACAGACGCGTTTAGCATGGAGTCTGTGGTCCAAGGGGAAGAAAACCAAGAAAGGCATGAGACCTCAGTTTCTCGATTCCATCATTTGTGGAATGAATCTACTATTCAACAAGCAGACTGGCAGTTAGCAGCAACAATGCATTAGACCACAGCAGTTTACTGCAAAAAGACCACAACACTGCAGGACCTTGGAACAAAAAGAAATCCTACCTACAATGAGGTACGAATCTGTAGGCCCACAATTGAAACCTATTACTCTTGGTACATGGACATAATAACACATAAAGATGTATGCAGTTAAATAAATGGACATGTAAGCATGTGCAAATTCTATGTTATACAGAGAGAATTACAATGGCAGCCTTAGCCTCATTAAAGGATATTGCCAATGGCAGAATTGCTGTAAGGGAATATGTATTTAGAGACAGCACATGTTTTGTTCCATGATGAAGACTGGCTTATCAACAGTTTAAGATTTCCAAGAGCTATCCTCTTGGAAGTCTGTTCTGAACTGGGACCTGCTTAAGAGGGCGGTACTGTGAGGAGTGACCAGGGCCGGCTCCAGGGATGATACAAAAGCCTCAGATAAAATGTCGTTCCTTAAACAGAATGTTTGTGTTTTAACAAAAAAAAATGAATCAATAACTGAAGTAGGCGTAGGTAATGTAAGTCACACATTCAGACCGCTTACTCTCATTAGATATCAGCGGCCAAAGCCTTACCTGTGTTTGAACGATAAATGCTAGCAACCTTAAGCTGGGTAAGTTATGTTCTCCCAACACGTTTTGCTGATAAATCTTCTCGTAGTGCCATTGCTTTGATAATCATGTTTTGTAGCAGGCTACAACTAGTGTAGGCCTATAGGTAATGAAAGACGGCATGCAAGAAATATGGTGTCTACCTAGCAACAGTAAAATGCATTTCTATGCTTGAAAAGTGTGTGTTTAAAAGCTACATCGATTATTTTTATCCCTGGTTAAACATTGGTGGCCTATTCACTCTAGGGTTGCGAAGCAGGAAAGTTTCAATGATTTCGAATCAAGCTCTGTCGTGGTATGAAGCTGCAATTACAGCCTACGCTATGGCTGATGGGTAGGATTTGGTCATTATGTATTCATGTTGAATCTGGCTGCCCACCCTACACAACTGCCCATCCCAGTAACAGTCCAACTCATGTGAGGACATTGGCATTCAAATGTCATCCAACAAGCCTTGGCCTCCTTGCCAATTTAAAATGCCCCCCTCAGTCACTGTACCCTGCAGTGGGCCCTGGGAATCACGCATTTGCCAGTTCCCTCACAAGTGCTTCCCACTCTGGGCTTCTTGACAACAGGGGCATTTCAGAGGGAATTGGCTTTGGGACTGGTCAGGATGGGACAGGATCATTCATATTTCAGCCAGGTGTATAAGGGTCAGATATGCCTTGACTAGGCTTATATTAAAAGCGCAAGTTGCAGCGAGATCCATTTTCGGCAATGTAAGTGGAGTGATTGCCTCCACACACATAAAGGCATCGTCGGATGTCGAATTTGACTTTGTTAATAGAAAGCATTCTCATTCCATCAACATGCAAATGATCTGTGATGCAGAAATGCAGTGGCGAGGTGACCTGGAGGGACTCGTGATTCATTTATCCTAAGGTGATGGGGTGTGCCACGGGCAGCTTCTCTGGACACAATCAGGGAGCAAAATTGACTTTTTGGATGAAAGTAGTTGCCGGCCAGGCATATCTTTTTACCCTGCCAAAATTAAACATTAGCTTTTAATGACTTAATTTGTATGTATCAGTAATATACTACCTTCATGCTTAATTTTCATTTAATTGTGCATCAGATATAGAATGGGTTTAAGAGCTGAGAAATTTTACTTTCGGTATGGATATTATTTATTATCATTATCCTTTTATCTTCACACAATTCGTACTTGTTCAACCATAAAAACTGATTTAAATTACTACACTAAAAAGCACACAGTGACTTAATCAAGCGAGAGAATGTCTCTCCAGGCTCTTGATAGCCTCGACTTTCATGATGGATGAGCCAACAACCAAAACATTTTGCCTCCCCTTGTCCCTTGTGAGCGCTCCACAACACGGCAGTGCACTGTGCAGAATACTTAAGTATACTTAAGAATCAGGATACCTAAGCCATTTCCGAAGCTCATCAGAATCTGTTACGAGCATGTCAGAATTTTTTAATTTATGTGAGCATGTTTTTAAGAAAAATATATATTGGTTAACTGCCCATCAAGACACTGTGGTTACCCGGTTAAAGACATGGCTGCTAAACACCCTTGCTAACTCCCAGACCGGGGAATTATTTTGTGCATCTCTCTGACACCACTTATCTTAGCCTTTACTTCAGATAAGAGCACTTCCACCGCGCATTCACTGAAATATCCTTTTTGGTTGATTTGCTACTTGCTTTTGGCATTTTGTCTAAATCAGAGCACAGGGTGACCTAGGCCTATTTATGTTCTTCACTGTATTAAAATGAGTAACTGAGGCAGGAGAGAAGGTGGAGTGTGGTTCTTGTGTATGTGCACTACATTTGTCAATGATTGGAATACACAAAGAAAAAGTGTTTGGAGTCTTGCATGTGCCGTTTCATACATCTGAAATCTTTGTGTACTGTATATAGCGCTTCCAGGATGAATTCTAAGCTAAGCATTGAACATGAGACCCCTACAGTGTTAAAAACACACAGACACCAACAACTTCACTCTTACCAATCTCTTGCTCCGTGGTCGGGGCGACTTCTTTCACAGCATAGCCCTGCTCCAGGAGGAAGCTGCTCAGGACCTTATCTGAATAAGACATAAAAGCATTACATTATAATAGCCTCATCAAATACAAAGTAAAATAAGCAATAATGTTTCAATCCAAATTCTAATATGTGAGTGAAAAAAAAACAATGCTAGTGCCTGACACCATTCTGAATGCATGCATTGATTCCTTTCCAAGTCTTGCAGGAAAATCCCTGAATTAATTAGCTTTAAAATGTCCTGTACAACTCAAGAGGATGTGGGAGGCCCACACACAAAGTACCAGATCTGTCCCTTCATTATAACTAGGGATTGAGTAATATGTTGATTTTGCCCCCTTTGACACTATTGGTCCATATCGGTTTTGGCACTCATTTAGGTTTTGCTAATGTTTGTCCAAACACACCCTCTTGTGTTCACGCTGTGTATGGCAGGTTTACATACAGACTTTAACTAGAACTATTTATAAAAACAAGTTATCTACTTTAACATCCTATTTTAGTTAATTAACACGGGCACATTTCAGTCAAACTGCATATCTTAAGAAAAATGTTAACGTGATGAATGTAACGTTATTTAAGATCCAAAACATAATGGTGTAAGGATAGCTCGGCCTTTAAGTTCGCTGGCTAGCTATTTAACATTAGCTTCATCCCTACCTATGCTACCCTAGTCAATGCCATTGTTGGTGCCATTCATAGCGTGCAAGTTAACGGCGCGTGTGCATACAAGTTTTAAAGCATGGGTTCAGGATCAACAGAAAGCAAAATACATTTACACTATTTATTTATTTACACTTTTATACAGTGCAGTTTTGCATCAGTATGTGTGCCCCCTGGGAATACAACTACTAGACACCAAGTGAAGGTGCAGAGATAACTACAGACCTATAAAAAGACAAAAATGAACATCAGTCTTTGCTGTAGATTGACATGATGGTCAGATATTATCTGAATTCAAACACTGAGATTGGGTGAGCTTCTGCACTGAGACGCAATAACAGAAATATAAGTATACTTTTAAGACACTTCAAGCGTATGTTGGCATCCGTGCTAGTGAAGGCACATGTTGGGATGTTCACGCCTTTAGGCCATATAGACCCTTTGACAGGCCCGTCGTGGATGGGAAAACAGACTATGCTGATTATGTAGGCTGTGTGCAGCCACGAGTAGGTGATACTATAAAGTAATATTACTGTGCTATCCGTAAAAAAAAAAAAAAATGTGTTTTTATTACGTTTTTTTTTGCACGGTATGTAAATTACATTTAAGTGTGTAAAAGAATGATGAAAGAATCTCCTGGTGGTGTCTGGATCGTTTCTCAAAGAGAGTAGATGCAAATTAAATCATTACAATTTCCTTTATGCATTTTGCTTTTACAACAGACAAAACATGGTAAATTTATCAGCTCAAAATATTACTGGGAAAATAAGCCATTTGATGATGATATTGGAATTCGCCCTTAAAAATGCTAAACCTAACCACACCATGACCAGTTCCACCGGGGCGACAGTGGTACAGTAGGTAGAGAAGTCGTTTAGTAATCAGAAGGTTGCTAGTTCGATTCCCTGTCAAAGCGTCCTTGAGCAAGACATTGAACCCCTAATTGCTCCTGATGTGCAGTGTGCCATCAGTGTAAATGTAAAATGTGTATACATTGTAAGTTGCACATATGTAAGTCGCTTTGGATTTAGCGTCTGCTAAATGACTAAATGAAATGACCTCTTTTCTCTCCATACCCGTTGAGGCCAGTTTCATATCCACGGTGTAGAGGCTCCGGCCCTCCCCGGTGACGTTCAGCACATGGACGGCCACGCTCTTCCCGAAGAGGAGCTGCTTGAGGAAGAGGCTACACTCCTCCTTCCAGCCCCCCGCTCCTGCTGCCACTCCTGCTACGCGACACTGCAGGGCCTGCTCAGGGAAGAAGGTCACACAGTGAGGGAGAGGAGAAACACCTCCTCTAAAAAGACATGTCACGGTGACCATGGCAATCCTTGACAACAACGTCCATTATGTATTTCAAGCATCATTTCTAAATGATGACAGTGATGGCTGATAAAGCTAGCCTCTGCTTTACTGAAAATTGTTGTTTGTTAATTTTTGTTGTCTAAAAAAGAAAGAACAAGACAATGAGGAGATGGACTGACGCTTGGAGCTGCGCGGTCAATGCTGTCGGGAAGAGGCTTGATCCGCACGAGTGGGACATCTTCTTCGTTCCCAAAGTCAATGTACAGAACGCTGGCGTGCTGTTGGTCTCCACTGATAGACTGCACCAGGCCTCTGTACCAGTGCTACATCATACAAGACCAATGAGAACAACTCTATCATCTGACTTTTTTTGTGTCATAACAACAGCAATGTAGAGGTATATCATATATAAGGCCTGTCCCATACAATGGGTAGATAAGCATCTTACTTAATTAAAACAAAAGTGTCATTCCTAATAAGCATGCTGAAATGGACTTGACTTATTTGGCATCAGGATGAGACATCTTTGTACACATTTGACATGATGTAAGCGTCTTTGAGAACTGTGAAAAGCGCTATATAAATGTCACGTATTATTGTCATCATCTTGCTCACCTGGTCCTGGGAGTATTTGACAGCACAGATCTCTCCAGCCTCAGGTCTGTGTGGGGCAACAGATAAGCCGGCACAGGTCTTCTGCAGCTCCATGGAAATCTTTCTCAGAGTCTCCTTCATAGATGAGTCATGGACATGGATGAAGAACTTGCTGGGGTTTTGCACATCCACCACTAAGGCCTGTGGACAGATGGTTGGTCATTACAATTACATCGAGCCTCTGAAGAAGCATCAGACTGTTAAACACAGAGTAGCCACATCAAGGCTCTACCCCGCATAGTGAATACAAAAGGTGCTCTGCAACTGCTGCCGTCTCCACATCCGAGCTACATTACAATAAACAGAGAATTGTAGTATGTGACAGAATGAGTTACAGACAGTACTAGGTCTTTGTAAAGAATAGCTAATCATCCAACCATGGAAACACAATGACCATCAGGAATAAGAACATATGTTTTAGAACGGTTTATACCTGGATCTCACTTCCTTTGGGAATGTCATTTTTGCTTAGGTCCTGCAAGTAGACCCTCTTAGTCTGAGGAGCATCCCTGGCATTCACCTGTTGAGAAGACTGCATTACGCAGGAACGTTTTTAAATGTAGAATTGTGTACTATATATAGCCTTTAACACTGAAATATAACATAGCAAAAACATTTGATTAAACCTGGCCATGCTTCATTTAGTGGCTAAAAAAAACATGCACCACTTAAATGACAACTGGAATAGAACGGTATAATAGGTCTTGTACAAACATCCAAAAGTACCTTGGATTCTACCACACTGGCTCCAGCTGCAGCAGACATGACTGGGCTTTCTTTTGGATTCTCACTGTAGGAAATGGAGGAAGGAGGACGGAGAGAGCAGACAGACAAGCCAGCCGAAGTTTATTTTCATTGCCTGGTGAATATCCTACCACCCCCAGAAAAATCTACACATCACTATGTACACATACTGAAAACTCTAGTTAGTCCAAGTTGTGCTCTCATGACTTATGCGGGTGCATTTATGGGAGGGTCGTGGGAAAAGTCAGAGTTTGGGGCATGGGAGAAGGGCAAGGAGTGACTGATTACGTATTCGGTCATATGTATGAAAACTGCCGTTTTGTGGTGAGAATCTTCCAGAAACATCAGCATTCTAAGCACCCGTTCTGCTCCATGTTAAAAGCAACCTTAACTTTTGTTTGCTTTTATGTCTTATGTCCCTGCATCCACTTCCCTACGTGTACCTGCTACACTATTGAATGTTTGTTATAGCTGCACAAAAAGTCAGAATCGTTTTTTGAGTGGTGTAGAATTACTGCCCTGTACTATCTCCGTTTGGTGAAACTAGCTAGCGCTAACTGTTAAAAAGGCTGCTTCACCAGCTGCATCCAGCTGTGCACCCCCACTGTGCCGGCCACTCACGGGACCTGGGGTCCATGAAAGGTCAGCCTATCAGTTGATCCCAGAGTTCCGTGGGGCTCGTGCACAGTGGAATTTCACTGACCATTTGGCCACTTCAACAGTTTCAAGACAGTTTCAAGGCCCCCGTCATCTCTCCACTATATAAGGCCGACCCTCCTCTGGCCAAGTTGTGGGTCAAGTCAAGCGGAGTTGGAGAAGTCCTCTTCAAGGAGCACATCGGACAATTCAATTCATTCAAAGACATTCGCGATCATTTGCCGTGCGTCGTTCAAGAATGTAAGTGTTGTTATATGTATCATTTAGCTCTGTAGTCCGTTCAGTTCATTGTAAATAGTATCTGTTATTTACAGTCATCATTATCATCTGTAGCATCCACATTTCACCCCGAGGCCAGTTCAACCAGTTACTTTTGTTACGGAGATATGGAATGTTCGCCGTTACACGGCACGGTATTTTAAGGGACAGATCCGTATTTACAGTATAGCCGTAACATTCATATTGTATATATTATATTCATTCATCTTGTATATAATGGTTCATCTTTATTGTATTTAATTGTATATATTTGTCATTTGTGATGTTTAATAGAAACCACGGATTCTATCAGTCAGTTCACGGTTCAAACACGGATTCAAATGTGGATATAAGTCCCTTTACACGGGATAATTATATTCACGGGCATCATTCATCAACCACTTCATGTCTTCACTTCGTGTGTGTGCAATAAATCAGACCTCATTGGAACATTGGCATCCGTTCTTGTTCTAACCGGACAGACCTGTGGCGATTGTCACCTATTTCACAACCAGTAATACAGTCCTTTTGGGTTTCATTCCATCAATATCACCCTATTTTATATGGTCCTTCGAGCCGGATTTTACAATTACTACAGTCCAGGATGTCGATGCCAAGAGACAACACCCGTGCTCGCCGTGAGGGCCGTCAGCCACGGTACTTGGAGGACTTCTTGCTTGAACTGCCAAGACGTCACCTTCCACACACCATTCCAGACCAAGCCGTTGGTGGAGCCATCAGTCCCAGCCATGTGGACGCTCTAGCACCACCTTCTGGACAGAAGCAGTCAAGCCCACTCCCAGAGGCATTCCTCTCAGCTCTCAGGGAGATGCGGGAGGACAATCAGCAGTTAAGGCTTGATATGCAGCAAATTGTCCAAGCCCTCTCACCACGTGCATCAGAGGCACCACCAGCTCCAACCACCAGCTTCGCTGCCGCATCCAGAGGACGACCCCATGTCGCAGACAGTGGGGTATCCTATTCAAGGCTTTCTTTCCCGGACTTCTCGTCCACGCCACTGACAACCAGGCAGCCCTTCCTTCCGCCAGCGGATGACCTGCAAGGTGCGCCGTGGACTACATCTCATCATTCTCAGCTGGTGGTCCAACCAGATGATGACACGTCTCCGTGGCAGGTGCCACGCCCACATCATCCACCTCAACAGTTTGTGGCTGAGCTGACTGATCATATGCGGAGCATGCATATGCGTCCAGAGCACAGCCCAGCTGCTCACGCACCGCTATCTCAGGTACCAACACCGCAGTACATGGTGCCATTCACTCCTCCTCGCACCTCATCAGCTCGTCCTTACAACCCAGCATCACACCCGGTTGCTGGACTGAGGCCACTGGGGCAGGGTCCCTACGACGGGCCACCTACTCCTCCCCGACGAGAGAGCACTTACAGAGGACCAAAGCCTCACATCCCGTGCTTCACAGATGAAGACCCCCGCCAGTTTGCCCGCCTGAAGCTGGCATTGGAGAACATCCTGCCTGCGGATGCGACTGAGCGGTTCAAGTACCAGATCCTGGTCGACCACCTGAAGCTGGAGGATGCTCTGCTGATAGCAGACTCCTACTGCAACAGTCGGTATCCATACACCAACACCATGGCATCACTCACCGAGCTTTATGGCCAGCCACACAGGCTGGCTCTGCAGCGCATCAACGAGGTCCTTGCTGAATCTCCAGTGAAGAGCGGTGACAGCAGGGGGTTCCGCCTGTTCGCACTAAAGGTGCGGGCCCTTGTGGGGATGTTGGACCAGCTGGGGAAAGAAGGGCGAACAGAACTGGAGTGTGGGTCACATGTGTCACGACTGCTGTCAAAGCTTCCACATGACCTGCGCATCCAGTTCAAACGCTACATCGACCCCATTCGGACACCAATCCCCACACTGCTGGACTTTTCTTACTGGCTGGAGAAGGAGGTCCGTGTTCAGCAGGATGAGGTGCCATTCATCCACTCCAGAGCACCGCTGGAAGAGCCACCTGACCGCCAGGGAGGCGTCAGGGCGAATCAGAGCCCAGCCGTGCATTCCACCACTGTCCTGCTTGGGTGTGACTCCCCTGTCAAGGCAGTCGAGCCCACCAAGACAGCACAGCCCTCACCACGGAAGCCAGAGCAGCCACCAAAGTACTGTCCGTTCTGCAACAGCAGCCAGCACTACTTCAACCAGTGCACAGCCTTCAGAGTGCTGTCAAAGGATCAGAAGGTCAGCTGGATCCAGACAGGGAAACGGTGCTGGAGGTGTGGGAGAGATCATCCAACAGTGCAGTGCTACCTCAAGGCCAGATGTCAGACATGCAATCTGACGCATCTGGAAGTGCTGCACGAGGTGAACGCCAGACCAGGGAAGCCAGCCCCCGCCATTCATCAGCCAGTGACGGACTACCTTGATCCTACCAGGAGGGGTAGTAGTGTGCTGCTGAAGCTGGTGAAGGTGTGCCTGTACAATGGCAACAGGAAGATGGAGACGTACGCCATCTTGGACGACGGTTCCGAGCGCACAATGCTGCTACACAGTGCTGCTCAGGAACTGGGTCTTCAAGGACGGAAGGAGGATCTGGCACTCCGGACTATCCGTCAGGACGGCAAGTCTGTGCCAGGGAGGTCAGTTTCCTTTTCCGTGGCATCAGCCAGTCAACCTCAGAAGCGGTTCAGGATAGAGCAAGCTTTCACCGCATCGGAGCTTGGCCTCTCTACCCACTCATACCCGCTCAAAGCCCTGCAGAAGGCCTATCATCACCTCAGAGGTCTGCCCCTGCAGTCATTCAGTCAGGCCCAACCACTGCTCCTCATCGGGTCTGACTACCCTCATCTCATCACCCCAGTTGAGCGAGTGCACCTAGGCCCACCAGGTGGACCGGCTGCACTGAACACACGCCTGGGTTGGACACTGCAAGGCCCGTTCAAGGTACCCCTGCATCAGTCCTCCACCCCTCAGTGTCTACTCACTGGGACTCATCCTCCAACGGTTGAGCTGCCTCATCACATGGCTCAGCCCTGGCAGATGGATGTCTTGCCCTCCCCGAATGTGAAGCTCATCACACGGTCAAAGCAGGACACAGCCACTGTCAGGTCACAGGAGGAGAAGACAGTCAGAGTGAAGGTGGATCGCCTGCCTCATCAAGAACTCCAACAGTCCGTCCTTGGCCACCGGTGTGGCACTGGGAAACGGCTGCGTCAGGAGTCCATCCGTGCAGAAGCATGGAGCAGCAAAGACACAAGGAAGAAGCCTTTCCCGTCAGCAGGAAGAGACGGGTCATCCTTCCACGAGCCTGCTGACCTGTGGAAGTCATTCTTCTGTGGTAACGTCTCTGTGACCTCTGCTCAGTCTCTTCCAGACCCCGGAGGTTTCAGCAGCTACCAAGAGCTGCTGGAGGCCTCTATCAGAGCATGTCATGGGGCGGCCACGCCCACAGACCCCGCAGCAGAGGACGTCAGGCAAGCTGAGCTTGCTCTCCTCCGGACAGTTCAGAGAGACTGCTTCCCGGAGGAATTCATTCTTCTTTCCACAGGGAAACCTGTCTCTGCATCCAGCAGACTGCTCACCTTGGCTCCTGAGTTCGACTCAGGGGTCCAACTGATCCGTGTGGGGGGGCGGCTCCGCAGGTGCGAGTCCCTGGAGGAAGACACCTTGCACCCCATAGTGCTGGATCCGCATCACCCCATCACCAAGCTCATTATTCAGAATGGTGACAGCCGACTCATGCATCCAGGCCCGGACAGGGTGTTTGCTGAGCTACGGCGACGGTTCTGGATATTGAGGGGGAGAGAGGCCGTCAGGAAGCACCAGCACGGCTGTGCTGAGTGCCGAAGATGGCACAGCAACCCAGTCATCCCCAGTATGGCTGACCTTCACCCATCCAGCTTGCGGCTTTCCAAGCCCGCATTGCATTCTGTTTCCACAGGTGTGGCTGTTTCCTCATCAGCACACGGACGGCGCAGATCCAGGTCGAGGACCGGACCTACACGCGGCCCGCTGCAATCCGACTCCCATCATTCCTGCAGGATGCAACTGGCTCATTGCAGGAAAGCACCTTTGCTACGCAAAGTTGAGGGCGGCTGTTAAAAAGGCTGCTTCACCAGCTGCATCCAGCTGTGCACCCCCACTGTGCCGGCCACTCACGGGACCTGGGGTCCATGAAAGGTCAGCCTATCAGTTGATCCCAGAGTTCCGTGGGGCTCGTGCACAGTGGAATTTCACTGACCATTTGGCCACTTCAACAGTTTCAAGACAGTTTCAAGGCCCCCGTCATCTCTCCACTATATAAGGCCGACCCTCCTCTGGCCAAGTTGTGGGTCAAGTCAAGCGGAGTTGGAGAAGTCCTCTTCAAGGAGCACATCGGACAATTCAATTCATTCAAAGACATTCGCGATCATTTGCCGTGCGTCGTTCAAGAATGTAAGTGTTGTTATATGTATCATTTAGCTCTGTAGTCCGTTCAGTTCATTGTAAATAGTATCTGTTATTTACAGTCATCATTATCATCTGTAGCATCCACATTTCACCCCGAGGCCAGTTCAACCAGTTACTTTTGTTACGGAGATATGGAATGTTCGCCGTTACACGGCACGGTATTTTAAGGGACAGATCCGTATTTACAGTATAGCCGTAACATTCATATTGTATATATTATATTCATTCATCTTGTATATAATGGTTCATCTTTATTGTATTTAATTGTATATATTTGTCATTTGTGATGTTTAATAGAAACCACGGATTCTATCAGTCAGTTCACGGTTCAAACACGGATTCAAATGTGGATATAAGTCCCTTTACACGGGATAATTATATTCACGGGCATCATTCATCAACCACTTCATGTCTTCACTTCGTGTGTGTGCAATAAATCAGACCTCATTGGAACATTGGCATCCGTTCTTGTTCTAACCGGACAGACCTGTGGCGATTGTCACCTATTTCACAACCAGTAATACAGTCCTTTTGGGTTTCATTCCATCAATATCACCCTATTTTATACTAACCGATCAACGACAGCCATGGTACATTTAAAGAGCATCACAAAGCTTTTAAATACGTGCCTCTTTAGAACTCCTCTGTCATTCTAATGTATTTGTTACAAGATAAATCTTTTATATTATTATTATAGTTATTATTGTTCATTTTACTTTGATCTGATATACAATACGGTTATAAGCTTTTCGAGAGAACTGCAACTGGCAACTAAGGAAAACACCCAGAATTTGCATGAATTTGTGAAAACGCAAGATCGCAAAATCCTGGAGGGACGGAATAAGACTTCAGAAGAACGTTACTGTGATGGCAGCATGCTGACACAATCACACCGATTACCTTTGGTCGACCTCTGAATCAGTAGTCTTGCAGATGTGTCTATGTGCGGGCCAGTCCTCTGACTGACAGGTAACGGAGCAGTAGTTGGTCTTCTTGCAGCTGGAACATCTTAGCTGACCTGCGAAAGCCAAAAGGTACACAACTGAACTAGCACTGACTCATAGCCCACCACATGAACAGCACAGTATTCAACGGTGAAAGGACAGCTGTATGATTTATTAGGGGCAGGTGAAAAAAAGGCAAAATATAAAATCAACAAAAGGTGAATAAAATCAACACACCACAAAAGTTTTGGCAGTGACACATTTTGTATGCCGCTTCAGTATTTTTGATTTTGTACATGTTTCTATGGTATACTGAAGAATAATTATATGCATTTCATAATTTTCAAAGGCTTTTATTGGCAAATACATAAAATTTATGCACAAAAAAAATAAATCAATATTTACAATGCTGACACTTCTTCATGACTTCTGAAATTCACTCTGGCATACTGGACATCAGCTTCTGGGGCCAAATCATGACTGATGACGATCCATTCTTGCCTCATTAGTGCTCGGAATTGATCACAAATTGTGGGCTTCTGCTTGTCCATCCGCTTTTTGAGGATTGACCACAGGTTCTTGGTGGGATTAAGATCTGGGGAGTTTCCTGGGCACAGATCCAAAATTTCAATGTAATGATCTCTGAGCCACTTCATTATCACTTTTGCCTTGTGACATGGTGCTCCATCATGCTGGAAAAATGCACTGATCATCACCAAATTGCTCCTGGATTGTTGGGAGAAGTTGCTCTTGACGGATGTTTTGATACCATTCTTTATTCATGGCAGGGTTTTTGGACAGAATTGTGAGTGAGCCCACTCCCTTGGATGAGAAACGACCCCACGATGGTCTCAGGATGCTCCACTGTTGGCACGACACAGGACTCATGGTAGCCTCCACCTTTTTCTCTCCAGACAATCAATTTTCCAGATGTCCCAAACAGTGTGAAGGGGGCTTCATCAGAGAAAATAACTTTGCACCAGTCTTCTGCTGTCCAATCCTTGTACTTCCTGCAGAATTTCTGTCGGTCCTTGATGATTTTCTTGGAGAGAAGTGGCTTCTTTGCTGCCCTTCTTGACACCAGGCTGTTGTCCAAAAGTCTTCGCCTCACTGTGCGTGCAGATGCACTCACACCCAGCTGCTGCCAATATTGAGCAAGTTCTGCACTGGTGTCGACACGATTCCACAGGTGACTCCTCAGAAGGAGACGGTCCTGGGGCTTGCTGGACACTCTTGGACGTCCTGAGCCTTCTTCACCACAGTTGAGCCTCTCTCCTTGAAGTTCTTGATCTGGTAAATTGCTCTTTCAGGTGTATGTGAGGCCATTTTGATGCAGAGATGATGGCTGCATTTGTTTCTTTGGAGGTAACCATTGACGACCAAGACAACAAGGATTTAAAGCACTTCTTCCCTCCTTTTATAGCAACCAGTCTGCTCTTATAATCTTATCAAAAATTATAGTGATTTCACCTGAATTACTACAATTATGTCAGCTGGTCATTTTGTGCCAGGGCCAAAAAAAAAACTGTGAAAATTGGGTTTTTGTGATGAAGTACATTTTTTTTGCCAATGAAGCTCTAAAACACAAAATTTGTGTCACTGCCAAAACTTGGCCATGACATTACTGTGATCAGTCTAAGGAACAACAAATAAATTGATGTCAAAAACCACTCGGCATTCTTCATTTAAGTCTATATTGCTTCCTTCAACCAATAAATAAGGTTTGCAAAATTGACTAACCTTGTTGACCGCAGTAGTTACACAACTTCACTGTTGTGGATCCAGGCATGGCGAGCATTATCTAGACAATGAGATGATGAGAGTGAGTAACGGTGCAAACCCATGACAGCGACGCGATACGCTTGCATCGCTTTGAGTGGGCGTGTTGTAGCATGTGGAAATAGCATTTTCAAACTGTCAGAGACGACACCAAACAATCTGATTGGCCGCTGCCTGGAAAAATCGCTCCTCATTTGCATAGGATTCAACATTTTCCAACTTTTATCGGTCGCGTCGCCCAAAGCGGTGGTCTACGTCACAATGGATTGGCTCCCGTTGAAATGCACGGGATTTAGATATCGCGTCGCTGGTAACGGTGTCATGGGTTTGCACTGTAAGTGTCAAATGATCACTTTTTCTGAGACAAAGACATGTGCTACTGCACAAAACTAAAATTGAGTTGGGAAGGAACTAACAAATTGTCACTGCATAACATCATGCATATCACGTCACAAAATATACCAGGTTTAACTGAGAACACAAACCGTAGAGAGGTCGTTTGCACACACAGGTCTGTCTGGCTCCTGTCTGTTTATGGCTCCTGCAGAAGATGTGAAAAGAGAACAATGAATGGTCTCCCATCTGGGTAATCCATTACAAGGGATAAAAAAAAAAAAAGTATGCTATGCGGAAACAGACATCGGCACTTGTGATATTCTAATTAATGAATATGTGTGATCTTTGTAGATGCATACCAATTGTTCATTTAAAAGCTAAAAAAGAACACAGTAACACTCACTCACTCACTTTGAAGAGACTGTGGAGAGAAGAGATTGTAATACAAAACTGAATGTTTAGAATAAAAACAGCCTTTTTTACTGTTACGTGTTACGGCTGGGGTGTTCTGTGTAATACTAGAGGAACATGCTGCCTGGTCTAAGCTTTATAGTGTCATGTGTTGATGATTGCAAATCCATTTATGGAAAGCTTTGGTGTTGCTTGGGTTAAGAGTCTCAACTGTAAGAGCCCATACTTATGGAAAGAAAGGAGCTATATTGGAGAAGCGACTTTACTGACTCCTCCACTTATTTTAAGATAGATTAACATCCAACATACAGGGAAGTGTAGCTACCTTTGACCTCTGGTGTAGATTGCTCTGGTACCCGGTAACCGCCTAACTCAGTTGGTACAGGAGACAATGAACAAGATGGGGACACAACACCGGGGTCAGTGGCGGGTCTGCGTAGAGGAAGGTTCGGCCTCACCACCGGAGAAATGAAGGCTCGGTTCATTTTGGCAAGGGCAAATAAACCACCTAAACATAAGATGACCATATCCACAGAGTTCAAGGTTAGGGTTATTTCACTTCCGGTGATGAATTCCAAAGTACTGACCAACACAAATCAAAATATCATGTGAAACGCATCCAGCGTGGAAAGCATGGTTGGACGAGAGAGCATTTTGAAATGAGCGACTATGTTAGCCAAATTAGCAAGATTAGCAAGCTACTAGGCTAGTGGTTCAAAGAGTTTCTGATAAATATATTGTGTGGACACTGGACTGCAAATCTTTGCTGTCAATGCTGAAGCAGAATTATTAATTTTAGATGCACCATATTTACTGAAGAACGTCAAATAGTAAGATGTTTGGGAAAAGTAGTAGCCAATCAGCTAACCAGTTATCGTTAACACTTAGCATGCTGGAGAAGATATTCTTTGAATTACAACAGTTAATCGAAAGACACATCCCACTTCAAGGACTTTATACGATATGGTTGTGTTATTTAGATTCCTAACATGTTAAGATATTTCCATCAATTGCATATTCTTAATATTTCACATACCTCTTCAGACACCTGCTTTTCTGTAGTACACGTGGATATTTTATTTCACCGTCTGCTTGGGGATGGTGATTGTTACGCATGCGTAGTATTCAAGGCAACGTATTCGCGGCTTTGATCAAGAAGTTGTAAGAAGCTGTGTTGTGCAAAATAAACTGAAAGGCATACCTTACTGAAGATTGGCCCTACATTTTCACTTGCAGATATACTCACTATCCACATATAGATTGCATTGTGCACAAGCATCCCAATAATAAATTGTGGTGTTATCACTTCTCGGGTTTCCATCCAACTTTGTAATGTGCATTTTGAGTACTCCGGTATGAAATTCGGACTGGAAACGCTTGACATTTGCATTAAATCTAATGCGAATAAATATTCGATTCGCTTAAGGGGGGTGGATTAACTCGCTATTCGTATAGGGTGTAATGCGACTAAGGTAGATGGAAACGGGTTTATTTCTTATAAATTAGCTTTTGTTGCAATTGTATCAGGTTTTAAGGTTGCTGTGACATCCTTACGTTTTGCTCCCACAGCTGTTCACAACTAGTACCTTGATTAGGAGTGTCCATTTTTAATTCGCATAAGACAGCTGATAAAAACGCGCACTGATTCGCATTTTTAAGCCGAATTTTCATAAATGCGTATAAAAGATACGAATGGGGTGGATGGAAGCCCAGCTATGTACCCGTTATTTTTTTTTTAACTCCTAGCACGAAACTATTCTACCTTGTCCAGTTGAACAAATATACTTAAGACTCATTTCATGTACCTTTGCACAGTCATGTAAAATACCCAATAAGTTGTATAAGATGCCTCCACTTCACTTAAATGTACTTTATGCGTTGTCTTTAACCACTTTAAAAAAAAAATTCTTCTAACTTCGACCACTCCGACTGTATTTTCACGTCATGAGCGCACAGCACCAGCGGACAATTATTGGTCCAAGTCGGAGCCGCTTTTCCTGCAGTGGCCATATTTGTTGATGTGTCACCTCAGAGCGACCCGTCTTGGTGGTTACTAACCAAAGGGATTCCACATTTTGCCACTGGCCAAATATTAGCTGAGAGAAATGGATTTATCATAAACCTGCTAACGGTAGGTGCCTCCCATAAAACATTGCTATTAGCAACAATTATATCATAACCTTTCTGCAAGGCATTGCATGTTGATTAGCTTTTGCTAGCAAGCTGGCATGCTAACAACCAGTAGCGTTATCTGGCTCTTTTGCGTTCACCTAGCTAGCGAGTTAGCACTGTTGTAAGCAGCTGGTGAAAATATGAAACGAAGGTATTTTACATCAGTTAGTAAATTAAGAAGTACCGTGCCACAATACACAACAAGCACCGGGATTTTCCATTTGACGTTTTGGCAAGTTACACAGCCTCTTCCCAGCTGACAGTTGATTCTATTTCATCTACTGGTAGGTTAGCCTGCTATCTATCGATAGCTGGGTTAGTAAACCTTATAATGGTAACTGGTTATGTTAAGCAAACGATGCCTTGTCCAAGTTACACCTCTAACCAGAATTGTCAATTGTGTTTGTGTGATATTCATATGTATGTGATGGTGGCATAATACATTTTAGCGGTATTTGGTCGCTTAGGTAGTTAAAGTCTCTTGCCATTTAAAGATTAAATCGATGTGGTTGGGTAGCATTGCTAGCTAATGTACAAGCTGAAACAGGTGCCTAGTCAGTGGGCTGAGTGTCTTTGGTTAATTTATGAATATATTCAATTGTAAGACATTCTTGTGATGAAAATAGCAGCCGATCACACTAACGAGGCACAGAAAGAATCTGACTGATGTCAAGTATGGTAAGATGACTTTCCACCTAGACTAGCAGAGGTATCTAGCTAGATATAAATCTTATAAATGTCTTCCATCGATTCACATAACTGCTGTCACCTAGCAGCAGCCAAAGGCAGTTACCATGTGCAATATGAAGAAGTCTGATAAAAATGTTTAATGACACGACAGATTTTTCCACTGATATCCGAGAAAAAGCATGACTAATCACTTCCCTTATAGTTTCTTCATTAACTGCGCACGTTTGTAATTCATAATCTATATAATTTAGAATTGCCGATGTCCCTGACAGCCTACTAGAGTTATAAATATTCTAATTATAATTCATATCCATCATTAGGTTCAAGAGTCCTATTTCATGTTCGTTTTTAATAAGTATTGAAATGGTTTCACAATTGTGCAACCATGTACCAGGGAGAAGAACAGTTTCTTCATCACTGTGCCAGGAATAAAGCCTGTCTTCACAAGTAGTGGACAGGTTGAAATATTTGGCCTGCAGTCTAGGGGCATACTACTTGGCAGTATACAGTCTAGGGGCATACTATTTGGCATCATGTCATGTCTGCTGAGGAAGTGCTGACCGCACATTTAGCCACAGAAACCTTTATGTCTTTTAACTGTAGTGTTTTCTCCTCTTCATTTGCTTAGATTAAGGTTACAACTCATACTCGCATAACAAATCTTTGTCCTACTAGCCTTTAGGGAAGGTGAGAGTTTTTCTTTTTTTCATCAGCACAAAGAATAAACACATATAGTAAACACTACAGTAAGCGATTTCATACTAAGTATGTGGCTGTTTTCACTTAGCTGCTAGCGATAGTCAGGTGATACTAACTAACTAATGAACTCTGCTCTGAGCATGCCTGTGTGAGAAGTGGTGTTGAGGATGAGGTGTGAGGTGCCATTTACAGCCGTCCTTCATGTGTTCACATGCCTTATCACACCTGCTAAGACATTGGGCAAAGTGCAACAGTACTGTCGTCATCTTACTGTCCACTCTCCTCCTCCAGAGACACACATACACACACACACCCGCACTCAAACACATGAACAAAGGGCAGAGTACAGACATACACACCTTCAGTTGTCATTTCACTGACACGTGCATACCTAAGTCTTGGAAGCGACAAAAATAGCCCACACGTCATAATGACTTCTTTGAATTCACAGAAAGTGTCCTGAAATGACTTCCTGGAATTCCTGTTAGTACCAGCACACACTATATATTTTTTTGATCTGGATTATATGAAACTAATCGTAACCGATCTCATTCAAATGACATACTGCTGACTCCAGAAACCAAAATTGCTGGATGATCAATTGAAACACAGACAGAAACCAAATTGCTGGATGATCAATTGAAACACAGACAGCATTTGACAAGGATTTCACCATTAGATCTCTCTGCCTCTGGGTGGAACCAGAGCTGCTGTCTCATTGTGTGTGCGTCAATGCCACACCCCGGGGCCTTCCCACTCTTGTGTTGGCTGGGTGTGTTCCTGAATGCCTCTCTGTGCAAGCAAAGCAGTTCTCTCCTCACCGGTTGAGGTAGTGTTGCAGGTCAGGTGGACTATGTGGATCGGGACATTTTCAGTCTCTGTTTTTATCACAGAAGGAAGCGTTTGAAGGAAGGAAGAGTTTGAAAGTGCTTTGTAAACTTGTGGAGCCTTACTCGGTTGGAAGGATTTGCTGGATGTCATGATGCCTGTTGTCTCAAACATTATGGTTTTTAATGTATGTTTAATGTATGTTTACTATCCCCTAAACATTCAAGGATTGATTATATGTGTATTCAAGTATTTAATGTAGGTTTACTGTATGCTAAATCATTGTAATTGCACTGTATTGCAAGTTGTGTGTTGGCACCTGTTCTTCCTGTAAGACACTTCTTCTTACTACTTCTTATTTCTCTCTCAGCCTCAGCTTACAGCTCCGGAGGACGTGAAGGTGAGCATGGAGCAGTCAGACCATCAGGAAGAGCAGGTGGTGAACGCTGCCGACCCACAGGTGGTGTTGGAGGTCAGCGCGGCGCCCGAGGGTTCAGAGCAGGTCATCAGCAGCGAGCTGTTGACCAAGTGTATTGGTACCAGCGCCAAGGAGAATGACAGGGAAGCGGAGGAGCCGGACAGCGCCGAGTTGGACAGGGCGCCGTCGGAGAACGGGGACAGGAGCGATCTCGGAACAGACACTCAGTCTCTGGCCGACGGGAACATCAGCTGCGACAGCGGCACCTCATCCATGGACGACAGGACTCCGACCGGGGCTCCAGACGCATCTCCAGAAGGTTCCCCCGCCGAAATGGTTGAGCCGTCACCGCTCTCTCTAATACAGGAATCGTCCCCTGCAGTTCTGGATGGGGTAGACGAACTTTCTCCGGTCATCTTGGATGGGATTGTGGAATGTTCTCCAGTGGTTCTTGACGGAGCACTACAGTCCTCACCCGCTGTTCTAGATGGAGCTGAGACATCTTCTCCGACCGGATTAGACGGGACGACAGAATGTTCCTCTGCCGATAGAGCTGGACTAGCAGAGCCCACTCAGGCTCAGAGTGAGGTGCCCATGCCTGTTGCCCCAGTGGCTAATGGCCCCAGCACCGACACCCCAGGCTCTCCTCACAGTGCAGGGGACCGAAGCCCTTCCACTCCCCCAGACTGTGTGAAAACCTCGGGTAAAAACAGCCCACACTCCCCCTACCCGAGCCCCACCCTGGCTCCCAACACAAACACCAGCTCCAGCCCGTACGACACGGACTGCAGCCGGAAGCTGATGTCCGAGATCCAGCGCTCCCTCTCGCAGGAGTCCCTGCTGGACGAGCTGGAGTCGGAGCTGCTGTCATGCCAGCTGCCGGGGGAGGACGGGGGCCACCGGGGGAGCCCCCCCAACGGGATCCCCAAGATCTCCTTTGAGAGGTGCATCCAGCACAAGTACTCTCAGCAGGAGAAAGCCATCAAGAAGTGAGTTGCTGTTTTCTCTTTTTCTTTTTCTTCTGTTGTTGTTCTCAGAACAGTCCCAGGATGACCTTCCCGGGGCAGAGTAAATCCATACTAACAGACTGGATTATTGTGTTACTCGCGTTCTGTTAAGGGTCTTCACTGAAACTGCTCTTAATGAACTGCCTGAATGACACAAAAAGAAAGGGATTATTGGATGAGGAGTAGGGGTGGGGGAAAAAATCGATTTTTCGATTTCTCTCGATTCTCTCTAGAACGATTCTGTCTCGATTCAGAAAAGTTCATAATCGATTTTTTTTTAAAATAAAAACATTTTTTTTTTTTTTTTTTTTTTTTTTACACACATTCATTTTGTGTTGAAATGCAAGCTGCATCGATTATTGCATTGTTCATAGGAAGTCATAATTGTGACAAGGACACACTTTTTCTCTAATAAAAAATAGATCTGTTGATTTTCTTTAATTATCAAACACAAAGTAGGAAGTGATTTGAGACTCTGAGTAGCAAACTCAAATGTTTTAAAAATCGAGATGCATCGATAATCGTTTTATCGGTTTAGAATCGATAATCGGTTTAGAATCGAGAATCGGTTTAGAATCGAATCGTTGACCTCTGAATCGGAATCGAATCGAATCGTGAGGTGCCAAGAGATTCCCACCCCTAATGAGGAGAGTCTTTGAATTACCATTTGACTAAAAAGCTCTGCAGGACACACACACACACACACACACACACACACACCAGACACAGACGTGTGCATGGGTGCCTCCAAAGTACACTCGTATGCTTGGATTGGGCCTGTGTTCGCAGGAGTATACTGGCCGCCTTAGGAGGCTGTCATGCCTCAGTGTCAGGCCTCCTGCTTATGTAGGCTTGCTTTTGACATCCCAGCTAGGAGCTGACATCTGAGCATACCGGATTAGGGCCAAATCCAGGCCTTATCTGGGCCAGAAAAGGGTACATCCACTTCAGATTTACCTGCTCTCTGGATTTGTGTAATCCTTTCACTTCTGCAACACACTGTCTCTCTTTCTCTCTCTCTCTCTCTCTCTCTCTCTCTCTCTCTCTCTTTCTCTCTCTCCCTCTCTTTCTCTCTCTCCATGTACTACAGGAGATCCCCTAGAGTTCAGAGTACCTCCTGGAGGGGGCACTTCTGTTAACATGAGAGGGAGCACAGTGTGCTAATTTGCATGCGCCCAACAATGAAGCCTCTATACACTTGTTAGCACACTGCAGTCTAGACTGTAAATAGCTCATTTATTTCCGAGTCTGAAACGTTTGTGGAACCATAATAACCGAAAAGCGCTTCCTCACATTCTCACACCTCTGGGGTTTCGTGTACAAAGCCCTGCGTAGAATTCATACTAAAACGTAAGGTGTGTACAAAGCTGGGAACACATAATGTATGTGCGTATGCAAGATTCCACACACCTTTTCTTTGTACATCCAGATCGACGAGAAATTGAGCACACGAGCACCACACTCCACACTCCGCCCTCTGTTCCTCCCTCAGTTACGCTCCGTGTTCAGATTGAAACAAAATGGCAAAAGCAAGCAGCAGTCAGCCAAAGAGGACATTTCAGGGAATGCGAGGTGGAAGTGCTCCTATATGGCGTAAAGACAAGAAAACATATTTTATTTGGCAGTTTGTCATCATCACAAAAAAAAGTAGTTGGAGGGGCAGAGTGTGGCAGTGGCTATAAATGCAGTGAACTGTGAGGCCGGGCGTGCCAATCCGTGCCCTTTCCTCATCACTCAGAGCCACACCAAAATAATCCTCGGTCTGGGAGTTGACGAGGGGTGTTTAGCAGCCACATCTTTAACCAGGTAACTACGGTGTCTTGATGGGCAGTTAAACAAAATCAAAATAACTTCACACATAAATAAAAAATCAAATTAATTGTGTCTCAAGAAGCCACCCATTGAGCACCCTGTCACCTTAAGATACATTAATCATGAGTAGATCCAGGCCACCGTGCCACTATATTAGTCAGTCATATTTCTGGAACACAGATAATTTGCATGTTGACGGAATGAGAATGTTTTCAATTAACAGAGTCAGACTCTACCTCCGAAAATGCCTTTATGTGTGTAAGCAGTCAATCGCTCTGCTTACATTGCTGCAATTTCAACTTGCGCGGCTTTAATGTTAGCCTGGTCAACCACATCTAAACGTTATGCACCTGGCTGTTGTCTAGAAGCCCAGTGTGGAAGGAAAATCTGAAACAGTTAATTAGCCATCATCATGGAACAGAACATTGGCACCGTCTCATTACATGTTCCCTTGGCAATGTCGTAATGAGGCTAAAGCTGCCATTGTTAAACTCTGTATTGCATACATGGCGTACACAGCGTTCTTGTGTTGCATGCATTTGTATGTGAGGCCCCAGGTCTTCAGGAAACTGCTGGTGTAGCCAGGAATGCTCCCGTATCATGTGATTTGGGCTATTGTTTATTGTCCCTGAAGAAGTCAGGGCAAAGATTACCGACAGGAAATTGAGAATTTAATAGTGCTCTGTTTGGATGAGAGGTGCAGACACGGTGGTCGTCGTCAAGGGTTACCCCACTAGGTGAAACAGAAACAATCGAAACTCAGTTCCGAGATGATTCCCAACATTCCTGAAGCGTTGCCAAGTAGGCAATCTGTGGCGTTGCCTAGCATGCAGTAGGTGTTGAGCGGTACATACTATTGGATACGACTAATAACTAACAGTGTAACAGTATATTGACCATAGGCTGAAACATCTGCCTCAAGAGTTGGTTGTGGTAAAGGTAAAACCCAAGCTTGCCAAATTCCAGGAAAAAAACAGGCTTACTGTTTAGACTAGTGCTGATATCTACTATTTTCATTACCGCAGTCAAACAGTCTTTTGTTGAAGAACTGCTTTCATCGTCCATTGTATCAAGCAAGCCTCGCCGTGTTTTAAATGGACACATCAGAGATAGAGCACAAGGGTGGAGATGATGAGGTGGTGTAATCTGTATGTTTTCAACACAAGTACAAAGCCTATAAATAAACAAGCTCATACAAGATAGCCTAAAGGATACGTTTGTTGGGGTGAAAAAAAAAGAAGCAAAAATGCTCTTTCTCTCGCTCTGTGAGACGTTATCAGAACAGCTTGCTGCAATGGCTCACTTTATCCGAGACCTCTCTCTCTCTCCTTCTCTCTCTCTCTATGTAACACGTTGTGTAATTAATTTCCCTTATCTCTAGTTAGCTCAGTAGGCCAGCGCTGTGAAGAATAGCCCCAGAATAGCCTGGCGTAGCACAGCGGCCCTCCAGCTGAATAGAGCCGAGCTCCGCTGTGTGTTTGAGCTCCCGCCGGGACACAGCGCATGCTTGTTTGCCTCCCTCCCAGATGACTCATATCAGTGCCAGTCATCTGTGTTCTGTTCTTGTTCCTGTTCTCCATTTAAATCACATATGATGTCTGTCAATGCTATCGGGCTTCTGCGTGTGTGTGTGTCTACGTCTACGTTACGTTTACGATGCTAAACAGAGATAAGGGCTAGCTGACAGGCCACTCCTCTCTCGTGGGTGCTTTGCAGTCTGTTTTGGGTGTCTGTTATTCCAGAGGCCCAGTGATGTCGTTGTGGCTCCCTGATTCGGTTTGCCAAGGGAGCATCTGGTGTTGTGCTCTCACCGGTCATGGTTGTTGTGGGGTTCTGAAGCCCACGCGCTGCTTCTCCAGAGTTCCAGAATGCTGTGTTCTGATTAAGCAGAAGGAGAGCAGAGCAGAGCAGAGATGTGGCCTAGTTTGGGCTGGAATGAAGTGACCTTGATCCGTGCTGCGTGGGAAGGCAGTCGGAACACCACTGCTTCCAAGGTTGTTGTTTCTCAGCCAAACTGGACATTTTGCAGGGCTGAATTAAATAATAGGTTATTATCTGGGGGTTATGTGCATGGGTCAAGGCAATTTCCAAGCGTGTGGAGCCTTCATCAGCAATTTGCCCTTTCCTATTTCCTTTTTCTCAGACGCCAGTGGCTCACTCTGTAAGCATTCCCGAGTATTATTGTATATATTATAACCTATTGGGCACTGTTTTAAATCTACACTAACAAATCCCCAAGAATCCCCAAAGCTGCATGTTCAGGAAACACACAGAGACTACCCAGCCCAGAAGAGTGTTTAGTGTACCGCACACGTCCATACACTATGTCTAGTCCTTGATTTGGCCCGCGATGTTCTGAACGTTCCCCGTGCTGTGGTTCCAGGTTGCTGGAGGAGAACCGACGGCACCAGGAGCTGATCCTGGGCATCTGCTCGGAGAAGGACGACATGAGGGACGAGCTGAGGAGGAGGATGGAGACAGAGAAGCAGCACGTGTCCAGCATCAAGAAGGTAAAGCTCACAGCCAGCTCTCATAGGAGTCAGCCTGAGAGAACACGGGTCACAGCGTTGCCATGGTGCACGAGCTTCTATTGCAGGACACAAGCAATCAATACTCCCTACGATTTTACCGCACCCCCCCCCCCCCCCCACACACACACACACACACACACACACACACACATACACACACACACACACACACACACACACACACACACACACACACACACACATACACACACACACACATACACACACACACACACACTCTTCCAAGCTCCCCCATCCAGAAACCGAGCCAAAGCAATCAGAGCGGTAAAGAGGGGGCTTTAGCCCCGCCCGCCCGGCTGAAACCACACAGGAGCCACACACAGCTGCTGGTCCTCCCCATCTGAGTCCACCTCATAGCTCAGACCCCAGAGCCACATTTATGCAGTCCGGGGAGGCCCTGTCATCATCCTACGCACAGAGGGGGGGGGTTGTTTGAGCAATGCTCCCCCTCACCCCAAGCCACAGGCAGAGATCACAGGCAGATGGAGAGTGAAAGAGGACCCCTGTGAGACCGAGAGACCAGCAATGAGGGGTGGTGATAGAGGAAATGTGAGACAGACAAACAGAGACAGACAGACAGACAGACAGACAGATTTTCTGTATTATGTACTGTGAGCCTACTTGTTATATATGTGAGTTTGCAGTGTCTCTGTGTATTTGCACACGTTTCTTCCTGTGTGCTACTTTTGGACCGACACCTCCCCACCCTCAGCCCTTGGGAAACACACACACACACACACACACACACACACACACACACCCCTACTCCTCTCCATCAGTACCTTCATCCCCACAAAAAAGGACTCGCCACTTCAGAACAGCACCCGTTCGTTTGCTACAGCATCTTTCACTTTCACACCAGTCGCTGAATGAGAAGCGCCTGATTGGCCGGGCTAAATCTAGCTCCCGGGGGCCTCTTGAAAAACATCAATACCTGAAGTGCTCATTAACATGAGTGTACAGGCTTCGAGACTTCACAGGCCCCCCTTTTTTTTTTATGGCCGCGGCAATCAATCGCGCTACTTTATGATTTCTGAGTGAACAGGGCGCCTGGAGGAGTGCCTGATCAGAAACAGTAGCGAGCGCCAAACGACGAGCTGATGGGTGCACACTCCACTCCACTGCACACTACACACAAACACCAATCCCCTGCATGCCTGAGGTGCGTGCTGGAGATCAACAGCAAGCATGCAGACAGCACCGGGAGCCACCCGAGGTTGTAAATCATCCCACTAACCTTGAGACGGCTATAATTGCCTCCTCAGACAGATAGGTGTGTGTGTGTGTGTGTGTGTGTGTGTGTGTGTGTGTGTGTGTGTGTGTGTGTGTGTGGGTGTGTGGGTGTGTGGGTGTGTGTGTGGGTGGGTGGGTGGGTGGGTGGGTGTGTGGGTGTGTGGGGGAGAGTGTGTGCATGCCCAAAACCTTAATCACCTCTCAATTAGTCAAACCTGTTCCCCATGTTTGACTGCTGTTGTTGGCAAGGTATAAATAGCTCTTTTTGGTTGGGAGTGTCATAATACGAGTGTGTTGGGCAGGTCTAACCGTGTGTGTGTGTGTGTGTGTGTGTGTGTGTGTGTGTGTGTGTGTGTGTGTGTGTGTGTGTGTGTGTGTGTGTGTGTGTCCTGTTTTTCCAGTATGAGGGCCGGGTGGAGGAGCTGCTGAGGGAGCTGAAGGAGTCGCGGGAGAAGCTCCATCAGCAGGACCTGTCGGCCAAGCACGCCATCCAGCAGATCCAGCGCGAGGCGGCCTACCGGCTGGAGCAGGTGAGGGGGGCGGTTGTTGCCATGGAAATGAGGGGTTGTTGCCGTTGCGTAGTCGACATGCAAACAAAGGGCTGAGCTCATCGAGCACTACACACACAAACACACACACACAGTGTTAGGTCTTTCCTTACAAAGCCCCCTTTTCTTCCTGCTCTCTGGGTCTTAGACCACCCAACAAAGATGAGTCTGTGGTTTAGCTCTCACTCTTCATTATCTGTCACTCTCATCTTTCTCTCTCCCCCCCCCCCCCTCTTTCTCCTCCCCCTCCCTCTCTCCCTCCCTCCCTCTCCCTCTCCCTCTCAATCCCATTGCTCATGCAAAGAGACAGTGTATCTCTCATAGTCATTCACTCGTAGATCAGCCCGGCATCCCATAGTGTCTGGACCTTCATATTTGTATTTTTCTCAAGCATGAATGGTAACAGCCTGTGCACATGAGAAAGGGTTGTCGCCATGGTGACTGAGGTCATCGCCTTGAGCACCACTGCCGCTCTGAGATTGAAAGACACACACACACACACACACACACACACACACAAACACAGAAACGCACTCATTTACTTTTCTCACAAAACTCTGGGGTCAATAGCCACTCAGCAAAGACGAGGCTGTGGCGCTGATTTGATTCTGGTCATTATGTGTATGCCATCCCCCTTCTCTCTGTCTCTCTGTGTTACGCACAAACACACACACACAGACACACACACACACACACACACACACACACTCGCCTGTCCACGACTTGAAATGAAATCAATATCAAGTTGACAGAGTGGCTCCACATGTAAAGAGCACGAAGGGACACACACATGCACACACACTCACACAGACACACGCACACTGGAAGCAACTAACTCGCAGCGATTTCTTGAAAGGGAATACCACCAGGTTTTTAACCCATCACCTTATAATACCTGTTTAGGGTCAAACAGGTGCTGGAATGATGGAAAGCCTACTAGTGAGGATGCTTCAATATCATGTGTGGCTTCTAAGCACCTACTTCCATAAAGTTAAGAATAAATAGACAGAGAGATGAAGTTGTTTTTATACGTGGCACAATGTAAGTGCAACTACTGCTCATAGAACCTTGGAAAATATGTCCCTTATTAAGTTGCTTTTGTTCTAAACAGAAGGGTTATGTTCTTGGACACCTGGACCTGTTTCTGTAGGTTGGTTACTGTCGATATATTTGGCTTGGTTCTCCGTGAGCGTGCCATCCTGACATTTTACAGTGTGGGTGGCGTTTCCCCCTCAAACACAGAATCGAGACAGCAGGACAGTTTCCCTCTCCCTCAGCTCCTCTCACACCTCCGTGTGTGTGTGTGTGTGTGTGTGTGTGTGTGTGTGTGTGTGTGTGTGTGTGTGTGTTCCTGTAAACTGAAGCTCTCAGTCTCTCTCTGGGTTCTTCACCTGTAGCCTGCTGCTCTGAGACCTCGTTGCGTTTGAGTGTTGTGTTTGACTTGGCCAGCACTGCTCCGAATGCTTCTCTCTCTCGGAGGGATCTGTACACACACACACACACACACACACACACCTGTGAGAGACCTCTACAGCAGTCAGGCCAGCTGGTACATGGCACAACTCCCAAACCAGTCCAGTCAGGAAGTGAACTGTGAGGCCGGGCATGCCAATCCTTGCCCTTTCCACCAGCTCATCAGACACACACACACTGACCCTGTACGTGGAAGGCCACAGCCTTCATCTTGTTCCAAGTCTCAGGAAACACACAAGCATACAGACTGCCACACCAAAAAAACAAACAGTTATTAATTTAGCAGAGCTCTGACTCCCACAGTGACATTCTTTAACCCTGGGACCCTGTATTACATGACGTTTGATAACGTTCGGACCCTTACCCGCTCCAGTCACATACTGGCTTAGGCCACAGCCTTTGGGATAGACTTGTTGTAGGTCCCTAGAGGAAGAATGAGCGCGCTAACCGCTAACCCGAAGAAACATTCATTACAGTAACAGCGTTTGCTACAGAAGCCTGTGCCCTTAGCATATTTGCTTTTGGATCATTTTGAAGCGCTGGCAAGCAGAGAGGCCAACTCGGCCTGAAGGGCTCATTGACGCTCTTTCAGAAAGTCAGCACACAGTGGGCCGATGACCTGCTCGTGAAGCTGTTATGGGAAGAATGATTTCGGAATTATGTATAAAGAAAATACGCGATATGTAGCCATCTCAAAGGGGACATTGTTTGAATTATGTCAACACCCATGTTTACACAAGTGTGTGTGTGCGAGAGAGAGAGGGGTTCAGCGCACTACTGATTGACGAAGTGTAACTTCTGGTGTGTGTCCCTGTTTCTGTCCCAGGCGAATAAGAAATGTGAGGAGGCGCGTCAGGAGAAGGAGACGATGGTGATGAAGTACGTGCGGGGCGAGAAGGAGGCGCTGGACCTGCGGCGTGACAAGGAGCAGCTGGAGAGGAGGCTAAGGGAGGCCACCCGGGAGGTGGACAAGCAGGCTCTCCGCGGCAACCAGCTAGCCCAGGACAAGGGTCGCCTGCATCAGCTCCACGAAGTCAAGGTGCTCCTCGTGGTTGCCATGATCCTCCTCCTCCTCCTCCTTATTCCTCTTCCTTTCCATCCTTCTACTACCTTTCCTCCTCTTTCTTTCTCCGCCTACTGTCACTTTCGTATCTTTATTGATAACTTGTTCTTGTTCTTGTTCCTCTACTTTCTGTTTCTGTGAACTCCTCTCCTTCTGTGTCTCATCTTGACTGTCTTAGCCGTCTTGAGGACATGCACGCATGGGTCAAGTGGAGTGTCTAGTACCTTTTTTCTGCATACAGATTTTAGATAACAGTATGGGCTTGTCAGTCGCTCCACACAAAGACCAAAGCAGGTCTCATTGATGTCCTAAATTAATCTAATAATCCTGGATTTAGACCACCCAGATAGAGTGTTCTATTTGTGAATCTGATGACTTACAAGATGTCTATTCTTCTTTCTTTCTCTCTCTCTCTTTCTCTCTCTGCAGGAGACTGAAGTGAACCGTCTGGCGCGCGAGCTTGAGAAGGTGAAGGAGGAAATCAACTCTCATGTGATCAAAGTCAAGTGGGCTCAGAACAAGCTCAAGAGCGAGACGGACGCCCACAAGGTACTCCACCACTGTCGGCACACTCCATCAGCACACTCCATCCCACTGTCTGATCAGCGCAGGTGTACACACTGATTGGTTGTTGAGTCACTGCATGATCCTTCACCCAATCAATCAAAAGGATGATTATGTCAAATATAACCTGGATGAAACTAAAGTAGTTAGTTTTGGTAATGGACTAGTGGTTCTGACACAAATAACTGCTAGCTGAATAAGATCTGTTATCATTCTAACCCAGGCCCCAGGTTATGTTTCTTAGGAGTGCTGCTCGTCGATAAATGTCCAGACTCCAGACAGTGAATTAGTGTATCAGTAGCTTTGCTTTTCTCCATCATATGCTGTTAAGCATACTAGACTGTAAGTTGTCTCAATAAAACCTGGTTCACTGTGCTGCTGTTATCCTTTCAAAATCAGGTTATACCAGACTTCCTTGTGCACCTATGTTCCTGTAAGCCTACATATCCTGCTAGTAAACACAGCCAAACAATGAGGCTTTCCCCTAAATTCAATACCTTGTAAGAGGAAGGAATGCACTCTATCTAAGATCAGTCAGACTGGTTTTTGGCCTACCCTAGCACCGCTGTTGGCAACGCACTTGCTGTAGAGGTCAGAGGTCAGTTTAGTATAATTTGTGACGACAGGTGTTTCCCCACAGCCTGCATCCTTAAAGTAAAACCAGCCGCAGGCGTTCAATCAAGCACAGTCATTGCGAAAGTAGCTATAATTTTCTTTAACTGGCAATCACCTCATTTGTGTCTGAAGCCAACTGTCCATGAATCGCACAACAGAGTATTGAAAAATTGCCTCTCCTGGGTAGGTCTGTCCTCTGTGCTGAACCACAACCTGCGTAAAAAGTAAAAAAAAAATAAAGATTCTGTCTCTTCCCCGGGGTTAGACTCGCAGGCAAGTTTCTGAGGAGTTGAGAAGTTCTGTGCCCATGGGGGCGGTGAAATGACAGAACTCGCGAAACAACATTAAGTCGGCAATTTTGCCCCGTTAATGTGTTTATCGCAAGTGATTTTCATTTCTCGTGTCTAATAAGAAACGGGGGCACTTTCATCGCTGCGGATGCACTCTGAAAATTGTGAGAAAAGAAGAAAATGTTGTGTTGACTGTCGCCATTAGGGGGTTGCGAGTCTCCCAAACGGTTCGCTTGGAGATCATTTGTCTGTTTCCATGACAGGCACAAAATTGTTTTTCGTTCGACTGTTTCCCTACATGAGGCAGCAATCATGGCTCCGTAGTTATATTTTCATAAAAATGTTTTTCTTTTGTTTTTGTTTTTTTTCCTTTGCATGATGTATCACCCGTGGAATGTCATTTGGAGAAGTTTTAAGTTAAAGCTTAAGTGACTTTTGCTAGAAGTTTCTCTCATTAAAGGCTGTGCTTTCTAAATGGGATGCCGCTCGAAAAGGTTCCACTTAAGAGAATCCGAATGTAGGTCACCTTCAGATGTCCTGACTCTCTAAGTGATTACCTCCGTGTAGCTCATCTTATGCAGCTTGCTCGTAACAAAAACTGAAGGTCACGGCTTCAGTTCCCTTTGAACACACATACTAGTAATGTTACTTCATGTTTTTCAGTAATGGCATCTGCTGGGGGGAAAAAAATAGATGTTAATGTCCATCCTCCATTTTTCTCCACAGGAGACGAAAGACAAGCTCAAGGAGACCACGGCCAAGCTGACCCAGGCCAAGGAGGAGACCGAGCAGATCCGCAAGAACTGCCAGGACATGATCCGAACCTATCAGGTGACCGCTGCTGGAGGAAGACCAGTGGACAGGCAGTCAGTCAGTTTTGGGGGGGGGGGACTGGGTGGCTCTTGTTGGAAAGACAATAAGCTTTGTCTAGTAACTGATTTGTGTTGTAGAGGGAGTCAGTAGGTAGAGTTGTGGAGTTAGAGGTATGATTAACAAAAGAAAAGCTGTGTGAGATGGTTCAGTAACACACTGAGTGCAAGAACATATGAAAGTGGTGACTGAGATTTCAGTTAGCTGGTTTAATGAGCGGCTAGTTTCGAAGCAAAACTGAAGTGGGTGTCTCCCAGTTTGAGTGAGTTTTTTTTCTCTATTGAGCACGATTGGATCAAACCCCTGCAAGGTATTGCACAAAAATGGTGCCTAAATATCAGCTCTTGAAAACCTTGTTCATTGCACCAGTGCTGATGTATGCACACATGGGATAGCGAAGGCTTGGTGCCCATGTTGTTCTCACCAATCTAGCTTCTAACATTTTGTTACTTGTTGTTGTTGTTGTTGTTAACAATCATGGAGGTAGACAAGATGCTACGGATTTGAGGATCAGAGTTTTTTTTTTTTCCTGCATATAAAATAATGTTGTTAGCCATTGGCCACTAGAGGGCAGTAGGGAGCTTTGCTAATGAATCTGTGGCTCCCAAATGATCTGGATGCATTAATTGTCAAAATATGACATTAAAAGGAGCCATTCATTTCACCTAGGCTCCTTTGACAGTCATGAGGAAATGAATAGCTTGTCTAATTAATCTGTTCTTTCTTCTCTCTCTCTCTCTCTCTCACAGGAATCAGAGGAGATCAAGTCGAATGAGCTGGATGCCAAACTACGAGAGACAAAAGGTGAACTGGAGAAAAACAAGCAGGAGCAGACAGACCAGTTTGAGGTTAGTTAGAAACACACACACACACACGCACACACACACACACACACACACACACACACACACACCTCACTCTGCCCCTCTCCTCTGTCCCCCTCTTTCCCTTGCTCTCATTTTCCTAAACCTCTATCACTTTCATCTGCGCACACACACACACACACACACACACACACACACACACACACACACAGACCCTATTTCAGTAGCAGTGGCCCACATTTCCCGCGGCGCATCCGACCATGGCAGACTGTCGCGCTCCCCTCCTCACCTATCTCTCACACCAAACAAGCCTAGGATGCTGGTTGGTCATGTCCGCTCCGCCACTTCTTCGACCCCACCCCCACCCCCCTCTGTGACACGCTTCGCCACCACCGTGCCCCTCCGCCTCCGAGTAACCTCCCTGCAGAGAGCCTCAAAGCAGGGCACTTAGGGGCAACGGGCGGAGCCTGCCCTCCTCTGGTGCACCCGGTCAGAAGGGACTCGTTCAGACTCGCGCCGCCCTGACAGGACTCACATGTCGCTGGGCACAGGGGTCATCCCCAGTGCATTGAGAATTATATATTTATTTCATTTTGCCTTGCCATTACCACTGCTGCACTCGGAGCCGAGCCTTGGGTGCAGATAGTGTGTGTGTGTGTGTGTGTGTGCTAATGAGTCTTGCGTAAGTGGGTGATTTTCATCACATTTTCCACAAGCGCGCTTCATTTCTGAGCAGAAGCAGGGCATCGTGTTTTGTTGCACACGCTCTCTGTCCACGCTCATCCACAGGCAGTGCTGGCCTGAACGGCGAGCTCCTGTATAATATGGGAGACTTGGTCGCTGTGGAGCTCCTGTATAATATGGGAGACTTGTTCACTGTGGAGCTCCTGTATAATATGGGAGACTTGGTCACCGTTGAGCTCCTGTATCATATGGGAGACTATGGGAGTCACTGTGGAGCTCCTGTATCATATGGGAGACTTGGTCACCGTGGAGCTCCTGTATCATATGGGAGACTATGGGAGTCACTGTGGAGTGGTAGAGTACAGATGCGGGGGTGCAGGGGGGTGGGAGGGGGTGGGAGGGGCTGGGAGGAGGGTCCTGCAGGTGGGGAGGAGGAGGGCAGAGTGCAAAGTCATTTCCCCAGGGGCACTTGAGGGGACTATAAATAGCCATGGGTCTTTTGTGGACATTGCTGACCACAGCAGTGGACATAAACAGACACACACACACTCTCCATCTCTCTCTCTCCCTCACTCACTCTCTGGCACACTCACACACACACTTTTATACAGATCCACACCCTGTAATCAGACTTCACCAAGTGCTTTGTTGCCATGGCAAACTGGTTCTAGAAGCCCAGAACCAGTTTATTTTGGTGACTTGTTTGTTTGTCGATTTGTTTATCTGTTTGTGTTTGTGTTCATTTGCTTTAAGTCATTATGCAGATGTATACCCCCTGCTGCCTTTGATTTGCTTTCCCACCGGCGGCTGCCCGACTGAGATAGCGGAGCGACTGTGAGCATGGGCCCACCTCCCTCTCCGCTCCTCCTCCTCCTCCGTCCTCCTCCTCCCCTCCCTCCGGTTCTTTCCTCTTCCTTCGTCCCCGCTCCAATCCTCGACTCCCTGTTTTGGCGGATGTGATGAACACCTGGTCACCTGATACAGAGAGTCCCCTGGGTGTTTGCCGTCTGTCTGTGGGTGTGTGTGTGTGTGTGTGTGTGTGTGAGGGGGGGCGCAGGAAGAGGCTGCTTACGTCGGAGTTTTGGAGAGTTTTATCAATGAGTGCCGCACACGCACACCTCTGCGTAATTAGTCCCATTAGCATTTTCATTTCCCGCATTAGCGTTGCCTAGCAGGGGCCGCTCAAGCAAGGCTGATGAATGGAGACGAATTGATGAGGGCTGGAGAGGAAGGTTGAGGGAGGAGGGGGGGAGTGCATGGATGCTGAAAGAGCCAGAATTGTGTATTGATATCCTGTTTGTGTGTGTGTGTGTGTGTGTGTGTGTGTGTGTGTGTGTGTGTGTGGTAGATGTACCAGCACAAGGTTAAAGAGTTGGATGACCTGAAGAGGACCTTTAAGGAGGGCATGGATGAGCTCACAACACTAAGAACCAAGGTAGGTGTGTTTTTATATATGTGTGTGTGTTTGTGTTGCATTTAAATTGATCTTTATTTGGGTTGTATGTGTGTGTGTGGGTTTGTGTGTGTGCGTGTTTGTCTAGCATTTAAATTGATCTTTATTTGGGTTGTATGTGTGTGAACTGTGCTAAAGTGTTTCTCATTATGTGGACTCTTGTCAGTGTCCGTGTGCCTGTTCCATTGATGGTGTACGAGTGTGTGTGTGCGGAGAATTGAGTGATAATTGAGCTGCAGTCATGCCATGTGATTGTGGTTATATCGTGCGTGAAATGACTGTGTGGGTGAAGACATGTGTGGCCCCATCATGTGAATGTTAATCTACACATTTACTCTGAACTCTCTCTCTCTCTCTCTCTCTCTCTCTCTCTTTTACAATTATCCTGCTCTCTCGCTCTCATTCATGCTGCATCTCATTTCTCTCCTTTGCTCTTCGTCTCCATTCTTTTCTGACCCATGACTCAATCTTCCATCTCCCCTTTTTATCTCATTATCTCTCCATTCTGTCTCTCTTCCTCTCCCTCCCTCCTTTCCTCGCTCTCTTCCCCCCTCTCTCTCTGTCTCACTTCCTCTTCCTCCCTCTCTTCTCTCTCTGTGTGCTAGGTGAAGTGTCTGGAGGATGAGCGCCCACGCTGGGAAGATGAGCTGACTAAGTACAGAGAGATCATCAACCGGCAGAAGGCCGAGATCCAGAAGCAGAAAGAGAAGCTGGGGGCCATCCAGAGACTGGAGGACCAGCACCAGAGGTGAGACCATCTGTCTCAGTCTCTCTGTCTGTCTGTCTGTCTGTCTGTCTCCCTGTCTCTGTCTGTCGGTCTGTCTGTCTGTCTGTCTCTCCGTCTCTCCAGAGACTAGAGGACCAGCACCAGAGGTGAGACCATCTGTCTCTCTGTCTCCCTGTCTCTGTCTGTCTGTCTGTCTGTCTGTCTGTCTGTCTCAGAGACTAGAGGACCAACACCAGAGGTGAGACCATCTGTCTCTCTGTCTGTCTGTCTCTCTGTCTGTCTGTCTCTCCAGAGACTTGAGGACCAGCACCAGAGGTGAGACCCTCTGTCTCCCTGTCTCGGTCTCTCTGTCTGTCTCCCTGTCTCGGTCTCTCTGTCTCTCACACACACATGCAAACTCCTCTCCAGCTCATCTCTAGTGAGTTAGCAGTTAGCAGCAGTAACAGTCTTGGGCACTCGCTCCCAGTACCAGAGCGCCGCTCCTGAGCTCGTGATGTGACCGGTCTGTGTGCACTTCTGACGGGGGGGGGGGGGATCATGCTGGTTTATGGACGTTTTCCTGTGGCAACTGTCCAAATCTGTCCTGCGAGTGCTGTGTGAGGTGTAATGGGGTCAAAGCTGCACTGCTCTCCAGAGGCCATAGGAGAGGCGGAGGGGGACCGCCGAGAGAGGAGGACGAGGGTGGATCTCATCCATTCAATCCCATAATGCCATTTACCGTTCAATTACTGTCTGGAGATGGAAGTAGGGGGAGAGGCATTCATTTTCAGTGGTGCTGAGGCATAGAAACCGAAGTTGCTTAATCGCTTAACTTTGCTTAAAAGCAATTAGAGTGAAATTCATTCATAATTCAAATGAGGTCTTTGGCATGGCCTGCGTGCCACCACAGACTCCATCTTAAAAGAGCCTAGTGGCAAACCTGAAGAGTGGAGGGTGATTGAGGAGAGTGATCAGTCCAAGGAGCCACTACTTCAGCCTGATGGATCTAACCGGTCCTGTCCTTTCTCCTGCCCCCGTCCATAAAGAAACAGCGGGACCTGCACCGGGGGGGACGAATGTTGCGTTCAAAATGTGAAATATATAATGGGCATTTTAAGAGCCAACATCAAAAGACGTTTATGACCCAAATAAGCCCTGATATATTAGAAAAGAGTTTGGGGAAGAGGTAGATGAAGGAAAGGAGGGATGGAAAAGTGTTTCAGTCTTTTCTTTCTTTCATATCCTTTCCTCATCCGTCTCAGACTCTTAACAGGGCCTGATGTCTGGAGCTGATAGATGGAGTGGTGTTTTCATTCGTTTACGTTTGTTTTCCTGTCCTCTCCTCTTCTTCTCCTCCCGGTCGGTCCTCAGGGATGAGCAGGACCTGGCGTCTCTGCGTGAGGAGGTGGACAGCCTGAACGGGCAGATCACGGACCTGCAGCGGGACGTGCAGGGCAGCCGCACGCGCGAGGCCGAGCTGCTGGGCTTCACCGAGAAGCTGACCAGCAAGAACGCCCAGCTGCAGTCGGAGAGCAACGGCCTGCAGGCGCAGCTGGACCGCCTGACCGAAGACTGCCGCGAGCTCAAGGGGAGGCTGGAGGAGACCGAGAGGGCCCTCGCTGAGACGGTGTGTGTGTGTGTGTGTGTGTGTGTGTGTGTGTGTGTGTGTGTGTGTGTGTGTGTGTGTGTGTGTGTGTGTGTGTGTGTGTGTGTGTGTGTGTGTGTGTGTGTGTGTGTGTGTGTGTGTGTGTGTGTGTGTGTGTGTGTGTGTTATTCATACATGTGTTTGTAAGTGAGTGAGCGAGAGAGAGAAATACTCCTGTCGTTATTAGCCATCAGACGCCATGTTTTGTTAAAGACGCTGCTCTCTCTCTTTAATCTTGGTGTTTATGTCCTGTATTTCTATTTTGGTCAGTGCTGGCACAACTAGACTTAAACTGTGTGTGTGTTTGTGTCAGGTGTGAGTGCACATGTGATGAAGGCCTGTGTGATTATATGTGTGCGTTGAGGTTGCATACCACTTGACTCTTTGAGGGCTTGCTTGGCACTGAAATAGTGTAGTTTGTACATGTATATGTATGCATCCTGGCTTACGTGTATGTGTGTGTATGGGATCTCTGTGTGTGTGTGTGTGTGTGTGTGTGTGTGTGTGTGTGTGTGTGTGTGTGTGTGTGTCTATGGGATCTGTGTGTGTGTGTGTGTTTTAGACAGCCAAGCTGAAGCGTGAGGAGCAGCACCATGTGGAGGAGGTGCGGGCCCTGCAGGCGGAGCGCTCGAGCCTGCAGGCGGAGACGGCGCAGCTGAAGACCCGTGTGGACGAGCTGAGGGACGAGCTGGTCACGCAGAAGAGGAGGCAGGCCATCAACATCAAAGACCTCACCAAACAACTCTCACAAGGTCAGAGAACACACAGACCCTCAGCAACATCTTCAGACGTGCTTAGAACGCTGTGCAGAACCTCACCAACTCACACAAGGTCAGAGAACACACAGAACGCTGCTTAGAACCTCTTGGAAGCTTACTAGGAAGTACACTAAAAAAAGACAAGTTACTTAAAAAATGAAGGTTGACATGCGTCTTGCATCAGATAAGAACATTTTGAAGGAGCATCAGTGGTTTCGTCAAGAGTTAAACAAGAGTAACTGTATAAACGAATTAGCTAATATGGTTAATAGGAAGCTTACTAAATTTCTAGCACCGAAACGCCATTACCAGCCCCATTGTCTTTGCAAAGGCAAAACTCTCAAAATAACCACACTAATCCAAGCACTGTTCAAAATCTCCCTGGGTCTCCAGAACTCCGATCACACACACACACACACACACACACACACACACACACACACACACACACAGCCAACACAAAGCCTGATGAGTGTTGGGCACAGAGGGCTGCGATCAGAAGCCTGATTCCATCCGCTCTCAGCGCTGTGTGGTGGTGCGGCGGCTCTGTATCCGGAGCTGTAAGGAGGCTCCGTAATGAAGCGAGCGACACTCCTGATCCCCTCCCCAAAGACACCCCCACCCCTTCTGCCCCCCAAGCCCCCCTGCTGCTATTTGTAATTACGGAGCCATATTGATGCTCTTGTGGGGGGGGGGGGGGGGTGGTATACTGGCACGCAGCTCAGCACACAGATAGAAAGCCAGACAGACACACACACAGGACAGAGACAAAGATAGAGAGAGACAGGCCAAGAGCAAAAGATAGACAGAGAGAGGGTGAGAGAGAGAGAGAGAGAGAGAGAGAGAGAGAGAGACACAGCTAGTGTGTAAGAGCGGTAGAGCAGAGTGAGAGAGAGAGAGAGAGAATCAGATAGTGTCTCCTTCACAGAGAGAGAGAGAGAGAGAGAGAGAGAGAGAGAGAGAGAGAGAGAGAGAGAGAGATGGTGAGTCAGCTAGCTTGGCAGGTCCGCCGGAGAGAAGAAAGAGTAATTTAAAGACAGCAGGATGGCAAAGAGGGCATAACTGCTAGTATGGTTGGCAGGCGCAGACAGGAAATGACAAAAATGAATATACAGGGATGTGAGCGAGAGAGAGAGATGAAGGCCGTGAGAAAGGGACGACAGTGGGAAGCAAGGGATCAGTGGACAGATAGAGACTAGAATTGTTTAGAGGGCAGAAGGACTCCTCTTCTGTGAGATTCTGGAAGGGAGGGATAGAAAGAGGGAAAGAGAGAGACAGAGAGGAGCAGCGAAGAGGAGACGAGGAGAAGAGGAGAGGATCAAGATAGGAGAGGAGTTGAGGGGTGCAAACACTTTTCCATTCACAGCTTGAGCCGTTCAGGAGGAAAATGGAGAGAGAGACGGAAGGAGGGAAGACTACAGAGCAGAAAGAGAAGAGTCTCCACCACAGGAGAGATGGAGGGACAGAGACAACGAGAGAGGGAGGGAGGGAGGAGGAGGAGGGGGGGGGGGAAAGAGAGAGAGAGAGAGAGAGAGAGAGAGAGAGAGAGAGAGAGAGAGAGAGAGAGAGAGAGAGAGAGAGAGAGAGAGAGAGAGAGAGAGAGAGAGAGAGAGAGAGAGTTGGATGGAGGAGAGAGCCTGGGGAACTTGTACTTAGTTTCTTTTGCAGTTGGGGACGGACAGGGGAGCATACAGTACGTGGAGGTATTTTTGAACAGGAACTATTTCAGGTGCCTGCTTCTCTCAGGGAGCCCTGCAGTCTCTCCTCCATCTCCCGGCCCTGCACCTGGGGCTGGCTGTAAGAGCCTTTAATTGACCTTGTTTGACACGATTGGTGGATGTGTTCCCCGGGGGAGACAGGCTGTTATATAAGCCCATAAGCCTTACGCCATTACAGGGGAATGGGAGTCTTGGGGGGGACTGAGGAGGAGGCGGCGGCGGCGGCGGCGGCAGCAGTGAAGGAGAAAGACAGGACGTAGTGTGGCATGTGCTGGTGTTAAAGTACTACCCCCCCCCCCCCCCCTCTCTCTCTAGCTATCTATGTCTGTCTCAAGATAGTTTGTGTAATATGATTACAAAGTAACCTTTGTAGGACTCCTTGAGCATTGTGATGGTTAAAGTGTTGTTAAAAGTCTCTCTCTTTCTATCTTTGTGTGCGTGTGCGTGCACAGCGAGGAAGAGGCTGGACCAGATGGAGAATGGTGGATGTGACCGGGACGTCAGCAGCATGGGAAGCCGCTCCAGCTCGTCAGGTATCGAGGCCCCATCCCGTCTGACTACATTACCCATAATCCGTCAGTATGCACCCAAATGAATGTGTCAAAACCCTGTTCTTTGGCTTTTATGCAGCATCTCAAACAGCAAAACATCTAGTCCAGATTCTTTTCTTGTGTGAAAGTTGTGAAGACCAGGCTGATAGAATGGCTCAGATCCCCTGCTTAGCTTTGCCGATGTTAGAGCCATTATCAACTTTCGATCTTTTCTATTGGGTGCCATCACCGTGGCTTATCCCATGAAAGTGATTGTAAAGGGTGAGAATGGGAGCTCCTCTTGAGAAAATTGCCTTGTAATCTCCATCTCTCTTTTTTGTTTCTCTCTTATTCTCTCTTTCCCTCCCTCAATCAATCATCCCCTTTCTCTGACTCCTTTGCTTTTGTCCTCCGACATCCCTACTGTCCTGCTCGTGTTCCGTCCTTCTCTCCCTCCCTCCTTCCCTCATTCATTCATCCCCTCTCTCTCACTGCCTCGCTTTCTCTTCCCTCATCTCTCCATTCCACCCACCATTCCCCCTCGTGCTCCCTTCTTTCTCTCACTCCCTTCATCCCTCCATCCCTCCCCATCTCCAACGCCATCTCTCCCGTCTAGGCTCTCTGAACGCCCGCGGCAGCAGCACGGACGACCGCTCGCCGGAGAACCAGTCCGGCGGCCCGACGGCGGTGGTGGTGGACAGCTTCCCCGAGGTGGACAAGGCGGTGCTGGTGGAGCGCATCGTGCGCCTGCAGAAGGCCCACGCCCGCAAGAACGAGAAGATCGAGTTCATGGAGGACCACATCAAGCAGCTGGTCGAGGAGATCCGCAAAAAGACAAAGTGAGTCCGCGGGGGCGAACCGGGGAAAAAGAGAGGAGCGGAGAGAGGGAGAGAGAGAGGAGTGGAACACAGAAGAGAACAAGGAGACGACCTCCCATGTTGTCTTTTCCGGTCGCCCTTGCTTTGACACTAACACGCATTGCTTTTCTGTCTGGAGATTTTTTTTATTTCTTCTGTCTCTATTTTTGACTTTCATTTTTGTGCTTTTAAGTACTTTATGATAAAGCCGCTCCTTGGCGTTGTGACAATATATGCACAGCTGTAGCTCAAGGCTTTATTCTTTTCCCCTTTGAAATGAGTTCCCATAAAGGCAAGTTTTGAAAACAAACAAACAGGGTCTAGACGGCATCTCTAGGCCCCAGCTTGCTTCAGGGTCGGCCATCACGGGTCCCTTCCTTGTCGTCGGCAACTGTCTGTTCCTATGGTAGATTGTCTGTCCGTCTGTCACGAAGGGAGTCGAGGACCGGAGCCATCGCTCTCCCATGCAGGCAGGAGACATCTTTTCAAGATAGTTCATGTTTTTTGCTTGTTTTGTTTTGGTGTTCTGACACATCTCATCTTGTTTTTTGTTTTTTGTTTTTTGTTTTTTTTTGTCGCCAGCAGACTCACAAATCCCGTTTGTCAGTTTCCCTCAGACAATGGTAATTGGCCGCCGTTCATTTAAAACAAGTCACGCATTCATAGACACATTTATACACACACACAGTCTTTGACAGCCCTACACTCACACACACACACAAACACTCACATACAACCTCACATTGCATACACACATATGCTCATTCACACACTACAGACCCATTTTGTCACACACAGACACACACACACTCACACACACACTCACACACACACACACACACACACGGTGGCCTTGTTGCTCCCTGGCAGCCCGCTCCAGAGCTAAGATGCTCTGTGTTATTTATAGCTCTCTTCTGAGGGGAGCGAAAGGAGGAAGGGGGGTGCGTGATGCGTCAGCAGGGGTCCTGACGACATCACATCCATATTCATTGGCAACCCCAACCCACCCCCCCCCACCATCACCAACCCCAAAAACACCTAATCTGGCAGGCCACGCACACCGACCTGACGCAGGAGCGGCGAGATTAGACTCGCTCCATCACCACCACCAGCACAGCCACTCATTCTCTGGTCTTTTTCTTTTCTTTTTGGTCTTTCTTTCTCTCTGTTCTTTTTCACTCTGCTATTCCTTTATTTCCATTTTTGGACGTGTTGTTTTAGATTATTCAGTTTGAGTCCTTGCCATTGTGCTTCTCCTGCCACAAACCTGTCAAGTCTCCAAGCTTTTTTCTAGATATGAACCCTCCATAGACGGCTTTACTCATGTCCTCCCGCCCTCTCCCCCTTCATCATCCATATGGGCCACTGGCCTGACTTCCACCCCCACCCCCCGCTAGCCCATTCATAATGCAGCATAGAGAGTCTCTTCAGTCGGGACGTGCTCATGTGGGTCCCCCAGACTTGGGCCCCAGCTGGGCGCTCTTTCTTCTGAGGCAGGTGGCCATGAGCTCGTGATGAAGGGAGGAACATTCCCCAGACAGCCAAATGGGCCATGTTGGAAGTTTTTAAGGCCAGTTGCCTTGGCCGTGTCCATTAGCGGTGCTTCATCAATGACACAAACTACAGCATGACTTGAATTAGTATGAGATGGGAAAAGTGCTATTGATTAGACTTCAGGTACCTGCCTGCCCGTCTCTCATAAAGTGTGTGTGTGTGTCTGTCTGGGTGATCCTGTAAGCATGATCTGTGTGTGTGTGTGTGTGTGTGTGTGTATCATCCCTGGACTCAAAGACATCCCCTGTGGGTGGAGGGCGACCTGCATGCACATGTAGCCCATGGCAACCAGTTTCCTCATATTCACGAATGCCAGCTGGCATAGGGGGAGTCCACACAGACTCTCCGCTCATGCCAGTCTCCGGCGGCCGTCCAGCTCTGCCCGCTGTGCGCCGGGCATACAGCTGTGTGTGCCCAGTGCTGCGGGCGTCGCCTCGGCCCTCCTCCACCAAACTGTCCTCTGGTGGGAAACCGAGACGGTGCTTGTGTGTAGTGCATCTTTAAAGAACCCTCATGCCATGTACACGGAACGTATTCTTTCCACAGAGATGTTGTAGAAAAAGGTTCTCAGCAGAACCTTTTAGGTTACTAAAGAGGAACTTTTTTTAATGGAACTGTTCACCTTCTAGTTCACACTCTAGAGAAGCATAACAATGGGAGAACTACTGGCAAGTAAATAATGCCATTTGGGAAAATCTGATTTGATTTTGGTCTATGGGTCTACTGGCAGTGCAAGATGAGATGTCTGGGGTTGATCCTCATCCTCATGTGCTTATAGGCTTCTAGCGTGCAGTATCCGCTCTCGACACCTCCTCCTCCTCCTCTTCTCTCCCGAGGAGCTGACTCTCCCGCTGGGTGAGAATCAGGTCAGCCTCCGGAGCTCTAACACTGCCGCTCGCAGTAGGGGAGCAGAGAAAGAGGAAGCCCCAGAAAAAGAAAAAAAATGGCTGTCCCCCTTCCTGTGTCGCATCCATTAGGAAACGGCACCAGTCAGTGCTGGAGGAGGTGGAGCCTCGGAGGCTAATGGCTGCCAAAGAGTCTCTGTGGACCCTCCTAGCTAGACGTGCATAACCAACTGTAGATTTTTTTTTTTACTGTTGGCTCATATAGGTTTGCCTTACCCCATAGCCTCCAGCATCTTTCAAACTTTTTCTTACAAATTATTATTATTTTTGTTTTGATGCTTTTTTTTGTGTTAAATACCACTCTGACGGGACTGGGCCCGAAACGGACCCAAGGCCAGTTCGAGGTAAGATGTGTTGTTTTCGTGTGTGTGTGTGTGTGTGTGTGTGTAGTGGTGTGTTCTTCCTTAATTTGTCTTCTTTGGTTTGCTGTGTACTTGTTCCTAATTGTTATTCATGTGAATTTGCCTTAAGGGTTAAGTGTTAGTGCTCCATGTTAATTTGCCCAGTCTCAAATTTTCCCAGAGTTTACCGCTGTCAAAAAAAAAATCTGTTCCACAAACTCCTTGAACTCCTTAAAGTTTGTCCGGCCCATGAAACTTGGTATGCTTCCAGCTGTCTACTCAGTCACATACCTTGAGAATTTCGCAGAAGTTGAGAATCAAAAGGTGAAGGCTCAAAAGAGCTCTTTCAATTGTGTGAGGATTAGAACTGATCAGAGTGGTCTTTAAGTGGATATTGAGTCCTCTTGTACAGTCACCATCTTCCACCACACCCGACATACACACACACAGGTACACGCATACACATAAACACATGCATTAACACACACTCAGTTTCATAATCGCACGTATGCACACACACTCATGCTACAAGTTCAAGTTCAAGTGCTTTATTTGTCACATATGAGAACATGTAGTGAAATGTAAAAACAGACGTCATATGCACCCGGTCACCCGTGGCGGATGCACAAACACACACAACTCTCATCTTACCCCTCCCCCTCCTCCACCCTTCACCAGCCTCTATCCATCCCTCCATCCTCTTCTTCCTCCCCCGCCTCACACAGTCTCAATGGTTTTCGTGAGCCCTGTGCGCTTCATACCACAAGCACTCACCTCTCCTTCTCGCGGGCCTCTTTGTGCGGACTAACAGCCCCGTCTGACGGACCCCATTTAAAACACCCCAAGTCCTTTCATTCACCCCCCGTGCGTCATCGTGGGGAAACGAGGGAGAAGAAAAGACGGCCAAACAACAGAACGATCTGCAGCGTGAGCGGCGTCCATCTCCGCTCTTCTATTTGGGGGTGGAAATGATTCACCACCACCACCACTACCTTCTGGTTGAAATGAAGGCCGAGTGAAATGATGATGGCAGTAGTAATGATTTCGAATTATCTCTGTCGCAGACCTGGTTCTGCCGTTCGCCGTTAAATTGAGCCATTACCAGTGCAATTACCCACCGCCTCGTTTGGCTTCATTACTGTGTGTTTTATTTAAAGGCAGATAACACGCTTAGACGTCATTGTCTATGCATTTTATAACTTTCAAAAGGATTTTTTTGGGGAACTGCTATGTTTCCTGGCGTCAGTTATTTCTTGTTTTGGCGAGTCCACCAGTAAAAGGTGACGGTGAGTTTCACCACTGTTGTAATCCCCCTTAATATCTTTTTGCCAGTTATTGCCAATATCAGTGAGGAACTCTGGTGTATCACCTCTCCATGACTACTTTTATTGAATGAGGAAGCACCTCACATTGGATCAGTGGTGACGATGTGCACATCGCAGACACGTTCCAGTTTCACAAGTCTGGGGCTTTAGCCCACTTAATGCCTGGAGCTTCTGTCTGTGCGTGTGTGTGTCTGTGCGTGTGTGTGTGTGTGTGTGTGTGTGTGTGTGTGCGTGTGTGTGGAGAGCAGCCGGTCCTCCAGAGCAGGGCATGTAAATGAACATCCTGTGGCAAACGATAGCGCAGGAGGAGGAGGAGGAGGAGGAGGAGGAGGAGGAGGAGGAGACGACGACGACGAGAAAGAAAGCTCTCCAAACTAACCAGTCAGTCATACCAGCCAGGGGAAGTGAGAGCTGGGCTAGAAAATGCTTCATTAGTGATTGCTGGAGAGTCGGCTCAGTGAAGTGTGTGTTTGTGTGTGTGTTGGGGGGTGTGTGCGTGCATGTGTGTGAGTGTGTGTATGTGCACATGGAAGCACATGAATGTGTGCTGAGATGTGGTGGGTATTCAGTGTATGCATAGTGCACAGTATGTCCTTAGATGCTTTATGCTCTGTTTTGTGAATGTGTGTGTGTGTGTGTGTGTGTGCGTGCGTGCGTGCGTGTGTGTGTGAGTGTGTGTGTGTGTGCGTGTTCATGAGTGTAAGTGAGGGAAGTAAAACTCCATGGAGTTGTCTTGTCCGTCTCTGATGTCTCTGGCAGAGAGGACTGCTGTCTGTAGGGACGCACACAGCCCAAAGAAGCGTAATTAAGACAGCCTTGACAGGAAACACACACACAGTCTCTAGTTCTGTCACACTCATCCACACACTCTCTAGTTCTGTCACACTCATCCACACACACACACACACACACACACACACTAGTTCTGTCACACTCATACACACACACACACACACACACACACTCATTCACTCACTCACTCACTCTCTCTAGTTCTGTCACACACACACACACACACACACTCTCTCTAGTGCCGTCACACTCATCCACACACACACACACACTAGTTCTGTCACACTCATCCACACTCATTCATACTCATCCCTCTAGCTAAGCCCTCTCCCTGGCCATCGTTCTCTTGTTAGACTGGAACAGTTATAGCCTCCTCTCCTCCTCTCTCAGAGCCCTTACTTATCCTCTTGTTAGATTCTCTCTCTCTCTCTCTCTCTCTCTCTCTCTCGCTCTCTCTCTCTCTAGCACACCCTCGTTCACAGTGGGATGTGGAGGGGTGAGAAGAGAGGTGTCAGATGATCTGTTCTGCTGTCATGGAGTGTGAAAAGGGGGAAACCTCTAGTGTAGATTGCTGTCTAATCAACCGCTCTCCCCATCTCTGTTTCCCCCTTTCTCTCTCTCTCTCCTCCTCTCCCTCTCCTTCCTCATTCCTCTGTCTTCTTCTCTTTCTCTCTACTTTGCTCTGTCTTCCTCTCTCTCTTTGTGTCGGTCATTCTGCCTGCCTCTCTCTCTCTCAACTCTCTCTCTCTCTCTCTCTCTATCCTCTCTCTCCATCCCACTCTCTGCCTCACTCTTTCTCTCTCTCTCCATCCCTCTCTCTGCCTCACTCTTTCGCTCTCTCTCTCTCTCTCTCTCTCTCCATCCCTCTTTTTCTCTCTCTCCATCTATCTCTCGCCCTCAGGATCCTTCAGAGCTACGTGTTGCGGGAGGAGTCGGGGGCTCTGTCCACGGAGGCGTCTGACTTCAACAAGGCCACCCTGGGCCGGCGCGGGGGCATCATGGCCTCGCTGTACACGTCGCACCCGGCCGACAGCGGCCTCACGCTGGAGCTCTCGCTGGAGATCAACCGCAAGCTGCAGGCCGTGCTCGAGGACACGCTGCTCAAGAACATTACGCTCAAGGTGTGAGCACGCACACACACACACACACACACACACACACACACATGCATGTGTTTTTGCCGTACATCCATACACACCTGCATACATGTATGTACAAACCACAATCACAACATGCTGTTTCTGCATATTTCCCTACACACACACACTCACACATAAGGAAAAACATGTATAGCATTTACCACACTCAGGCCTAACAACCACTCTCCACATTTTCACTCTATAGAATACTTAAAGTATAAACATGGACTTAAACCTGTACACACAGTGTCTTCCACAGCTACTAAAACACTGTTCTGACACATTTAGTACACACCTGGTCACATTTAAACACTCAAACACTCCCGTGTATAAACATATCATCTGTACACTCCCTCAGTCTCCTCTCCTGCGGACATGCTCTCTCTGTGCCATGGTCATGTGTTTGCTCATGTGTGTGTTTCGCAAGTTGTTTGGTAGGTAGGCAGCCTGTTACTGTCCGTGTCCTACCGCTTTACAACAGCGCAGACAAACAAACAAGCCACAGCTCACCACCGTTTCATGAGAACCTGAAACATTGAACATGACCTCTCCTCTCCTTTTCTTTTATCCTCTCTTCTTCTCTTGTCTTTTTTTCCCTCCTTTCCATAGCAATGTATCAAACTGCCTAGGTGTGCCATCCCACTCCTCCTCTCCTCTCCTCTCTTCTCCTCTCCTCTCCTCTCCATTCTCCTCCTCTCTTCATCTCTCATTGCTTCTGCTCTCCTCTCCCCTCCTCTGACGCCCCAAACTCTCTGGCAGGCCAGTAATCCAGGTCAGAGTCGCCCAGAGCCTCTCGCGGAGGAGAGAGAGCGGCACACCTCTCCTGACGGGGAGAGAATTAATGGAGTTTGTGAGGGGGACGGGGTTGATGGTGAGAGCAGGGATCTGTAATGGAGGAGGACAGAGAAGGAAAAGGAGAGAGGGAGAGAGGGAGGGAGGGAGAGAAAGAGAGAAAGAGAGAGAGAATGCAGTGGCAGGATTAAACTCTAAGACATAGATGATGAGTCAATCAAACTCCTGTTCTGTAGAGGCTCTGCTTTATCCCTGCCCTAAGGTATCGCTGCCTTGTCCTCTCATCTCTCTCTATCTCTCTCTTTCCCACACACACACACACACACATACTCACTCACTCACTCACTCACTCACTCACTCACTCTCTCTGGGGCAGATCAGATGTACTAACATGTTAGCCCCCGTTTCTGCATAATTTCGACTCCATGTGCGCCTAAAACATGGCACAGTATGTACAAACAGACCACACACCACACACGGCTAAAACTGCATTCTGCTGCAAGAGCGCATTCCCATTAAACTGCGGCCATGGTTGAATGATAGCCCTTCAGTTGCGGGCGCCACGAATTGCGGTTAGAGGACGGAGACATGCATTGATTACTCGATCAGCCACAGGTTTAGAACATTCAGCATGTAATGATAAAGCACTGCGTGCGCTCTCTACGGGCTGGCCAAGTGGCTGTTTGTACTGCACGCTCTACCGTACGTACATCTGCCCCCAGAATCTCAGGCTGGCTCTTTCCCTCTCCCCCCCCCCCCCCCCCCTCCTTCCAGTCTGTCCTTCTGTTCTGTCCTTAACTCTTCTCTCCTTCTGTTTGTGTGAGAGCACCAGAGCACTCTCTCTCTCTCTCTCTCTCTCACTCTCTCACACTCTCACTCTCTGTCTCTCTCTCTCTGTCTCTCTTTCTCTCTCTCACTGTCACTCTCTCTTTCTCTCTCACACTCTCCTTCTCTCTCTCTCTCTCTCTCCCCCTCTCTCTCTCTCTCTACTGCACAGCCACATTCCATTAACCTCCTGCCATTCTGCACCACTGTCTGGGCCTCGCCGTATCAGGGCACTCTTGGGACACGACACATATTCCTGTAGAGGTTCATTGAAGTTCTTACCCCCCCTTACGTATTAGAGCCCCTATGGCATGACTGCACACTATGGGTGTCAAGGGAACGTGCCAATGGGCAATGCTCCTCGCACAAGTTCTGGAAAGAAAGGAGAGTGTTTACCTGGGCAATGAATACCAATAGGTAAGAGATGCCAATAACAAGGTCTGAATGCAGGATCAGCTCAGCTTGGAAATGAAATGAAACATTTCACGAGTGTTCGTTCTGCCTGCTCCCGAGCAAGAGAGTCTGAAATATCACCCCTGTTATGTGGTTAAAGAGAGATGGCTTTCAGTTCTTTTAGAAAAAATGCTCCTACCTCTTTGTTGTTTCCTTTGGGTCTGACTGCTGTTGAAGTGGCCAAAGGCGCCATTGTGACAGGCCTGTCTGTCTGACAAACTCCTGTCATTCAAATAACTCCTTGCCTCAAGTTCACACTGACATCTCTCTCTCTGTCTCTCTTTCTTTGCCTATCTCTCTCTGTCTCTCTTTCTTTCTTTCTTTGCAACAGGAGAACCTGCAGACGCTGGGATCTGAGATTGAGAGGCTAATCAAGCAGCAGCGTGAGCCAGAGGACAAGACTAGGAGGAAGTGACACGCGTTATGAATCCTGCCAGCAGGATATTACATTGTCAGAGCATGGAGTCAGATATACGGACAGTGATACACACCGAAAAGGACCAAAACGTTACGAAGAGCAACCATGATGTCCGACCAACTGCTATGGACTTAAACCTAACTGAGCCACACATGCACGATGAAACACACACACACACACACACACACACACACACACACACACACACACACACACTGCATGATTGATTCCAACTGAAGGAAAATACTCTAACTCTAACGTGCCAGAGCGCCGCTCACACTCTCATTGGCTGACGTTCGTGAGGAACCGCTTGTCTGCAGCCAATCAGAAATGCCCCCCTCTTCCCAACTGCTCTTCAACCCCCTCACTGTCCTCCTTCTTCCTCATCTTCATCTTCCTCTTCCTGCTCCCTACTTTCACTCCAGCTGAGACCCCCGCAGTGCTCTCTCTCTCGCTCACACACACACACACACACATTCACACACACACACAGCCCAGCTGTGAAACGGCCCTGGTGTTTGAATGTAGGGTGCCCACGCATTCTGATTTGTCTGCACGGGGAGAAAACGAACAGCCTTGCTCGCACAATGAGCTGCGAAATGGGCAGCAGCTGAAGTAGAACCAGTGAAGGTCGCCTTCCGAAGACACACACACACACACACACACAAACTTCATAACTTCCTTCTGCCCAGCTGAATGCTGACGGAATTGTAACTGTGTGATGTAGAAAGAATGATTTTCTTTTTTCTTTCTCCATCTTCTTTTTCAGAAGCCCTAAAGAAATGGCTGCAACTTCCTGCCTTTTTTCCCTTCATTCTTAACTTGACCTTCATCTATCTCATATCTCTGTCCTCCACTTTTTTGTGTGTCTTTCCCTGTCTTTCTGTCTTAGGCCAGCCAGAAGGAAACAGAGGGCTTTGCTGTCTCTCTCTCTCTCTCTCTCACTCTCCTTCTCCCCCTTTTGCTATGATAAATAAGTGCCATACCACTGAATGTATGTGTTGGTACTAAAAGGCCATGTAAGGTTTGAAGTATGAAGTGAGAGAGAGAACTCCTACAACTCCTGGCCCAAGTCTCCTACTCCCTCAGCTCTCATCAGTTCACTTCTCCAGACCATCTCTCCTCTGCCTCTCTCCTAAACTCAACACACCCCATCCCAAAGCACTTAGCCTGCAGCCATGGTAATACAGCCTGCCCCCCTATTACCACCGGCTTGAATATCTACTCTCCAAAATTCCAGTATGGATGCTCACTGATAATGACTAATCGCTTGTCTTGTGTCTAGAGCTGTTCTTCAGTAAAGGAGTTTTTTTTTTTTTTTATTCCGTTTCCCCTGCTGTGGGGATGAATGAAGGTGCACCAAAAGCATAATTGCTATTATTATTATTTAACCGCTACTGCTGTGGAGTGCCACAGGTATATGTCTGTATATCTGTCTGTCTGTCGGTCTCTCTTTTGTCTGCTCCTCACGTTGCAGAGCCCACCGTAAGAGCTTTTTTTTTATTTGTCTGTGTTTTTAAAGTTCACCTCCCTCTGTCTTTCTGTTGGCCCAACCCTTCCTCCTCCTTCTCCTCATCCTCCTCCTGTCTTCTCTGAGAGGAGGCAACATTGAAAACGCCTCAGCTGGGTTAAGACCCTCATAAGGGATAGGGAAGCAAACAGGCTCAATTATCCCTTCTCCGTGCGGCTGGTTTGAAGATTCCCTCTTGTAAATATTGAGGGCAAAAGTGCAATTCTCCTTTTTTCTTTTTTTCTTTTGTTTTGGGCAGGGCTGCCTTTAATATTTTCACAGTGACGCATCTCTGAGCTGTAGTCGCCCTGGTTACCTGCGATGGTAAGCTGCTCCCCTTCTTGAAGCAGAAACACACACACTCAAATACAATGTCTCTCTCTTCGACACACCCAAAGACAAGATCGCATTTACTTATTGACACTCAAACACAAACACACATTCACAGATAACAGAGAACCTCCTGCACACTTTCTAATAACATTCTCCCTCTTTTACACACACACACACACACACACACACACACACACACACACACACACACAGACCTACACTCGCACAACCTCTTTCACTTACAGTCAGCAGAGATGCTGTCACTCCGCCGCCCTCTCTCGCCCCTTGGCACTTGGAGCCACGCTCGGAGCATTCCGCCAGATAAAATGCGGCTCCCCAAAGGCGTCGACAGCGAGCAGTTATCTTTCCCGTCCAACAGGAAAGCCCGTCGTCATGACTACACTCCTTAACCCCCCCCCCACAACACCAACTCCACCCTTCATTGCCCCTCCCCCCCCCCCCATGGGGTTTTATTCAACTTGGAAGACGTCAGCGGAGCTATTCTCCACCGTCTCCAGACGCCCCTCGCACACACCGTCACATATGCAGTCACCTAATCAGAAGTGAACCGAAGGTGACACTTCATTCAACTGTCTCCGTGGTTACTTTCCAGCCACCCCACCACCACCCATCCATCACAGCGCATTCCAATCAAGCCACCACCTCTTTGACCCCTTTCCGAAGAAGAATGTAGTGTTCCTATGGAGCCTGGCATCTGCCGACTACGATAGCTATGGCATCTGCCCCCTCCCCCCGCCGATAAAGATGTGTTGATTTTGTTTGGGAGTCGACCTGAGACTAGTATTGCTGCAACGCCCCTTCTGAAATATGAACATGACATAAATATGAAGTATCTCTTGAAGTGTGTGTGTTTCTGTGTGTGTGTGTGTGTGTGTGTGTGTGTGTCCATGAGTGGTCAATTGTGATTTGCAATTGTGTTTTCTAAAAGAAAAAAAGAGAACGGAAGAGAAAAAAGAAAACCGCTTTTTTTTTTTTCCTGTTGATTCCAATCTGTCAGCTATGCTCTGTCTGATTGAATAGTCATGAAAACTGTGATTATATATTTGTAGATATGGTAATATTATGTAAATGTTTTTAAAACTATGGTTCCTGATTTCTTTCTGTATATATGGCGTTTACAGGGAATAAACATGCTGAAATCATGTTCACGTCATGCCTCATTGTTGTAAAGCAGGACAGGCCAGTAAATAACTGACAGTGTCACACTAAAGTTTTAGCCTTGTCCTTGATTTAATTAGTCAACAGAGAATTGCCAAAGCCAGAGTAATTTCCACCACACAGCTGGAAGTATAAGAGGCTGTCCTGGAAATCCGCCATAGCACCTTGTGTTGTAATTTAAGTCGTAATAAGCCCAAAGATTTACAGGTAAAAGGCAGGCAAACATGAAAGGGCACAGCTCTAAAGGTAAGGGTCACAAAAAGGTCACCTGTCACCATTAGTCTTCTCGAGAGTGAGGGCAGTCGAACCACAACACGACACAAGCTATCATCGCTGTGCAGGGCTTCCCAGATACTCCGGAGTAATATTACAAACATCATCTGGCCATAACCATAACAAACATGTCTGTTTATAGTGCCATGCTACCTCTCACAAGCCTCTCTCCCTCTCTCCCCCTCTCTCTCTTTTCACTTGTTCTCCCTGTCCCACAGGCTGTCTCGTGTGCTCACTCACACACACACACACACACAGTACCTGTATTATGTTGGATGTCCTCCCCCCATTATCCACCCAAGGACAAGACAAACATAAACTTGAGGACCTGTTCGAACAGCAGTGAAGTGGTGGACAACACAGAAAATGATATAACGCTTCACTTAATCTTTCTTCCACTTTTTTTTTTCTTACTCATTTTAAAAGGCTGTAAGACAGTTTTCATTCAAAATACAATCTGAAAACATGAGTCATCCATTTCTTTCACAAATCAGGTGTTGTCGGAGTCTTGATGGGATGTTTTATGCAGGCTTGCCTATCCTCTCCAAATACAATTTAGGTGGTGCATTTCCTGTTAGCTTACGGCACGGCCCAATAATAGCCGTATTTACATAAGCTTTTGAATATCTCGTTGAAAACAGATGGCACAAAAAAAAAAAAAAAGTTTAGAACTTCTCGAAAACAGAACCGACATCTTCTGTTTGCAATCATTTCCGGACGAGGGAACGTATTTTGTTACACAGACATTTGTATCAAGTATACTGGTTTCCTCTGCTGGTGTCCTCAGAGACGTCCAGATAGGATGTAGGAATTTCAAAGACGCGATAGAGGGGGCTTCCATGTATCTGTTTCGATGATAATCCCAGTAATCTTGTTCATCTGTTTCACTGCACTCAAGATAGACACAGACATGACAGAGCCTGTTTAGCTAGCTGGTTTCAAACATCGCTCACTGAAATGTGTATTTATGTCTGAAACCAACTTCTGTCGTGTGGATGTTTTCTCCAAAATGTCTGACCTTATAAAGAACCTGCAGCCTATTGTGTTTGGTTGTCGTGAAATAGAATGTACTGTTGAACCAAACGGTGCCCTGTGCCCAGTCTCTGTCTAAGCATTACGATTCAGGCCCTGGTCGGTGCCAGACATGGGCAGGATCCGGCCCTGAGTCGCCTCAGTCACTCTCCTGTGGATGGGGTGCAGTCGCTTGGGAATGCCTCTGAGACCCACTTGGACTCACCAGCCTAGATCATTGATACGATGCCAGCCCTTGAGCATTTTAGATGAACTCAAGAATGTGCCCAGTGTTTTAAAACCAACATGCAGGTGGCCTCTGATTTTGAGCCCCTATTGATGTTTCACCAGCAGAAGCACACATTATGACTATGATTACAATTCTTAACGTATGCAATTATTTTCTACTTATCTACTTCATCTATTTATCGGCTATCATTTTGACATTGTGGTCCCACCGAAAACTTTCAAACTATGCTGTCTAAATCTCAGAGAGATCCACAAGTTGGCATGCTGAAAGGACGCTGTCCAGGGGTGGCCCACCTTGAATCCTGAAGGTTCCCCCCTCTTGCAGACCCCATTCGTGGCTATCCTTTGTTCTTTTGTTCTTTTTACATCCTCTAAATCTAACAGGTGTAAATGAAATGAATATAAAGTAGGTACATTGTGACCAGATTAACAGCATTAAGAACCATGATACCACATCAGCAGGCATCCCTCACTTCAGTGCCTTTAAAGTGTCTTCCCTCCCATTGTACTTTTGCTCTGAGGGCTTTTGGACAACGCGGTGAACTGATCTTCCTTTAAATTCAGATCACTTCCGTGACATTTCCTCCACCTCACGCCGCGCCCCGTGGCCTGTCAAGTTAAAGGCAGCTGTGTGCGTTCTGACGGGGGGCATCATGCCGTTGCGTAGGCTAATCCACAGCCGACGGTCTATTTTTAGGCCTGTGCAGATAGTACGCTCGGAATTTAAACACACATCATCCAACAGGACCGATGTTGAATGCATAAACTAGCACTAGTAGCCCCTCTGACATGGACACTATTACAATAGATCGACTCCATGTACCCGCTCCCTCCCTCGTTCTCACTCTCAACTGGACACCGTGATTTCTTTCCATATCTCTAACACTGACACACACACACACACACACACACACTCCTAGGACACCTCAGGGACGCCATCTAATTATGTTTGAACACTGACCTGTGGTGGCTCGCTCATTGCTTTCGAGTGCTCTGTTCAAAGCGTTGATGCAAAGCATATCGCTGACAGAGGGATTAATTAACTTAGCATTAGGAAGATATGCCGTGACAGGGCCAAGCAGCAAATCGACAAGTGACTAATTATACGGGTGCAAAACTGCATGGCATCTTTGTGCACCTGTAAAAAAAAAAATTACCTGTTAGTGAGGAAGTTCCCATCAAAACCAGTTCATTCCCCTTACCGTTGCATCTTTAATGACTTCAATCAACCTGGAATTAAGTGGTCAGTTGACAACACTAATGACTGATGACAATGGTCTATTGCTGAAAATCATAGGGAGAAAAACAACTGAGTCTAGCCTGGGGGTCACGGTGTCCTTCGGGAGGTTTCACTCACTAAAGGTATTCTTTTTCATTAGTATACAGACGTGCTTGGATCCAGCTGGATCAACATTATAGACCATGATGGACACACAGGGGCGTTTCTGTGAACTCTTGGTTTGGAGAGAACAATGCTGTCCGGACCTCGGTGACCTCATAGCTGGTTACGGGCATGAGTCTTCCCACCCCACCGACCACCCATCTACATTCCAACTCAAAGGAAAAAAAACTTTCAGGACTTTATCTCACCCTAAAGTGTTAATGCAACGATGGGCTGACATAAATATGTGTTGGGAGATTGATGGTGTTCCAGACTGATGAGCATGGGTAGGGGCATGGGGAAAGGGGCAAAGGGGGGAGCATGTGAAGATGTATAATGGGGGAGTTCTATTTCAGGTGCCATTGGCCTTTTGAACTTGTCTGAAGTGCAGACTGCTATTTATACACACGTAGAGCACTATCAATGGAAAAGGGGAGATAGCGCCTGTTGTTTAGTTGGTTGGCAGTGCTATTTTGATCTTGTGTGGGCTTTTGTTTGATGGGAGCAGGGCTGCAGAGCACTTTCAAACAGGAAGAACCAACACAAGCGTCTGAGAGATCAGAGTGACTAGGAGGACTGGGGGAGTGGGGCTGCTGGACTTCTGACTTCTGACACAGGCATCTAAACTGAACCATTACTACCCTAGAAAGAGATGGCAAAGGTAGCATGTACTGTTGTGCAAGCGCCTAAGAACATTTTGCTTTTCATTTCTTTCTTTCAAAATGTCTCTCCTTTTGATATCCCCTAATGACTTTTTTCCTTTCTGGTTTTCTTTCCTCATTTTCTTACTGTATCTACATTTTAATACATTTCTTTCTTTGTTTCATTAATTTTATCTCTGTTTTCTTTAGTTGGGCACTTAATGTTGAAACCAAACTACCAAAACAAATAAAACAAAACAACAATTTCCACAACAACAACAAAAAGTAGGCCAAGGTACTGCTAACGTGGTACAGATGCAGGGACCCGCTGTTGTTTTCTCCAATCTAAAGTCGGTTGCATATATCAGTTGCCGTAATTATATTTAAACAAGGTTCATTAGCTAAAGCGTGGATCCATATTCTGCTGAGCCTCCCTCGGCCGTTTCTTAAATGGGAACGGCGCGCCTCAGGGGAAAGCGAACGCGAGCACAAAACGCTAATGCATTTTAAAGTGTCCAAACGCCGCACCTGACAAATAACCCACAGCTGCAGGCTCAAATGGACTACTTCTCCTAAAGAAGAAGAAGAAATAAGGAGGTGGTGTTTGCACGTGTTTATACCTGAGTTGCCGTACGATGAGGCGGGTGGTCTTGTTAAGGTGAGAAATTAGGGAGAGAGGGAGGTTGGCGATGTGATGATGTGGCTCATGCGGTGCCAAATGGACTTCCTTGGCTGGTTCCAGAAAAGACATCCTGCTGTTCAGAGAGTCCTATTTTAATCCCGTACCCATGTAGGTTCACATAGAGCACTCAAAGCGCTTTACATGTTAATGCCTCAGACATCTACCCACTGCAGCCTACACTGTGAACGAAACAAACATCTATTGAAAAAAATAGGAAAGCAGCGACATGTGTGTGTGTGTTTTTCACCTTTATACCTATAATTTGGATGCCTATACAAATGTGTCTGTATGTTTGCCTTGTTTTGTTTTGAATATAGAAAGGTCGTGCTGGTTATAGCTTGTACGTTGTAAACTGTCAATCCAGAGGTAGCCATTATAATCATTAAGAACCAACCACTGGTCAACATCCTCAAAGAAATGGGTTAAAAATGCAGGTTGCCAATTTGTATAAATGACAGCCTTGGATATATACATCCAATTAAAGTATCATGTCGTGGTAGCCCAAAAAAAGGGCCAATGAACTCACAAACTACTGCTCTGTGTCAGCCATTACTGGCTGCTATTTATAGCCAATATTTGAAATGTGCCTTTTTGTAGATAGGCACATGTTTACTGGCAGTGCTGCCACTGCAGCATCTGCATCTTAATATTTCTGTCCTATATTTCTGTCCAACTTAATTTAAGTCAATTATTAAATGTGTGTGCTGTGTGAGGGTTGAACAACTTCTGTGGGTACAGGCTGTCCTATTGACAACCTCGATTACATTCAATGGATAACCATGAATGATTTTCTAATTCAAAACAAGACCACCTAATCAAACACATGCTGAAGCTGGATAACACTCATAATCGTTCACTTTGATCATCTTCTTCACCCGTGTGATTTGTCTTCACCAAGATGGTGAAGGTCTAATGATGGCGTTTAAGCCTATCAACAGCTACTAAAACCGTGAATGTCGACCATTAGAGCGATTACATCATTCGTCACCTGTCAAGTCTGGCAACCCAATACAGCTAGCAAATTGCTGTGCGTTGACTTGGCATCTTGATAGAGATGTGTATGAAGTGGATATCTGTTCGCTGTAAGAGCAGAAACAGTCTGTCAGAGAGCAATTGAACGTGACAGAATTCATCTGGAGCACCACGTTTGAACAAAACTGCCTATGCTGTAAAGTAGGCCTATCCATCAAATCGAGCGGATTAGTCGACTTAATAGAAGAGTGCTCTCATTCAATGCGTATCATTTGTGCATAATCATCCAGTTTAGGTCAGTGCTTCATAAGTAGCCTCTAGGCTTTAAATCTCCACAATACAACCCATATATGCTCTTTGAAGGTTGTAGGCATAACTGGAACCAATGTGATGTTTATGTAACTCCAATGAATGCGAGGAAACCAATGACACTCGTGTGCATTGTCATTTGTGAAACACTGACATTTTGAGTGGACACCATCAAGACTAAAAAGACCGGCCTATTGCAGTAGCCTATAACACCATTCAAATTGTTAGGTAAAAGCACACACAATGTAATTACTGTTATTGTAAGTGTTATTATAACAGTTTCAATGCATTATTACAATATAATACAACTAATTAAAATGGTGGGTTCACAATGACACTTTATTGCACACTCGTCCAGACGGCGACCTTGATACAATGATTCACAAGGCATGAGTACACAGAATACCAACCCGCTATAGACACGGGCTGAAAAAACAAAACAAAACAAAACATAAAGCTCTTGAGGAACAAATACAACTCTTACATTGCATGTATTGTGCATTCAGCTGCTCAGAAAATACATTTCATAAGTGACAGTACTCAACTGAACGGTATACCAGACAATAAATAAATTGAAATGACATTCCACATTTTAAACTTATTAAAATGTCTCGGTCATTCCTTCAACTGTGGTAACCGTTTCACACATTTTCCAGCTCTTACAGTGTCAGCCTCATTACGGATTGTATCGTGTAGCGAATAAATACTGTACAAACTAATTGTTTAATATAAACAATTCTCTTTCGTACAATTTGCACATAAGGAATGAGATAAAACAACAATTGTACATTCATCGATAAGTATATTTACAGGCGTACAACTCCAGGGAGTCTTGTAAATCGTGGGCTAACTGCGTAGCTCATCACAATAAAATCCATGTTGTCTCTGAAAGACTGTAGTTTTTTACATAGGCAATATGTAGGCAAATCTGCTTTATATGAACAGCAGATAATATAGGATCCTTCCAAAGGCATGGGTTTTTCGTCCAAGAGAAAGGCTGTCTGCATGTGACTGCGTGTTTAGTATTAGTGGGTGTGGGATAAGTTGTGCTTGGTGCGAATTTACGCGTACATTTGCACAACTAAGTGTGATTTTATTTTAGTATCTAAAACTGTGATTCGGAATGTGAATGGGATAGTTTACCGTTCCTTTCCAAACTGCAGTCACTACTGCCATTGCAGTCCGACCATGTACCGACCATGTTCGGGTCTACATTATTCATTAATCCCCCGGAGCAGCGCGAAAGGTCGCAGGAGCTGATATGTAGCCTGCGGTCCGCCTGCCTAGGGCAGCACAGAAGTCTTTTGAAAGCTTTCCTGAAGTCCGGGCTCCGGCAGTAAATGATGGGGTTAAAAGCGGAGTTCACGTAGCCCAGCCAGTTCAGGAACACGAAAAGGTTCTTATCCACTAAATCGGCGTAGAAAACCCGCACGACATTGACAATGAAGAACGGGAGCCAGCAGAGCGTGAATGTACCCATGATGATGCCAAGTGTTTTCAGCGCCTTATGCTCTTTCATCGCAAGGATCTTGGGGGGTCTCTTCCTATTTGGTTTGCACTTGGACAGGCTTTGGTTGTTGTAAAACCTCCCCTCGCATTTGTCAATTTTTTTCAGTTGCAGCTTAGCTTCGCGATATACTCTGGCATAAACAAAGATCATGACTAATAGGGGAATGTAAAAGGATATGATCGAAGACGCGATTGCATATGCCCTGTTCGTGATAAAATCACAGCACTCTGGATTGTCATAGCAAGCGGTCTCCTCATTGTCCCGCGACCAGTGCATTAAAATAGGAGGGAATGAGACCAGAGCAGAGATTGCCCACACTGCACAGACAACCACCTTTGCCCTGACTTTTGTGAGCAGGCTCTGATATCGAAACGGCGAGGTGATGGCGATGTACCTGTCCATCGCGATCACACACAGAGTCTCAATGCTGGCAGTGACACAAAGGACATCAACCGAAATCCAGAATTCACAGAAGAAAGATCCATAGAGCCACACACCCCTGACTTCAAGCACAGCGCTAAAAGGAACCACAAGCATCCCCATAATCAGGTCTGCGCAAGCTAAGGACACAATAAACACATTGGTCAGTGTCTGAAGTCGCTGGTTCTTTGCTATGGCCACGATAACCAAAATATTGCCCACAACGATCATCAATACAATGATGCCCATGATCATTCCTATGCCAATCATCCATTGTTCTGACAAAGCCGTGTCCGGAGAGTTAAGGTCCAGTGTCCCACGGTTCGAGTCATTGCTGTAGGTCACAGACGGTGCACCATCCCCCATGGTGAGCTACGCTCTTTAATGCAAGAAGTCGAGTTCATTCAGGCTGCGCCCGAAACTTCGGCTTGTCTTTGGAGCGCCTCGGCGCTGCGCGTCCATTCAGCGTTTGCTCCATCTGGCGAATAGCTCAATAGGCGTAAAGCGCCTTGGACGGGAGCTAAGCAGTGACATCACGGCAGTTGTCATCCAATTGGGCGGCCTCTGTCGAGTGCGAGTCCTCAGATGGCTCGTGATAACTTTCAATGAATCAAGCTAAACCCGTCCTTCCGTGTTGGATCTTTTTTGCTGCACTTTCACGCAATACGCATCGCTGGACTTTACAACATTCCATCATCATAAATCGCGTAAAAACATATAAACCCGATTCATATCCGATACCAGTAGTATCAGTGTGTATAGGTAGTTTATTCTCTGTGTACATAAATCACTTGATTCTTGACACAAATCTGCCCTCTGTCTTTTGTCAAATACATTTTTCCTATCATGGTCAGTAGTAGGCACAGGGAATATCCCTTCTTCTAATAATCGTTTTTTTAGCTAAAACTGGAGCTAAAACAGCACAAAAAAGATCATCATCATCATCGTCATATAATTAGAATGGGCTCCTCAAACAGCGACAGAGCCATTCATTCTTCTCAGATACAGCCCCAGAGTGTTTCGCTTTGATAACAATCTGTCGGAGTAATTGCGAAAAAGAACTCCAAGTCACCATCCACAGTGTGATGTGCCATCAGGCAAATCAGACGGAAAAGGAAGGAAAATTTCACAAAAGTTCGATGAACGGAAAAGTCATTCATAACTGTTTGCAGAACATGAGGCTGAAGGGGTTCCAAGCTTATTCCTCATCTGAAGGCTTGCGTAAGTTGAATCCAAAACAGCACTCAGTGTAGTTATTATATTTCTTGTGTAACCATCTCCTCCTTCCAAGGATTTAGTCTGTGGTCTGTAAATGGCGGTACTCTCAAAATTTACTTTTAACTTCTTCTAATGAAACCCAGAATCAATAAAAAGCTGAAAAAGTGACCTCATGACATTAATTGTGGACGCAGCATGTCTTTGTAGTATGTCCTACGTCTTGGATATGAGCTTCATTTTAGCATGACAGATGTCACCAGCTTGTCATAGCTTGCAGTATGCAAGGAATACACAGTACAGTCAACGCTTAACCCAGCCAACGTTTGGGCACCGGCTGAGGACATCAGGTCCCCGACAGCATGTAGTCATTTCCTCCTCCGTGTCCTGGGTCTCACGTCTGACACAGCCCAGTCCAGGCAGACCTCACAATGCTCAATTCAAGTGCAGCACAACTTCCACCCAACTTAAGCACTTTCCCCAGATAAATCACCGGCAACCTGGGCTATAAAAAGAGCTTAGCAGTGCACTACTTGCTTTCCTTATGAAACTTTAAATAGTCCAGTGGGATATGTTTTCTTTCCAGGCGGAGGAAACTGTTAGGGGAGATAAGATCACAATTACAGGTCCTTAGGGGGCACCGCCAGACAGAGCAGCCATTGGTGTGGCATTGCCTCTGGATGAGGTCGCTCTCGCTCTCTCCTTTCTGCATTCTTGTAGTGCAATAAAGATAGTCTGACTCAGGAGGTTGTTATCCATTCCATTCTGTCTGGCCATACTGTGATGGTATAAGCTACGGAGCAATGTGTGAAGTATGCTGCCTCCGTAGATGCTAAGGATAGAGTGATGGAGCTAAAGAAAGAGAGAGAGAGAGAAAGAGAGAGAAAGAGAGAGGTGTGGGGAGGGAGGAAGGCTTGGGGAAACATGAACAATTTGAAGGATCTTACTTCATAGCTAAGGAGGACCATGTGCTCAGGGGTCTCCTGTCCACCTGCCATTGTTCCTGTCCCATCTGATAAAAAAGGCCTCAGACTGTCGGCGGCAGAACGGCCTCACTGTGTCGTAAGCACTCTGAGGAGGAAGTCCTCCTCCAAGCCTGAGTTGCTTACTTTCTGTCTCCTGCAGGATATTTACGTAATCCTGTTTTCTGCCCCCCCCCCCCCAACCCCCCTCCAGAAAGGCACTTTGTTGGGTGGAACGCCTTGCTCGCCACGTGGAGGTGTTGCCTGAAACCTGTCACTCTGCCGCTGGGGCAGGGAGGTAGAGGTGGAGGTTGGAGGGTGGAGGGGGGGGGGGGGGGCTCAGCTCGGAGGCCTCAGTTGCCCTTTAACTCGAGAAACTCCAGACCGAAGTGTTCTTGGAGGCCGTGACTCAGTTTGTGCTGGCAGGGGACCTACAACAAGACGGTCAGTCACTCTCCCTCTCCGCTGACACAGGAGAAGACTGAGGGGAGCGATCTGGGCTGGCCAGGAGGGGGGTGGTGGTGGGGGGCAGAGGGGAGAGGATTACATGGCGAACCACAGAAAGGGTTTCGGGTTTGACCCCATGCCCGCTGTTGACACTGGCACCGTTGCCATGGCACAGACGGGGGTACTTCATCATTCCAAAGTGACAGCTTCCTGCTTGGATATGGTATTTTGATATTCTGAGAACAGCAAGAAACGAGGGAGCGAGAAAAATAGATGAGAAACAAAGACGGAATGAAGAATAAGATGGAAGGGTGTCCAAGTGACAGATGGAGAGGAACCCATGCTCACTTTTTCATTATTTCTCCACTTCTGTTGTTTCATTTTCTCTCTCTCTTTCCTTCTTTGTCTTTCCTTCCTGCTCCCTTGCCTTCTTTCCATCATTCGATGAAGTATCCTCAGAAATGAAAATGGCATTACCTGAGAAGACACACAGCTCAAAAGTTTGTCTTGCACCACTATGACTTGCAAAGAGAAAAGTTGGATCAATCTCATGTTACTGGAGTGTGGGTTGGATTACTGCAGTGTGGATTAACCCCTCAGTTTCCCCCCACGGAACGGAATGTGTTTCCAAACATCGCGCTCAACAATGTCTGGCGCATATTTTGGAAATGCAAAGCCTCTGTAAAGCACACAACACAAACATTCCCTGCTTCTGGGTGGTTATCAGTGTGTCAGTTCACATGGACTGAAATACAGTGATCTTTTGGACGCAGCTGCGTGCTGATAGATATGAATGACCCGCCACCAAACCGGACATTGCACCAATCTGGCTATATGGCACTTTCCTTTATGTAATTGAATTGCCTTGCATAGCTCTCATACGGGAGTTCACGTACTACGCATGCTATCGATTGCTGCCGCTAAATCAAAGGAGCAGAGGGATGGAGTAACGGCTTTATAGCGCAGCGCTGGTGGCTGTGGATTTGGATCATTAACCTCTCACCAGCTTCTCACCAGATCACATCCTGTTGTACATGCGGAATCGGTACAAAAGCCTACGGTGATCTCAGCAGGGCTTCTCAGTCCATAGGGGGGAAGCAACAGCAGGACACAAAGAAGCCGGAATAGTACAGGGTTGATGCTTCCCCTTTGTGTTATGAAAATGCAGTTTGAACAGAATTCACAGACAGAGAGAGAGAGGGAGAGGGGCAGAGGGTGTGTGTGTGAGAGCGAAAGATATTGTATGTATGAGAGAGAGTGTGAGTGTGTGAGAGAGAAAGAAAGTGTATGTGTGTGTGTGTGTGAGAGAGCGAGAGAGTGTTTGTGAGAGAGATAGAGAGAGAGAGTGTGTGTGTGTATGTGAGAGAGACAGTGTGAGTGTGTGAGAGAGAAAGATAATGTATGTGTTTGTGTGTGTGTGAGAGAGAGAGAGAGAGTGTGTGTATGTGTGTGTGAGAGAGTACACCTGGTTATTGCCTGAATGAAAAGTAGTGTTTTGATTTTCTCCTTCAGTGACCCTCTTAGTTGGTTTTATCTTCTTTCGCTTCATTATTTACTCCGAAGCTCTTTGAAATGTACCTTTTACTGCTGACAACAGGTATCCCCCTCATCCCCTCCTCCTCTTCCTCTCTCTCTCTCTCTCTCGCACGCTCTCTATCTTTCTCCTCTCTCATTTTGGTTTCAAATGAGGAGTCTAATGCCCTCCATATAATTGAATAAACAATGAGTTTTGCAGTGGAGGTAAGGAGGGGGAAACTAATATTGTGAGACGGAGAAAAAAAAGATGCATTGATTGCATTTTTAGAGACAGGCCTAACAGTAATATGGAAGACCGTGTGGCTTGAATTCTGCTTAAGCAGACTGGCCCAGTTCCAAATCTGTCCATCACAAGGTTGTTTTTTTTCCGCTTCTGATCCACCCAGGAAGGCTGTTTGCAATTTCGATATGGTAACCTGATGACGGAGATGGAGAGGTAAAAAAAAAAAAAAAGTCTCTGAAATGGAGAATCTCAGCCAAAAAAACAGTCGCCACTGCTGCTTTTTGTCCAGGAAAAGAGACACACCTTGCTTTTATCAAAGGCATGCAGAGCTCTCTGATTTCAACCTTGGCTGGTAGCCTGCACCAACATCCATTCTATAGACATCCTTCACAGACACGCACGGACGCACGCACACACACACTCCAACTTAAAGTTCAAAAGAGGTCAAGCCAAAATGAATTAATTGAGTGGTGTGACCAGTTTAACCAGACCCCATGTTTATGATGCTGACTAAATGAATAGACATGTTAATTATATGGATGGCGAATTTGAATTTGCAAACACACACACACATATGCATGCACACACACACACACACACACGCGTGCATGCACAAGTATGCATACATGCATCGACGATGAGGACTGTGAGTGATCAACAAACTGCAGTCCTCAGTTCCTCAGTATTCATGCTCATGGTTTTGTGGTCTGAGTAGAAACACCCTGATCGTCCCCTCACTGGAGGCTGTTTTGACAGGCAGTTGATGGCTCAGGATTGAGCTTAGAACAGGGCTGTGAGGCTTTGACCTGGGCAAGAAATACCGTTATTTTAATTGTGTGAGTGTGTCTATGAATAAATGATAGATAGGCTACAACCACCTTTAATTAGGATTGGTCAAAGTTATGTTTTCACACACTCATCTCAAACTCTGACAGACAACCATGGATAAATCTCCAGTACACTTTTGGTAACATTAGACCTGTCAGCAACATCAAGCAAGTAGAACAAAAACCACAGGAGCTTAAATGGAAATGTTGAGATTTGAGCCCTATTCTCACATCTTTTTGGGCCCAAATTTTTACCAGTAACAAAACTGATCGAAATCGGTCCAGCTCATAATGTAATTACAGTGTCTGAGTACATGGACAGGATCTCTACAGAGATAGACATGTGTCTGTTTACCTCAATAACTGAAGAAACTGTAGAAAAGAATTACTGTAGAAATGTTCTAAAGACACAGACACTGAAACTTAAACTATAGAAACTGTAGAAACAGTCATTTTAAACAGTGTCTTTTCAGTTATAATGTGCTGGGCTCCTCAGTGGAAGCAACATGCACTGGGGTTGAGGCATGGACGGATTAAGAAACCACGGGCCCCTGGGCCTGGACATGTCAAATCTTGCATTTCCACTTTTATGTTTGAAAGGCGTCGTTCGGCAAGTATACTGTGCTCAGTCAGCTTGTAGGTCTTGACGTTCAGATTCTGCGCCTATCGTATCGTCTCGTCACATGATCAAATAGAGACTTGACATTGGCGAACAAGATACATATTACCCAGCAATCATCATTGCATATCTGTATATGACAAAAATAACAAATTAAACAAGAAACTATTCATTGAATCGGCTTTTTAATAGTTTCTATAGTGTATGTACGATAAGCATATAATTGTGTGATAGATTGCTACTGACGATTTCCCCCTAAAAATTAGGAAAACCATGACAGAGACAGGTTTGCCATTTTGAGGGAATATATAGCATAAGGTCTCTCTGGGAGTCCATAAAAAAAATCATCCCTGATCACTGTCGTATTCAATTTGGACGCTTTGACATGCATATGTTCGAAAAAAATTTGAAAACAGTGTCTGCCTTGCCTACGAACCTTCCGCACTGACTGCAATGTCTATAGTTGCGCACATGCACATTTTCTAACACAGCACAGGTACACTCAATTAAAGCCATTAGCAAATTAACAAAATACACCTTTTTCAACCACAAATAAGAGATACATAACAGCGACTTCACGCAGAGGCTCTGGCTTAGGGGCCCCTTGAGCTCATGGGCCCCTGGGCCTGGGCCCGGTAGGCCCGTTCGTTAATCCATCCCTGGGTTGAGGGCCTCTGTTTTTTAATGAGCTACCTATGCATGCTGGAAGATTTACCTACCAAGTTAAATAAGACTAATTGTGCTAGCGTTAATAACTTGATTTATACCCAACAACCCAACTCCAGTGACTAGCAAAAAGTACGCTATAGCTAACATTAAGCTGGCTAATTACTAAACCAATGGCCACAAAGTCAGCTGGTAACTTTACAGACTTGGGTGTCTCCCTAAAAGGGTGTCTCCCTTTTGTGTTAATGTTGGCATACATTGCTGTTGTCATTTTAGTCTGTTTCGTGTTGTAAATGCCTGTGTGTTAGCCCCTGTGTTAGCTGGTCATCTGTGCACTGTCAGTAACTTGTTTATGTAGAGAATAGACTTGTCTGTCATTCCTGCCCTTCTGTACCAGTGTTTCCTACCTGTGTATATCATCATTAAAAGACTTTACACTATGAATGCTAAAAAAACAGCTATAATAGTGTTTTTTTTTTTCATTGGAAGGGCAGATTATTTCACTGGGTAGGCAAGGCTTATCTCTGGGTGGGCAATGCCCACCCCAGCCCACCCATAGACACACATTGCAGGACAGTGTTTTTGGAGTTCTGCCATTGTGAACTGCAGTACACTCACATGCTGGGTAAATTGTTTGCTTTGTTTAGTTTTTGTATAGCTTTTGTCCTGCTAAATTTTACCCAACCAGCAGCATATTTGAACATCCAGCAATCAAGACGAGACATCCACACATCCACCAGACGACACATAATTTTTTAGAGCCTGTGGCCATCTGTTATGTGGTGCCTAATTGTCATTTCATATGAATGGTACCAGAAGTGAGCACCCGTAGGACGACCCTTTTAAAGATGTCCGCGGTCAATTTGATACTTCCTGGGTTGAAGTAGCTAGCATATCATTGAAATTTTTGAGAATGATACTTCCTTCCTTCCCTTCGGGTCTACAATACCTCCATGGTTACACCCAACTTAGCATTAGCAAAGTCTAACTTGCGAGTGTAGGCGAGGGCATTAGGCCTGTGAGCCGTGGCTCTGGGAGGGAGTGAGGCGTGAAGCCAAGGTTATTAGGGGGTTAACAAGCCTGCCAGAGGAGCTGGAGGATTGATGCTCCGTAAACATGATGAAAGGTGGAGGAGGGAAGGGAGGGATTGGGAAGGGAGGGGAGGACCGGGATCATATTAAAGTCTATGCTCCACACTGTCATTCATTCTCTGAGGCAAATATTATGGCAAGTCGTTGGCCCTGACCAAATCAGCAATTGTCGGAATAGGTCTATCATTTTTTCTTCATGATGGAGGTTTTGTCTTTCTTCCAAATTTCCAAACTCCAGCCTGCAGTTTGGTGTGATGCCACCATTGAGCTCAACGCCACAAGGACTTCAGCAGCCTTCTGTAAGCATAATTTCTTAAATCAAGGCACATGTCAATACAAAGATGGGTAATCCATAAAATCCATAAAACAGCCGTCACCTATATATATGAATTACTACCCAGCTGTAAATAAGACTCCACACACACACACACACACACACACACACACACACACATCAATCGTCCAAGGATATTTCTTCAATGGAGGCAGTGATAGGTAAGATTAACCCTTAGCACTTGGATTATTACCATTCCTTGAATCCTAAGGGACGACCATCCATATTCCCAGAGGACAGGTTAAACCTCCTTACTTGACTGAAGGATGACCTGCATGCCAAATGCTGGACAATCAATATCCCACGCTTCTCTTAAGATGCGGGGCGACCCTCACAAGCTGTGTTGTTCACTAGAGCCATGCTGTGTTTTGAGCCATCCCATTGTTTCGCCTCTAGAGACCAAAACCTTTATTGAACTTGAAATTAGATCATAAGACAAAACATATGCCGCTGACCAGCAAGGGGGTTCCACTATGTTTACATAATGAGAATATTTTGTAAACTGAGTTATGAGAATGCATCAGCCTATTATTGAGAATGTATTAGCCTACGTGTTGCAATGCTGAACCCAATTTGTAACGCTGCACAACGAAAGCCTAATGCCATAACACCTAGCAGCTAAGAATGTAGCGCTGCTATCAGAGACAGAGTGATGGTTTACAGACTACAGCTCTCTTAAATCACGGGATGAACATAAACATGTGGATCACATCTGGGCTACACTGCCCTGTCCTTGTGTCAGTTCCAACCCACTTTTATGTTTTGATTGATTCACCAGGCCCTTTCTAAAATGGAAAATCTTATCTCCCTTTGTAATTCTCAGCATTACAAGAGCTCAGGAATGTTCGTAAGCGCCTGTGAAAAGTTTGAATGCGGTGTCACCTAGCAGTCGTTTTCACCAAAGGGGCTCACCTAAACAGCCACCATTGTTTGGACGTTTCCGGCATTTCCAGTTCACCTGGCACAAGGGGCCACAGAGAGAAGAGCAAGCTAACCATCTCTTCAAGCACTTCGGTTTCCAAGAACACAGACAAGCACGCAATACGAGAGGGCCACTCAATACTTAATAGGTATGCTATTTATACTTGCTGTTGACTACATGTTGTTAATGTGTTTGGGGTTGAGGTCAATGTATTACAATATGTAATAACATATTACTTATGTAAGGACATAATATAATTTATTACCTATGTAAAGACACTGCAGTAAGGACAGTTGATGTAAAGAAGAGCAGTGAGGCGTGTGTTCAAACGCACAGGTACTCAGTGGTAACAGTGACCAGCCACACATTCCACCACTTTCTAGTGTTTCATTTTGGCTTCCGACATGCTGTGGCAACTCACCACTTTAGAGGCTGACCCCAGATCTCCATCACAGGGGCCAAGCGTGCAATTCATTCTTAATGGACACACTTTCCTAACCAAAATAACCCAAGTATGTCAACCAAACATACACAAGAGGATTAAAAATCATCTTGGTGCGTACAGAGAAGAACATGTGGTCAGCCTGTTCTGGTGGTCCCAGACAAATCTCCACCTGGTGTAGCTATTTCCCTCAACTCCTATTGGTTCTTCGATGGCAATCCATGGAGAACTCCAGCCCCTACTACCATGTTAAGAATTCAGGAGTTCAAGGGGCGATTACCATAATGAATGGTTTCGGGAAAAGCCAGTGGCCAGTGCGTTTGCAAATGCTGGGAATAGTGTAACCTTGCGTCCTCAAGCGCGGAGAGTCCTTTATCCCCTTGATAAACCGTTGGTTAAAAGCAAAGTCAGTGCAATAAATTCCCCTCTAACAAGGGCCAAAGCCTCCCATCTATTACTTTAAGAAGCATGCGACTCTAAGGCGAAGGCTAAGCAATGTCTCTCCCTTTCCCAAGAAGAACGGAAAGACGGATGGACGACACAATAAAGCTGATAAAATACATTTTTATTTGTATTATTATTGGTGCAATGAAGCAATTAAAGTGCAGGCTGAAGAGGCAAAGTGGAGCGAGAGAGAGAGAGAGAGAGAGAGAGAGAGACAGAGCGAGAGAAAGAGAGAGAGAGAGAGACAGAGCGAGCTGCCCTTGAACAGTAAGACCTACTCAGAGTGAGAGCGACACCTTGAAGACAAGGCTGCCATCTGCCAGGCATCCATAACAAGCGAAACACACAGACAGACACATACAGTTTCATACTGTAAAGGCTAACAGCCATATGTTTACATCCACCCATAACACACAGCCAGAAGACCATATCCACTGCCACTCAGGAGAGTATGGTAACATCTGTAGCCTACCCCAGCCTGCATAAAAGTAGCTAATAAGTTGGCCAGTCAGGCTTCACTAAAATACCCTTCTATATATATATCTCTCTCTCTCTCTCTCTCTCTCTCTCTCTCTCTCTCTCTCTCTCTCTCTCTCTCTCTCTCTCTCTCTCTCTCTCTCTCTCTCTCTCTCTCTCTCTATCTATCTCAGTGTAAACCATTCCCCCAGCATGACTCAACTTGTTTGCTATGGGCCTGGGCAGACGTAACATTATACATATAAATAAAAAAAACACCTAAACTATTGCTGTGGATTACTTTTAAGTACAGTACGATCCTTACTAGTCTAAGGGCTTATCTAAAGGCACTTGAGCAAAGTAAACATCCCACACGTTAAGTGGGTTTTTAAATAGTACAGGGAAAACAATGGCCAATGCACTATGCCTGTCACTGACTTGACGATC
>NC_045174.1:8083045-8260545 GCF_900700415.2 Clupea harengus | reverse complement strand
TATGGTTTGTTGCTACCCACTTCAACCACGATGTATGGAATACGGTACAACATAATGCCGTTCCGCCAGTCAGCCAGTCAGCCAGTCGAGTTGTACGGAGTTGTATTGATCAGAAACCAATTAACCATTAACCAAATCAGGGCTTATTTTTTAGCCAAGGCCCCAACCTGTCGAATGAGACCGCCTCCAAGTATTGAGTAATCGTAATGATGTGTAGACCGTTTTTATCTCTATCCAATACACTAAAGTGTATGGATCACCATTAAAGTTACGTCAGAGAAAGAAATAATGAGGACAATGAGGTCTGCACTAAAAATACACTCGTACTCTACAGCACTGAAACAGCAATGAAACTGAACTCTCTAAGGCCTCTGGTGCTCACCAGTGACACGGTCTGGGTCTGCAGGTCCAGCACCCTGATCTGGTGGTTGTTGGTGTCGGCCACGTAGAGCAGCTTGCCCCCGTCCCCGACACACAGCCCCCCGGGCTCGTTGAAGGTGGACTCTGTGAATCCGGGGCCCACGGTGTCGCCGGCCTCTCCGGTACCTGCCAGCGTCCGGCACTGCTTGCTCTTTGGGTCCACCACCTTAATCTGGACAACACAGACCAATCGAGCGGTTAGAACACTAGTCCAGGGGCTGAGAAAAAAACGCATTCTAATCAAGAGTGAAAGTGCACCAATTTGGCCTCATGTGTATTTATGTAATTGTGAAGTGTAAACAGAGGAGCACTTAGTATTTGACCATCATCCAAATAATATCAGAGGGGTTTCACATGCTTTTGTTTTACGTTAAACGATGCTTGACATTGACATTCAGTTAACTAATACCCCCTGAGTCCCATCGTTTAGAACCTAAATTATTAATGACAGTCATCCTACTGTAAACTAATCTGGCAATGCACACTACTCCTTATACACCTCCAGCTTCCTCTGTGACACCCATGACAATGAGGCCTGAACTATATTAACTTCCTGCAGCAGGACTCTGGACAGGAGATAAATGACTACACACAGAGAGCCCCGTGAGGCGCCCTGACCTTGTGGTTGTAGGAGTCGGCCACGTAGAGGAGGCTGCTCTGGGCGTCCCACGCCACTCCCAGGGGATGCTGGAGCTTAACATCCACCCCTTTACCGTCCGTGTCGCCGAATGCAAAGAGGTTCTGTGGAGGTAAATAAAAAAAAAAAACGGCAAAAACAAATCAGCCAATCAGATGTAGTAGATGAGTGTTATTCAGTCCACGCATGCTCTGGAAAGCTTAAACCTGCAGGAAACGGGTGCATTTGGAGCGGTTTGAACACAAGACGTTTGACAAAAGGGCGATACAGAGGTGGTGAAGCTGCTGGCTGCAAACACAGCAGGCTTTACTCACTCGGCTGTGAAGAGTATTGATAGTTTTCATATATCAGTTTAATAGCAACTGAAAAGCAAATGAATCATGAATGAATGCAACTCATGAATCATCCAGGAACCAAATGGTCGAGGGACAAACCCCCCTAAAGATCTAAAACCTGTTGTCCACACTCCTTCCCCCACGAGAGTGTGACACATTTACCCAACAGACTTGGCGAGCGGCCAAACATGTTTTTTTTTTTTTTTTTGCACGCGATCATCGTTGCCTCTATACCTTTGAATAAACCTACCCCCCACCCCCCACATCCATGTGTTCCACCTGAAGCAAACCTCCATGAAGGTGAAAACTAGGCAAGGAGATGCATGAAACCACCCAGCCTCACACTGAAGCGACATCTGGAGAGAAGAACACTCCCTCCCCTGCCTACTGCTGTGTGTCTGGGCAACACCGGCGACATGTAAACAGCCCCTTGGCCACGGTCCCACCATACAGCGGTGCTCATTTTCTCCTCCTGCTAGCTGACAAATGTTCCCCTGCCATACATAACGCAGATAAGGGCAGGGTGATGGAGAGCGTATGGAATGGGGTTGGACGGAGATGCCCTTGTTGCCAGAGTTGACCTTGAACCGTGTCGACGCGGCGCTTCAGCGGTGGTGGCGTGATTCATCTCGATTTATGAGTGGAAAGCCGGCGGAAACAGCTGGCTTTTGTAAACGAACTGCGTGAACCTGACAGACAGCTGTGTGGGCCTCTGGAACAGGGGAGACAGAGAAAGGGAGAGAGAGAAAGGGGGAGAGAGAGAGGAAGAAAGAGAAAGAGAGAGAGAGAGAGAGTGAGTAAGCCCAGGGTGGAGAGGGAGACCGTGACGACCCCAGGAAGAAGGGTTCATACAGTTTTTGTGCACAGTATTTGCAGTAGTTTGTGAAGAAGTCCAACCTTGGTTTTCTTTTTCTTGTTTTTTACCTTTTCTACTCTTTATGACGGATGAGTCAGAGTTATGGCGTCATAATTAAAGAATTATCCCTTAATGAAAGATGCAATTAGACATTAACTCAACCAGCAAACTCATAAAAGTACAATTCATCATAATTTCTTAGCAAAAGAAAATGTTTAGTGCTGAGATAGCTATGAGAAAAAAATTATCCTGCTTTACTTGTAATATGGAATGCCAATGTTTTAACAGATTGCCATTCCTTTATGTCGCCACAGCTTCATAAATCAAACATTTAGAAGGCAATCTTTCTTTTTTCCACCTAGAAATGCCTAATTTGACAAAAAAAAAAAAAAACACTTTGCCGGCAAAGCTAACAAACACTTCACCCAACACGTAACAAAGCTCCTCGGAATCATCCGCCTAATCGCTCTTGGAGTGTGTAATTTATGATGTGTGTATAAAGTGAAATCAATCTCTCGCCGGGATTGTGCTGCGCTGTTTGTCGTATAATGGCGGCCTTGTTTGCCTTATAAAGTGGGTGTACTGGGAGGACGGAGTGTTACCAGGAGAAAACATAAACTAGCGCCGATTAGCGCTCTGCCCAGAGGAATGCTCGTTCACGGAGAGAGGGAGCTGAGTGATAGACCCACCGCGCTGGACACCGTCGGAACCCTTCAGCAGCGCTGGCTGCACTGTAGCCCTATATGGAAGCTGGGGAAGAGAGAGAGGGGGTGGCTGGCGTTAGCGCTGCGCTAGGCGCTACGTGCTAAGTGCTGAGTCAGTCAGAAGGGAAGGGTGGCATGTGGGGGAGAACAGGGTGAAGGTCGATGAGGAGAAGAGTGGCCCAAGTGCACCTGGGGTCTCTACGCATGTGGTGCAAACCACATCCATTCTTCTTATTCTTTTTCTTCTTTTTTTCTATCCAATGAGGTCCTCCGATGCCACTTGTCAGGCTATTGGTTAATCACACAGCCAGCTGGCTATTAAGGAGAGTGTGAGAAAGGGCCGTCTGCTTGTTAGTTTATACAATTATGGACTTTTCATGGGCAGTGCTAAACAATGAAGCAACATGAAAAGAGATGGATATGAGCAGACAGCACAACATTAACATTTAGACAAATTGATTTATTTTTCATAAAATGTACCTAAAGCACTATCGGTCTCTTTCTTTGGAAATGTAAATCGAATTATTTCTTATAAACCTCACCTTAAGCAGCATCAGTCTCTTTCTTTGGAAAAATAAAATGATTTGAAATTGATTTATTTTTCATAAACTTCACTTAAAACAGTATCAGTCTCTTTCTTTGGAAATTGGACCATGGGCTTTGTGTTGCTGATGTCACAACAAGAGTCCCATAACAAGATCCTGGTTTGGGATGACTTTGACAATGTGTGTTTATGCCACATTCAGAGTGGAAAAGGCATAGGGAATGGAACACACAGTGAGCACGTGAGCGCACACACACACACACACACACACACACACACACACACACACACACACAAACACAGGAATTGAGCCATACAAATCTGAGGAGGTGTAAGCTAGCGAGTGGTGCTCACCATGGGGTCTCTCTCTCCGCCCGCGATGTTCTTGACGGCGCCGTCCTTGAGGGCCAGGCTGCGCACCGTGCTGCTCTCGCTGTCGGCAACGAAGAGGCAGCCCCAGGGTTCGGCGGGGGCCGGCGCCAGGCCCGACGGCTGGGCAAAGGCGGCCTTGTGCGGGTAAGAGTTGTTTCGGTTCTCCTCGTTGCCGCTGCCCGCAAAACGGACGCAGGTGCCCTTCTTGGAGTCGCTGTGAAACGGAACAGGAGCTGAAGTTAGAGAGGGGTGTTTAAGTAGTACTGGGAGAATGAGGATTTAAAGCAGCAGTAAGAGGTTTTGTTCTGACACTAGTAAGCTAACTATTTAAAAGGCATGCAAAAATCTTGCGTACACCACCAAAAGCCTATTTGGCACTGATAAAAGCTGGCAAACATCACTGGTGTCTTTTGGCAATACAGTTGGCATTATGTTGCAGGGTGTTCCAGCCCTGAACACAGAACTACATATTGCATATCCTGGATGGCTAATGGGAACGATACATGTAATTGTCTGTCATATTGGAGATGATACCAAAACTAGTTGCCTATGAAAACATCCCTCAAAAAGTTGTTGCATAATGTTACTTTAAGTCAAGATGTAAAGTGGGCTCATGAACTTTGCTGTTGCTGATGGTGGTCAGATGTTTCGGACTTTAGGGACCGTTCTTCCAGATGAAGCTTTAAGCCTAAACGCCGGACATGGTTCTCCAGAGAAGCGCAGATTTAAAAACCAAATTTAGCACCTGCTGTTTTTGAGCTCTGTCCACAGCTCCAGATGTCTAGGTCACAAGCTAAGCCAGCAGCCTGCATATGTCAAGCTGGGAGCTTAAAGAAATAACATTCTGGCCGAGAACTTCAAGTCGAGTCAAAAGCAAACAATCAAAATGGAGAGCAAAGTGAGGGTGATCCCATTCTAGTTTACATTTCAACAAGGCCGCCGACGAGAGTGCAATGGATCACACCAGAGAGAGAGAGAGAGAGAGAGAGAGAGAGAGAGAGAGAGAGAGAGAGAGGGATAAGGAGGACAAAGCAACCTGGCTGAAACCCCTGGCTCCTTCCTCCCAGCTGCCTCTGGCAACCCTTTACACAACTGCATCAGGGTCCAAGCTACACCTGGTAGAGCTCACTGCTAAACAGCAAGTTGTCAACTTGAGACATGTAGGCTGCAGGCTTAGCCCTTGATCCAAATCACCTTCTTTCACAACACCCCTAACACTCACATTCACTGTGCACCTCCTCTCTGCTCTCCATGGGCCATCGGTCGGCTTGATTAGAGTTAGTGCTGTGTGTTTTTCCTCTCAACAGGGCTCCTAACTCTCTGCAGCCTCATTATTGTTCCTCAGCTGGAAGTCACTTTGGTTAACCAGCCTCAACCAAATGGATAGATGTAAATCTAAACCAACGCCTTACACAACTGTGTCATAGTGAGAAGTGTATTTCCTGCTCAGGAGGCAGTGGTGATGGTGGTGATGGTGGTGGTGGTGGACGGCAGGTGATGGTTGCCAGCTCACCTTCCTTTGGGCAGTTTGCCGTCCTCCAGGAACAGTGCCCAGATCTGGTGGGTCCCGGCCATGGCGATCCATAGCACACCGTTTTCTACACCACCTGCACACGCACCCAGCCAAAAAAAAAGAGAGAGAGAGAGAGAGAGAGAGAGAACAATAAAGGAGAAGAAAAAAGGAAGAGAGAGGGAGGGGAAGGGAAAACAAGATTCAAATCAGTTAGGCATGATACCACTGCTGACTGATTGAGAGGGAAAAACACACATAAAGTACTTTCTCTGGTATGCACACTAGTACTTGCATGTACACAAGTACTATACCCGTGCATTACATGCATGCATGCATGGATGGATGGATGGATGCATACATGCAGTGAGATGAAACAAGACTGCACCTGAGGAGCCAAGGCCAACAGAGTCAAACACTCCAGACTACACGGGCGCAGTTTGCGCCGGGTTAACCGATGCAAAGCTCACTTTAAACTGTGGGATGCCCAACAGCTCAAGATTTGGCAAGAGGGGTCAGCTTCCCACCTCTCCCCAGAGAGGAGCACTGCCGCCTGGGCAAACGCCCTCCTCCAAGCCCCTTATCTGGCTCCACAGTGGCATCCAGATAAAAGCCACAGCCTGCCTGTATGCATGTATGCATAGCAAACACGCCTGCTGTCACTGGTGCTTTGCCCAGGCCTTATATCACCGGCCACCTGATGAAGGAGATTCATTATGGAGACAGCCATCCACTTTAAATTGATTAATTATTCATGCCTCTGTGTATTAATATGCAATGTGTTTGGGGGAGCTTTTTGCATTCATTTGGAGAATGGATCTCTGTCTGTGTGTGTGTGTGTGTGTGGTGTGTGTGTGTGTGTGTGTGTGTGTGTGTGTATGAGAGAGAAAGAGAGGCAAAGGAATACATTTATGTGTTTGTATGTACACACATAGAGGATAAAGCAGTTTGCATCTGGTGTCTGGTGTGTGTGTGTGTGTGTGTGTGTGTGTGTGTGTGAGAGAGAGGCAAAGGAATACATTTATGTGTTTGTATGTACACACATAGAGGATAAAGCAGTTTGCATCTGGTGTGTGTGTGTGTGTGTGTGTGTGTGTACATATTCACCCGTGTGTTTGTTAGTACAAGCGAAGACACTCATAATCCACCTAACCCCAAAAAAGACAGAATGGAAATTACATTCAAGTGCTTTTCATCACCTCCTTAGCTGGCACGTCCAACGAGTAATGTGTGCGTGTGTGTGTGTGTGTGTGTGTGTGTGTGTGTGTGTGTGTGTGTGTGTGTGTGTACACACATGAGTGTGCATGCACTTTAGATGAGAGGAAAGAGGGCCAGTTACAGTCCCGTCTAACAACTAACAATAGCCCCTAATGGCACTGTTCTTATCAGAGGCCATTTCGGCTCTGGACTGCAGCTCCGCCATTCACACTCATTAGAAAGAGAGAGAGAGAAAGAGAACAAAGCTCAGTTCACTCAGTCAGATGAGAGAGAAAAAAGGAAAAACAGAAATTATGAAAGAAACAGCACATTCAAGAGAGCAGGAGTGAACTGCATCGTCATTGTTCATTTCAATCTGAACAGCATTTAGGCCCACATATGGAAGTCCTTACATTTAAAAAAAAAAAAAACAAGAAAGCAAGGAGAAAAAAAATAAAAGGTTCTAATCCATCAAACAGCCCAAATAAAACAATCAGGAACTTTGAAGCAAAACTTCAGATGTTTTCTTCAGAAAGACGTCATGTTGCCCAAACTTTCTCTCCTACTTTATCTGGCCACGCACTAATGGCGGTGGGCTTTCTGGAACACGCCGCTGATAAGGCCAAGCACACACACAGGCCTCCCAGACACTATCGGAGCCAATCTAAATGCATAGGTTTAAATTTAGAGGGGAGCCTATTTTGCTTTGAAATGAAGCGAGGCCTATCTTGTTTACCCAGTGGGGGTGGCGATGACGGAGGAGGTGAGGGTTTGGGTGTGTGTGAGAGAGAGAGGGAGATGAGAACAGTGGAGGAAGAGCAGCGGGAGTCTCCGGGGTGAACGGGAGGAGTGTGCTCCACACACACGGTGGTCAAATCAACCCTGCGAGGCCCAGGTCAACCAAACGGCCACACACACACACACACACACACACACACACACACACACACACACACACACACACACACACACACACACACACACACACACACACACACACACACACACACACACACACACACACACACACACACACACACACACACACACGAGCCCCAGGTGGGAACTTGTGTATTGACAAGGACAAACATATGACTGTGTACACACAAATGTGCTACCACACACTGCCATGGACAACACATATGTATGCCCTATGTGCGTATACGTATGCCTCAGACTCGTCTGCAGCACACATTCAGTCTGCAGCGCTGCATCAGTAATGAAGGAAAGAGGTGATTTGGATAGACTCAATTCAGCTTAGGTTCTTCATCTGTGAGAGCCGACGGAGACCCGACCCAAAATGCGTCTTCCCTCCGCCCGTTTGGATCCGGAGACCGTCTAAAACACGACATGCATAGTTGAGCCTGTTTTTTTTTATTTGCACCCGCACACACTTTCAACATCTCTGCAGGAACAGCATTCCAGTCATCCAAAAGCCTGCAGCTGGCTCCCTTTTTCTCAGATTCCTTTGTAAGTGAGCGAGCGACACAACTCCTCCCTCCCACCCCCAGGCCCTTATCTCAATATCACAGTGGCGAGATCAATCAGCCTTTGGTCAGATCCTGATTAAGCTCGTCAGCTTCTCTTGGTCCAAACGTTTGCCTGTGCGCCACACAGTCAAACTTCAGGTGTCTGCACGTATGCAGATAGTCAAACTCGCCTGAGGGGACAAGTGAGTGGCTGAGACAAGAGCCCATTGACGCCTCTTTTATCAAATGTTCTCAGTCTAGTACCTCTCAAATCATTCATTGCATTGAGCTACTCAGTCACTGTCAGAGGTGAAAAAAAAACAGACACACAAATCCACTACTATATACAAATTGCAGTTTGTGCAGATCTTTGTCAAGTGTGATGACGCCATCTCATATTTCTTTCACTACTTTTTTTTAAGGTGTTGCTAAGACACCAGTGAGTGCTTAGTGATGCAGGTCGAAAGGGAATCGGGTTCAGATGATGTAAGTCCCTTTGGCATTCAGCTCTCTGATGCTAATACATCCCAGCGCCTTTGGCTAGCAACCTGTGGATGTCACGGTCTAAACACGACCAAAGAGGCGTGTTTGTCCTGGAACAAATGTCCCTGTTTTCAAACTGCAGTGGCCCTCGCTGCTGGAGAGAGAGAGACTGCAGTCCAGACTCAGAAGACGCGTGACATCTGCAGAGATGAAACGGCACACAACTTCAAACGGAAGCTTGTTATTAGGGCCGGCCAGATTGAGGGAAAAGATAGAAAGGGATGGGGGTGGTGGTGGTGGTGGGGGTGGCGGTGGTGGTGATGGGGTGTTGGAGGAAAGCTCTGTTGACTTTTCTTTAAAGTCAAAAAGTGCATGAATAAAAAATAAAAGCTTGGTGAAAGTGCTTCTGGCTGAGAAAATTATTCTAAGTGAGATATTAAACTTTATGCAGGGGAGAGTGATGGAGGAGCCGAATGCTAAGGAGAGTGAAGCAGACAGAGAATCAAATGAGTGATTGTGTGTGTGTGTGTGTGTGTGTGTGTGTGTGTGTATGGGAATGTGAGCCAATGTGCAAAACTGTATGGACTATAGGGGGATCACCTGCTGTTCCCAGGGCCACATCCCAGGGTGAGCTGATTGGCTGTTGTGGTCCCATGGCTCCGCCTTCTTTGTCGGTCCCCTGCGTCCCCAGGCCAGCTAACGTGGAGACCTTTCCCGCTGACAGATCAATCTGATGGAGCAAGGGATGAGCCAATCAGACGCTGTGCCATACCACTGTACCAGACCCACTTATTATGATCTGCGCGGCCATTTAGTGATTGTCAGTTTTTGCACTTTTTGGGCAATAGCTTGATAACCGTTTAGCCAAAAATTACGAATTGTTTTGTGGCAAGTTGGCCTCTAGGTGGCACATCACCGTAGCTCATTACAACTCAAGTGTGGAGTAGCGCCACCCAGTGGATAATGTTCAATGCAAAAATCTAGCGCTTCTATATCCACCATCACTAGCCACCAAATTTTGGGAAATTTCATTCATAGGGGGCATTAAAACGGACACATTTCAATATTTCAAGAACCGCTTAAGCTAACATTTTTTTATTTGGTATGCTTAGCTACATTTGCTCACATCTCTTGAAGTTTGGCTTGCACAACACAACGGTTGCCAACGGCCAATCAAAATTCAGCAGGCAATATATGCCGGTAAAGATTCAAACTCAAATGGCATATCGAAGCTATTTAGCCAATTTTAAAAAAAAAACTAAAAAAACTGCCACATCAGTCACAATATGTCACTACAGCAACCTACAACATTTCCTCTGACATGGTTGAGTCAATCTTCAAAATTAATTTTGTCTTTAAATCATTATGAAACGTTTATACAATTATACGTTGTTGTTGCTATAATTATGCAGGATGTGTGTCTCTATAACCTTTTATCATGCCTGGCAATCGAAATTGGAAGAGAAAAAAAAAACAAGCCTGCCTTGTTTGATTGGTTGCGAAAGGTCAGGCTGGGTCAGTGGCAAGGCATGCCGGGCCAGGAACCAGACTAACTGGTAAGGCTACTGCCTGTGGTATTAGTCTCGTAAATCCTGTACGATGGGCTATGCAGGTGTCTTTATTTTGTCCATCAATGTACTATTTGTTGGCAATTCAAATACATTGATTAAGCTCATTGCATCATGCTTTGGGTATGCTATGATGCCTGTAGGCAATCCAAAGGTATTAAATATGTCAGGGTGGTTGGACTATGAGGTTTTCTATTTGTGTGTGCCGGGGGGGGGGGGGGGGGGGGGGATTAGATGCTCCTTCTCCCTCCACTATGTGGTACATTAAAATATCCATTGTTACAAGCCTCAGTCTAAAGAAGAAAAAAATGATTAATCTAAATTAATCACAGCAAAATTGATTCGTTTTTCATTGTATTTATTTTTTTAATCGATTGACAGCACTACTATTTTTATTTTCGGTAGATGAAGCCATGCAGGACTGAAGTGCTGACACCTTGGCCAGTGAGAGTGGCTCACCTTTCTGATCAGGTGGTTCTCCGTGTCGGCCACGTACACTGCGTCTCCTCTGATGGCCACGCCCTGCGGGGAGTTGAAGAGCGCCTCCGACAGGTCTCCATCTCTCCGCCCGCTCACAGGACCTATCAGAGCAGAGCATGGCACACCCCCAGGGTCAGTCATTTAACCTTTAACCTGGTCAGGGCCATGTACTGAAGTCGTCCTGAAGGCCTCCCTGAGCCACTAGTGTTGCTAAATGACAGATAATCTATCATTTTGAACTCACTATCTCAAAGTTTCTATGTTGTCGCTAAACAACACTTTTGGGAAACACACCTCATGCAGTGCAAACTTTTTGGTGATTATTTGTGTTAAAGTCAATACATCAGTAGGATCTAGAGTGCGCGGGTGCTTCCTATCTTTACTGAAAATAATAACCTCATGCTTCAAGGTTGCTTCGCACACCCACCAAGCGCCAAGGAGAATGAGGAACGGGCTCCATTTACTTGGTGGTAGGACAATTCATTCTACGTATCTTCATTCCATTCAACAGAAATGCAATATTAAAAAGGTAGGCTCACCAGGGCTGTGCCAGATCTAAATGTGTGCCTCACTACACCAAGAGCCCAGTGTAGGAAACACACGCCAGCCTTTCCACCCACGCACACACACATGCTCTGTTCACCACATCACCCACCCGCCCACTCACTCACTCGCCAATCAACTACACAATGAAAGCCAGCCTGTGAGACTGGCACAGCAGGGGTGCGGGCTGGCATGTATGCACCCACCTCCCACCTGGCGGAGCACCTGCCCAGTTCTGGACACGATCAGGACTCTGTGGTGCCCGGTGTCCGCGATGACCAGCCTCTTCCCAGTCTCGTCCACGGCCACCTTGCCCGGAAATGAGAGGACCGTGACGGGTAGGGAGTCCCGGTACAATCTGTGTGGGGGTGGAAGCAGGCGAATCAGACGAGACGTGGAGTGGTAATCTTAACTCCCCAGGCTGTGTAAGGAATGCAACACTGCACTCTAAATAAGGGCAGAGTTCATGGTTCCTGTTGCTCTGCTGGTAGAGCGAGGTGATAACCCCAAGGTCATGGATATAATCCAGGAATCACACATATTGACAAAGAAGATTTTCTGCACAACTTTGAGGTGCTTTTGAGAGTGTCCGCTAAATGACATAATACAAATGTTTATTTAAAAAACACTTATACACTTGATGGTAAAGAGTACTTCAAAGCTCTAGGTTCTCCTTTGCTAAAACTGATGTAAAACTGATAATTAGCCTGAGGACCCTTTACAAAGAACGATATCTCAGAGATCTATAAATAAATACCCACAAGCTGCAGAACCTTTAACCCTTGAGAGCTACGGAATTTATCTTTGCTTATTATAAAGAGCCATTCCGTATTTACCATCACAATAGGCCTTCACTACTCCCCCACAAACAAACAAACAAACAAAACAAACAAACAGAAAACAAATATCAAGCTCCAAATGTTGCTCAAACCCCCTGTCCCTCTACCTGATCCCCACGCTGTGACCCTTGATCAGCCCCTGGTCGCCGTAGTGCTTGAGGGCGGTGCGGGCGAAGAGCTGCAGGCGCGGGCCATGGCCCTCACCCACCAGGGAGAAGAGCAAGTTGCCGCGGGGCCCCAGCAGCACCAGCGTGGGCCAGCAGGCCACCTCCAGCTCCTGCCAGAGCCGTGCCGCGCCGTCGTTCACCACCGGGTGCGCGATGGCGTAGCGGAGGACGGCGCTGCGCACGTTGGCCAGCACGCGCTCGTTGGGGAACTTGGCCGAGTGGACGCCCACAACCACCAGCCCATCTGTGAATGAGGTAAGGAGAGAGAGAGAGAGAGAGAGAGAGAGAGAGAGAGGATAGGGGGGAAAGAAAAAAAGAAAGAAAGATTAATAAGACAAATGAGAAGAGAAAAGGAGTGATGCATGGAGACAGGCAGGGAGGGATGGAAGAGGTGTAAAAGAGAGAGAAGAGAAACAGACGGAGAAAAACACAGCCTTGGTCATTTCTCAGTTCACATAAATGCGTTGAATGATTTCCACTCCTCCTCCTCCTCAGTGCCACAATTTACTGAGTGTGCTAGCAGGCTGAAATGGGCCAGTCAAGCATCATGTAATGTGGACAGCACAAAGGAGAAAAATGAGCCGGACATCTTTACACTAAGTGGACTCGATTCCATTGACTTCCTTTCGCAAAGCAGTTAAGGGTTTTTTTCCTCTTAAAAGTGAAGACTGCAGAGATTGCTGTCAGATATCCAACCTTTGCCTGAATTCCTCCTTCTAAATGTGGCGTGAATAATGGGTACGGCGCAGTCAAAATGACATTTTTTTTGTATTCCCAAACTGATCAAAATGTCCTGACACTCCGGGAGGCATCGTTATTAAAATACCCAAAAGGTGAATTCAGGGTATCAGGAAAAAAATTAAATAAAAAAAGATATGCCAGGAGCTGAAAGAGATGAAATTAGAAATGTTTAATTTAATAGGATGAGGTGCTCGGAAAGTTTGAAAGGGAACATTCAAATTGGAAAGTTTAGCGTGATCTTTAATGTGTTTTCACATGATGAACCCCCAAGGCTTCTTTCCTCCACTTGGAAAGAGACTTGTTTCAACCCTCCCCCCTCCCCCCCTCAAAAAAATTGTGCCATGACAGCTGAATAATAATGTATGGGCGTATGATGACCACACTGCAGGAATAGTCAGTCAGTCAGAAACGCGCATCCTGGTGTAAATGGGGATGTTGCCAATCATTCTGTCAGCGTTGCCGCTTTGCTTTTGTCTTGCCTGACAGCACTAGTGACACGCTCCAGCTCACAGCCACGTCCAGGTTTCGGAATCGGAACCCAGAATTGAAACAGTGGGAGGAAAGGGGGCTCAATCGCCATTGATTTGGATTTGGAACCTAGGGGAACAGATGGTGAGAAAAAGGACAGACAAAGGGCTCAGACAACTGACGTGACGTGACGTGACGTGGCGCGATGCGATGTCACTCAGCTCCCTCGTGCCCCGGTGGCGCCTCTGCAGTCACAGGAATGATCTACGATCAGATCTAACACGGCTCCTCTGCATAGCTGCCCAGTGAAGTCAGACTCAGTACCCATGGAGGACAGAGGTGACCTGAACGCATGACTGAGGAGGAAGAGAAAAAACAAGTCTCCTCCATCCCTCCTAAACCACACCTCTCCCACCAACACACTTCCCAAGAATTCCATTTGGTTTTTTTTACAAGCTCGTCAGAGAAATGAAAACACTCACGGACAGATATTACACTATTAAAAGGCCCAATTGGACCATTCGTGGTCTCAGATTTCATATTATGCTCCTCCAGTGCAGTGAAGTATAAAAAGAAAATTGCATTTACTCCCTTTTCTCAGAACACTTACACCCAGTAACAGTAAGTGTACTGATGCTGTAGTGTGGAGGTCTGGCCTGAATCTTTGGCATGAAGTCAATGCTTCCTGCCAACTACGCGAGAAGGTCGCACTGGAAAGTCTACAGTTAACATGTGGTTTACTTGCACACACACATTTATTCATTTATTCACATCCAGGGAGCTGCCTAAGGGACCTCAACATGGAACGCTCATTAAAGAAGAAAACCAGGCTGAGGTTTAAGCCACTATTCAACAGCTTATAAAATGAACCCAATTTGAATGGACACAGAAATAATATATATATAAAAAATAAAGAAATAGTACTACTACCAATATTTAAGCTAAAAAGAAACTCTGATAAGCACTCAGAAACTACTAATTAGCATACTTGGAGTAATAACAGACAATGAGAAGTCTCAGAGCTCTTAGCGGTTCAAAGCACAACTGTACTCCAAGGCCTCTCTGCACATAGAGTAGCCAACGAGAAGCGGAACTCATTTCCAGCAGTGGACAGCTCTTCACTTGGATTCATTCTGCCCTGAAGCGAGCTGTCGCTGTTCTCTCTCCGTTTCCAAGTCTTCCGTCTGATTGTCTATTGTTTTCAAAATGTTGTCCAGCCGCCCGACTGCTGTCTGCGTAATTTAACTGAAATGTCACAGGGAAAGGAAAGAGAGACCCCCCCTTCCTTCAACCCCCACATCCACACACACACACACACCACACACACACACACACACACACACACACACACACACACACGTACACACACACACATACACACACCTCGACAAACTCCCGCCGTACACATCCCCAGGGTGGAAACAGCGCTCTGGTGATGAATGGAGATGGCGTTTTTTACATTTTCCAGACAGATGGCTGTTTACACATTCAGGAGCCGATAGTCCATCACAATATTAAAATTCATAACTTTAGCCATGGTACACAGGAAAGAAAAAAAATGCAAAACACATTGGGCAAGGAGGAGGAGGGGGGTAGAAGGAGTGTTATGATGGGTTGTCCTTTCCACCGATAGATTGCAAAATGCACCTGCCTTGAGCTAAAAAAAAAAAGGCAGCCTCGGCATGTGCTGGTAATTTCATTGTGCGTTGGTCCTTGGCCGGACGGCTGCCGAGACGCCCTCCTTGGGGGAACGTACACGGCAGGTGCCATTAGACTCGAAGGGCCACACAGAAAAAAGGCAGGATTTTGGCAAAATGCAAGCATTGCACAGAATATATTCATCTCAGAGAGAAAACAAAGAGCGATAAAAGAGAGAGTCCATATCAAGCTGGGAAACTGAGAATGCTTTGGCAAAGAGAATATGACAGCAGGGGATCCGTTTGAATATTTCTCAGCCTGAATGATTTTGTGTGTAGAATTTTGACAATGAAAACAAAGTGGAGGAAAATACACCTCCCCCCACTGTATTGTATTTCTTTCATACATCACAAAAACGCAGACATCAACATTTGCAAAATGGACCCCTGTATTATTAAAAAACAGCCTGTACCCCACTTATATACTGAAGTCCAGGAAGCCGAAATCACTCTGCACTTGAGTGGGCTAAGGTGTTAAGGTTTGGGGCCATGGGTGGCAACGTAACCCCCCGAGCTGCTGTTCAGGAGGCAGTAACACAATGTACCGGAGACCATGCCAGGGATGAAGCAGGGCTAAGTGCACAAGATAAGTGGTGAGAATGGGCAATGGGGAGGGTACGGCTGGGCTGCTGTTTCCCTGAGATGATCCCAGGGAAGGGGGCATGAATGGACCGCTGACAGCTGGGAGGTGATAGTGCCCCTGCTGTATGCTGGGCTATAATAAGGTCCGGCTAGGCAAGAGAACGGCATGTCCAGACAGAACACTTACCCCCCCCCCCCTGCCTGAAACCACTGGCAAAGAGAGAAAGGGAGCGGGGTAAAGAGAGAGAGAGAGAGAGAGAGAGAGAGGGGCAGAGTAAAGACTTGGCAAAGACTCAGTAGACAATAGTGCCAGCAATGACGTGCGATCAGGGGCAGTGCATACCCTGTGATAATGTAGGCTAATCCAGGTAACTATACAACAAATTTGTAAAAAAAAAAATATATAAAACACATCTCAATCCATTTGCAAGTATACCGTGAGACATGAGACTGTAATACATTTTTTATATATATATATCTTAAAAGTCCATAAACTTCTTAAAGCAAATCGCAAGATCTCTTATTTTCAATGGCAAGGGTAGGCTCTGCTTCACTCACCACTGCCTTAATGCTGTGGATTTCAGAGTTTGTGAAATCAATGAAATCAATCAATCTTGTAGCGAAATCAATTGTGAGAGGAAAGGCACTGTGTGTCAGTTACTTTCAGACCCCTGAAAAGTTTTCAGCGTTAGTCAAAGTATATCTTGAGAATATTTAGTTATGTGTCAACTAAAGTAACTACACCAGATCCTGGCAGCATTTGGAGATTGGCATCATGGCTGGACGCACCATTTCACCATTGGCTTTCACCATGGCAATGGAGGTAATTATAAGGGGCATCTCAATGGGTTGGTGGTGCTGAGGTGCTGCAGGACGGCACCCGGTTACCTCCCATCTGAGTTTATAAAGACGACACGACAACGCTTGCAACAACCGCTCCATGTACCCGTCAGCTGTTAGCCAAGTGGAATGACAACCTGAATTGGGCAAGAATGAAAGTGAAACCCAGCAAATGTAGAAGTGTACCTATCAGTTAGGGAAAACTGGTGGAATAGAGTTTTTATACCCTTGTGATTACCTCTGTTTTAGAGAAACCATTGAAGAGTTTAGGCAGGTGGTAAAATTCCACATTAAGTGAGAAATTGAAGCGCTTAATGAATGAATTGTTAAGGCTATCAATACCATTGATAAGACCTTCTTGCCTGGAACTGAGATTGTGGTGCTAGCAGCTTGGGCTTTTGCCACACACAAGGTTGCCTTTGACTGAGCATGAAGTTGCTATTTCAGAGGTTGAGACATTTGAGAGAATCATTAATAAGGCAGCTAGGAAATGGGAGAGCAGGGTAAGGTGACAGTTGGAAATCATGGTGTAAGGCTACGGAGAGGATGCAGATGGTAATCAGCTTCTTTTGGCATCAATAGGAGGTAACTAGACGGGCAGCAGCGGTCTCTCAGGCAAATCAAGGCCAATGGATGAACTGGCATAATGCTGAGAAGACGAGGATCGGCTGGAGAGAATTGTGGGCTATGGATGCTAACCGCATTAAATTCATTGCTGGAGCCATTTATGATGTCCTCCCAACTCGCGAGAACTTATGTCAGAGGGTGGATGAAGACGGAAGCTGTTGTTCATGGAACATACAAGACCAGTGGTAACTCAAAGGAGCTTTAAATTAGTTGTCTGAGGCTACTGAAAAAGACAGATAGTGGTTATGTCTGAGGTGCTCACAGATTTATTGGGGATGTAATTTAATGAGAAATTTCTGTCATTTTCAACCTGGGCCCTATTTTTAGATCTTTCTGGGTCCAAAGAATATTCCACAGCTTCAGAATGGCATGGGTCCACAGGATAGTAATAAGGTTTGAAATACTTTATGATGAAAATGCAGCCTAAATGATAAATCAATGCGACGTGAAATCACCAACGTGGAACTACAAATGAGGATAGTCTAGATTGCCGTACTTGCACAGACAGCAGTGCTAAACGACGCTCATTAGACGAGCGCAGCATCCTGGGGGTAACATTTGCCCTTACAAGAGCATTTAAGTAGGTGGGAGCAGAACCAGCAATCACACATGCTGCAGCTCAACCGTGACCCTTAGAGATAATCGCTAATGCCAAATGTGATCAGTATTGTAGTAAGTATTGTGGTCAGTATTGTAGGAAGAGTTGTAGGCTTCTTATTTTAAATGCAACTTGTCCATGCAAACACTCAAACATCTTCCTTCCTTTTTCTCAAACCTGCTTTAGATTGATTTAAAGAGATTAGCAAGTGCAGTGCATTCCAGGAATTCATGTTGCCAGATCCTTTTCTTCACACCTCCCCAAAATAATGCTGTTAAAAGCTTTCAAATATGGTCTGAAAGATAAGTTATTGCTCTCTTTGTCACAGATAACCGTCATTGTATCAGCACTGAAAAAAAGACCCTCCTTGTAATGGTACGATAAAGTGGTAATTATGGACCCTGAGGCAGCCTACTGAATGGTTAGTGCAACGTTTGTTCATGACACTACAGCAAACCCTGTCAACAACACACACAGGTCCATGCTCTACCATGGTGTACTGTACATAGTGCAGAATGCCATTGACCATATGCTGAAAGATTGTTTATGCATCATTGTTCAGACAAACAAGGGTAAACGATACATTAGCCGGGGTCTTTTTCCCCTGCTCGTGTTGAGAACACTGAACCGCGTACTTCCCGTGGTGAAATTCTATAGGTGGCAAAGGGGGAGGGGGTAGCTACACTGAATGAATCACTCATTCTGGCTCATATTGCAAACATGGTATGTGGCAGGAAGACAGATCACCTGAGCACTGGGGCAGGCAACCTTCCTCCTACTCAACTTACATAGGGTGCACTGAACATGACAATGAACAATGAATGAATGAATGAATGAATGAATGAATGCAACTTGATTCATCCCTCGCTCAGAATGTGCCTCAGTCACACACAGATGGGGCAGAGGGACACTAGAGGGGGTGGCGTCTCGTGAGGAGTGGGAGCTCTTTGCGTAACTTTTGTGTATTTGTGTACCTTTAACTGAGTGCTGTTGCTCCAGTTTATGAAGGTCGGGTAGGATGTGCATGCAGTTGATGCAGCAGTACGTGAAGAAGTCGAGCACCACAACTTTTCCAGCAAGCTCCTTGGCCAAAGACAGTGGTCCTTCTGTGTTCAGCCATTCTAAATCTGAAGCAGAAGAAACATGTCATTCAGTATTATAGTTAAACACCGTGTTTGCTGTATGCAAAGCCATTACAACTAAAGCTGTGCGTTAGCTGAAATGAAAGACAAAATACTACCAAATTAATATTTCAGCCATTACCCCGTTACAAGCCTTGCTAATACCGGAAGAGAATTTTGACCAAATAAGGCTAGAACACAGTCCGACTTCCTATTCACAGTATGTTGGTCACAAAAATGGATCAAACATAACGCTAAATGAATGTAGCGCTAATTCGAAGAGATACTCTAGCACTATTATGTTGTTTTGCGTTTACAAATTGTGTATGGAGATTACATGAAACAATGCGACAGCTAGTGTCAAACCTAACAGTAAGTTAGCCAACACTTGCCACACCAAGGAATGAAGTCCAATGCCCGTTTACAGCACTCACCTGGTTCGAAATCAGGAATTTTCAAGTCTCCCTTATCGTCCAACTTGTTCAAGTACTGATATACAAGGTTTTCCTTCTCTTCGTCTGCAGTTACGTCTTCCAGGGCGTAGTCCAATTGGCTTTGAACTGGAATTAGAGCTGTCAGGCTACTGTAAGACGCCATGTTTCCAACAACACAGTACTGTGAGTAAAATCAACTTCTATTCTCGTCCTGGACTTTCCTCATTAACCAAACACCTAAGAAAAAATGCTTTGTTATAATCTATGAAAGAATAAAGTATACTATTAAAATTAAATAAACGTCCCAATTAGTGCTTACATCTAAGGTTTTAAAATAATTTAGGGGGAAACTTGTAGTAATATTTGGAAAACGCTGATGCGTATCGTTTTGTGTAGATAGTTTTAATGCTTTGGCGGTAATCACGACGTTACACAAGGATTCAAGCTGTGATTCATAGCAGGCTACAGTAGTGGTATGATCATTTGTTTTTGCTTTGTATTCAGAATGTACAGCGATTGAATGTAGTCTTCCTCGCTTCATGTTCTCTTGCGGACACCTGACAATCTGGACGGTGCTAGTTGTGACAGATTCAGTAGCCTAGAATGCGATCATTTAGCTACCCCAGTGATGTTCCAAAACAAGCCTCATCTGCAAAACATCATTATTTGTGTTTTAAAGGCATAACGTCTATGTGTTACTACCCAAATGTCACAAAGCGGTTCTGAGAGTGACATATGGGAATACAAATCTCTGAGGAAGCCAAAACAACATAATGACAGTCAAAATGCAAAGGGTAGTAGACAGGCGAAGGGGAAGAGAAAACACGAGTCGGGAACAGAGCAAAGGACCAACAAAAACAAGAAAGCCTCCACAACGAAGGCTCGCGCTTGTGTTAACAAAAGAACAAGTGCAAACACTCAGTCTCGAAATGACTCGATACAAATGAATGAAGTGAATGTTGGTCTGTCCACCCAACCACTGCCATCGGACAAAGCATGCGAGGACAAGCCTCTCACCGTGACCGAAACTGAAAAATCCTCCCCAACAAAAGGACACTGTCCAGTTTGTCAGATGCCATTTTCCATATTGGTGGTGCAGTCTCAACGATGGCACGTCGCAGAATGCCTGGAAACCCCTGGACATGACAGCAAAGGTAGGCAGGCTACTGATTGTGATCTGATTTTGTCATTATGTTAATGGCAACCTCATCAGATTTCAGGTCAGGTCATATTTCAAAATATTGATAACATTTGGGAAGTTAATTTGTATTTTGTCCTCAGAGTGCCCAGACGGTGTTCAGTGTTCATCTACCATTCCCAGCCACTACAAGAAGTACAGCCACTTTCTGCTAGCTCACAGCAGGGCTGTCAGTGACGACAGCGGGTTTGTTCTGTATGAAGAGACGTTGGCTGATCATACGACTACCTCTTCTCCCTTCCTAAAGACTCAAAACAATATACACAGTGCCACTTTGGACAGTCCTTCCTCACCCTACAACAGAAGTGCCTCTCCCAGCCCTGGACAAGCTGGGCCTGGCCAGTCCTCTACTACCTCAAGGTCTAACGCCCTGCTGCTCCTACGCTCTCCAGCTTTAGGGGACATCAAAAAGAAGAAAGGTTGGTCACCTTCTGAAAAACGGGGCAAACCTTTGCCCAAAGCAAAAGTTTCACCTAAAGTGACGCTGGACATCGACACGAACAAGCCTGTTTGCAATAATCCAGTCAGTATGGACATTAAAACAGATGCAGTTAACGCAACTCCACCTCTTGAGCCGGATAGCTTGGACCAATCCTCAATGTCAGGTGCCATTAAAGAAGAAGGATTTTCTGATTGTATTGAAGATGATTACATTTCCTTTTCACCTCTTCCTGAGTTCCCCGATGACACTGAGGAACACAAGGACCAACTCCGAAGAGTGTTGTTTCCAAAGGAGCGCAATGACTCTCTGAGTGACAGTGATGACCTCTTCACTGAGTTTAGGGACCAGTGTGACGCAGAGCAGTCTGAAGACTCCAAAGACATCCCCCTCGTTAAGGGAGAGTCGTCCTATGATGCCAACTTGGAGTTAACGAGCACCTCGTTAGCACATCAACATGAACTAAGTAAGCCTGGGTCCACAGGTGTTGCTGAACTTTATCCTCCACACAGCTTCTCCGTGGCAAACTCAGAGACTAGTCACAAGACTCTTTTACAGTCTCCCCAAAGTCTAGTTCTGGAGCATCTTCGCGAAAATTTATCAAGCCAGGTTTTCCATACAGGTGTTGAGCAAAATTCCTGTAGCCAGTTAAACCAAGGCCTGTCTCAAAAACCGCTCTCACAAACATCCACCCAGCTGTGCTCCACAGCCATGGCCCCCAGGAAGCCCCAGAGCAAGGCAGGAGCCACGTCATCCGGGCACAAACAGACAGACATTGGGGTCTTCTTTGGGTTGAAACCACTGAAGGATCCTGAGATTAAAACAGCTGGAGAAGGAGGGAGCGATAACCTTTCCTCTGTGCAGAACTCCCAGCAGACCTCAGAAGCTCCAGTGAGGAATGCTGGTCGGTCTGGGTGGAGAAAAAAAGACCCCGAGGTGGGTCCTGGATCCACCGGGAATGGGGAGACCCAGCATGTGCAGACGGAAGGAGGCAAAAGACAAGGGGGTTGGAGGAGCTGGAACACAAGAGGACAAGGTCAAGTCAGGTCTTGCCCCTTCTACAAGAAAATTCCAGGTGAATGTGCATTCCTCTTCTTTGCCTGCATAGTTTTTACACCATATCTCTTAGACAGTCAAGTCAAATGCAATAACCCCCTTAATGAATTGTGTCTCCTGTTGTACAGTGATTGCTGTGTTGTTATGAGTTATGCAACCTCCCTTCTTGTCCTGAAGGTGTTTTTACATGTCCGTCCATCTAGGTACACCGTTTACTGTTGATGCGTTTCAGTATGGGGCCATAGAGGGCATCACTGCCTATTTCCTCACCCACTTCCACTCCGACCACTATATGGGCCTGAATAAGTCCTCCACTCTGCCCATCTACTGCAACAAGGTGAGTGATAGTTATCTGCATGGTCTGTCTGTGTTGAGGGTATGAGTGTGCCATTAAACAGCTTTGGAAGGGTAGGTAGATCAAGTCATCTGGTACATTAGGGTAATTGGAAATGCCAACAGTCCTTCATTAGAAAATATTAATATTTAATATTACATTTATAATATGTCTCATACAAAATTAAATGAGTAAATTGCACTTACAGAATAGTTGATTAAAGCAAAGTTGGCACTCAATAAGATTGGTAACTTTTGCAGTGTATGTATTCTACTTCATCTTTTTGGTCCTGTCCCGGTTTTTTTGTGACGTTGTCATTGAAGCTATAAAAATTATCCGCTTGAATTCTGCCAAGTCTGGTTGTGTGTTTTGTATTCAGAGAGTGTGCTGGATTAGACGTGCTGATCAAGGATCAGTTTTGACGTTGGAGTAATAATGCAGAGTGTTGGGACACGCATGAGGGAAACCGGCTTCTAGATCAGTGCATGAGACACCTTGTGCCTGTGGGTCTTGTACAGAATTCAAATGCGTACTGTCCCCAGTGGCCTATCCTTAGTAACCTTTTTTGGTGGTGGTGGTGGTTCTTTTTTTCCCCCGCAACTAATTTTCTGTGTAATATAAAATGATGGGTGCTGTGACTGGCTTGTTTTGTTGTGGTAGATCACAGGTAACCTGGTTCTGAGCAAGCTGAAGGTGGATGGGAAATATGTCCACGTCCTGCCTATGAACACAGAGTGCACCGTTGAGGGGGTGAAGGTTGTCCTACTGGACGCCAACCAGTGAGTGTGTTTGTTTTATCTTCTCACTTATCAGTCTATTCGCTCCCATATTGGGTGTCATCCTAAAGATTTATGTCGTCATGTCATAGCCCGCATGTAAAATTCAACAGAGTCCTCTCTTGTTGTCCCCATCATCGATAATCTAATAGCCCTGTTGTTTCTCAAAACAAGTGTATTTGTGAAGGCACAGCAGACCTTTTTACAGATAAAAGCTTAAGGTTGAATTAATTCATAGTGTCTCACTATGCCCCATGGGTCCTTTCTGCAGCTGTCCAGGATCGGCCATGCTGCTGTTCACCCTGCCCAGTGGTCAGAGGGTCCTCCACACGGGAGACTTCAGGGCCGACCCCTCCATGGAGCGCTACCCTGAGCTGCAGGGGATCCGTGTGCAGACCCTTTACCTGGACACCACGTGAGTTATACGGAAGAATTCAGAACCTATCCACTGGACAGGAAGTGCAGTCAGGCAGTCATGTAGTCATGTATCCATCTTTGTAGGGTGTCCTCTAAAACTGTATTAGTACTCTCACTCTCTCTGTCTCTCTCGTTCTGTTATTTCAAGCACTTTGAACTGCAACTCTTGTACGAAATGTGCTAGATAAATAAAGTCTTACTTATTTCTTATGCTTGATCTCTGTCTGTCTCTCTAGATAGCTAGATATCTTTCCATATGCTTGACTTTATATTGTTATCTCTCCCTCTCAGATATTGCAGTTCAGAGTACACCTTCCCCACCCAGCAAGAGGTCATAACCTTTGCTGCTAACAGGGCCTTTGAAGCAGTGACCCTGAACCCACGAACGCTGGTGGTATGTGGGACCTACTCCGTGGGCAAAGAGAAGGTTTTCCTGGGTGAGTGAGTAAGTCCTCCCACGATCGTTAGATCCCATCTCCGGTGACCACACAGAAATGACCAAGTCACTCATCAAGTTGGTAATGAAAATGTCACTTTTGAAGAAATCCTTTATTCTCTCGCTTTTATTGTGGCTTTCTTGCCTGGCTATTGATCTGTGGAAGCTCATTGATGTGTCAAGGGGCAGACTGAAAAAGCCTCCTGCCGTGGCCGGCCTCATTTCCTGTGTTGTTTGTCCGGGGCTGTGCGTAGAGACCTTCACCCTCAATGAAGGGTCCGTGGCTGTGGCGTAACCAAGGCACCAGTGGCCCACATTCCCCTTAGAAGATGTTCTCCTGGTTCTCTTAAGTGTTTCTTTTTTCGGCACCTTTTTAAAGGTGGCCTAATTTCTCCCCTTGTGATTTGTCAGTGTTCAGACCGCTGGTCTCAAAAAGAGGGTTGGAACAGGCAGGGCTTGTCGGAGGACAGGACACAGAATTTGTATTAATTGACTTCAGAACAACATTTTGAGTGTGTGTGTTGAAATTAGTTGGGTAGTCTGAGTGAACATATAAAAAGGATTATCCAAACTTAACTAAATCACTGAGATTCAGTGATTAGGCCATTTTCATTTATATGAGAGATGGATTTAATTGGTTTTGTTTTCCATGTTCTTGATTGAGACTGGTTGGTTTTCATTCATTCATTCATTCATTCATTCATTCATTCATTCTGTCTCTCTCGCTCTCTCTCTATTTGTCCTACAGCTGTTGCTGATGTGCTGGGCTGTAAGGTATGTTTGTCGCGGGACAAATACAACATCATGTGCTGTCTGGAGTCGGACCAGATCCGCCAGAGCATCACCACCGACTGGAAGGCGGCCCAGGTCCACATTCTACCCATGATGCAACTCAACTTCAAAGTGCGTACCCACGCTGAGTCAGCAGTTTGTCACGCCCCTTCTCCTACTGACTATAACTGAGGAAATGTGTTTGAATGGCTGTCAGTGCTATCCATTTAGCTTATGTGAGCGACCTGGCTTGGAGTGAGGGAGAGAGCGATTTGAGGAAATGAGATGTTAATTATCTCACAGAGAAAGAAAAAAACTGTATCGACATTTTGCATTTTTATGGGTGTGCATTTCGCTCCGTTCAGATGGCTTACCCCCATGCAAGTCTGTCTGTCTGTCTGTTTGTGTGTGTGTGTGTGTGTGTGTGTGTGTGTGTGTGTGTGTGTGTGTGTGTGTGTGTGCAAATTCACAGGTTGGCGTGAAAATTAATTAACATGCTAATTACGGTCGGACCAAGTGCAAAACCCGGCATACTAATTCCCCAGTTCTGAGCTCGTTTCCCCCTTGCCAACTGAAATTCTGCAGAAGATAAAATGAGCCGTGTGTGTATGTGCGCAGCGCAGAATCCATTAAGTCTGACTTTTTTCACATAACTGCTGATGCAAAAGGTTGACGCTGCACAGTGTTTGGGACAGAAACATCCCTTGTGAGCGAACTCAACGTTTTTTTTTTTTTTTTTTTATGCCCTTGACGCTGCACAGAGGCGGAAGTGTTTTGAGGGAAGCAAAGCGAGAAGTGTGGAAAAAGTGGAATCATTCCTTTGATGTGTCTGACACACTCAATTGCTGTTTGGAACAATTCACAGAAATGGCCGAGAGACTTTGCTCAAAAGGGAGGCTGTCCTCAGTTTTGATTTATGTCCTTGGCCTGACTTGTGTTATTCTCCGGTGCCAACCACTGTTTCTGAATTTCTCTTTGGCAGAACTTGCACACTCACTTGGATAAGTTCTCAGACAAGTACGACCAACTGGTGGCCTTCAAGCCCACAGGCTGGACCTTTGACCAGTGCTCAACGTTAGAACGTCTCCAGCCAAAGACTCAGGGCAACATCACTATCTACGGTAAGTGACAGGAGTTAAAAATGAAGTAATGAAAAATGGCAAAGACTGGATGAAATGGGTTTAAGGGCATGAGGGGATGGAAATGTATTGGCTGGACCGTCACAAGGCCAGGACCAGGCACTATTCAACTTCATTAACTTCAGCTACATTATGTCTTCACTCATCGGCAACACAGTGAATGGGGAGGGTGATGCTTACCAGAATCTTTCAAAATGTTTGTAATGCCTCTCACATAATTCAAAGTTCATTACTCTTCTCCACCTCGTGACTAGAATGTAATTTGAATTTATGGTATGAACTTCACCGATATGACCTGGTTAAATACTGATCAAAGCAACAGAAGTAACTGGAATGTTCCTGTTACTTTTCTTTGGTCGTTGCTGTTTTTACAGCGGTGGTCCATCTGTCTCTGTGGGCTTCACAGACTCTTATCTTCAGTGCAGACTTAAGTATTCGTGGCATGTGGCTGTGAAACATAGCAGTATCTTGGCTATATTGAAAGCTACAAAATGCATTGTGTGTGGGGCTCTGTTTTGCTAATGCTATCTATAGAATGTTCCGTGGAGTGGAGTGAACTCCAGGCACATATAACTGTGTGATCAGAGGTAACGTAAGTAGTGTAAGTAGAGCTGTGCCTCTGCAGGTGACTGTTTCTGAAACAGTTATTGGAAATAAAAATGTTTAAAGCAGTCACCCATTAGCTTCTTTCATATTGTTTTGGCTCCAGGTTTAATACGTGATTTCTATCGGCTACTTTAAGTGCATTTGTCAACCGGTACTGAAGATTTATTGTGTCTTAGTGCTCTCCTCCTCCTCGCGTTCCTCTCTCCTCCCTGTCTGGTTAAAATCGCTGAATGCTCCCTCTGGAAACCAAAACCGTTACCCATTACGGATAGAATCAGCAAATCTGTTGTGACCCAGAAAGGTCTGCTAGCTAGACGACAGCTCCTGCAAATCCAGGCTTTTATTTGAGATACTCAGCTTTTCGCCTGCTGCCGTCACGCGAGTCAGCACAAAGACACGTCCCATTTGAAACGAATGTGACCGGGTGTGGGAAGGGGTTTGCGTCTCGCCTTTTTGTAGTTTTGGCTGTCTGTGTTGTAAACTAGGCATTCCCAAATGTTGCCGAGGCATGTGGTCAGAGGTTTGTATCCAGTGGCTTAAAGGTCCCCTATGCAGTCTTTGTACAGAAACTCAGTGCTTTTATAGCGACAACAACAGCAGATATTTGAAAGGCTTAATGAATAATGTGTCTGTAGTTTAAATAGGTTTAAGACTGTGGTGGTAGAAAAGCATATGCCCTGAAACGTTTCATTTTTCAAGAATAAAAAACAAAACAAAACAACTTTTGCATTTCTAACACATAGAGCCTTAGAGGTGGTGTAATTTTAAAAGAAAATCCCAGACAGAAGCCACATGACAATTTCATTATCTTTTTGATCTGGAAGGTTGCTTAAATTTAGGTTAATGAAAGCAAGTCATTTCAGATGAGGTTTCATCACTTTGGAGACCCGTGTTTGTTCGCCGGCTTCCTTTTTATCTCCTCACTTGATATGCCACAGCACTTGAGTCTTGAACTTCTTCAAATTGAAGTAGAGCTGTTCGCAGAGTTTTGAAGAAGCTGCAAATTAATTTGAATCTCTTGAGCTCAGAGTTCCGGTTTGCTTATTCAAAGCTGATTTTTATGTGCTCCCATCAGAACAGGTCTCAGACGTGATCTGGGTGTCTGAATGGCAGTTCCGTGGGTGGGGGGGGGCACACACACACACACACACACACACACACACACACACACTCTCCATACCCTTCCATTCATTTTTTTCGTCAGGCGTGAAACAAGCTCACCTCTGCAACCAATTGATTTGTGAAATTAGATTGTGAAACCAGCCTGTTATGGAACTACTGGTATGTTATGTAGTGATTTGTAGTAGGTGTGTGTGTGTTCAATGATGAGAAACGCATGAAAAATAAAAATTCCTACACTTCCTTTTCCCAAATTCAAATTTTTTTCTACTTTTGATTATTTATATTGTGAAAATGGCCTCAGTTGCTTATTGACCCAAATGCATTTCTTCCAGTGGTATTTTGTAACTTGACAATAGAGCGTGTGATGTAGCAATGTCTTCTGTAGAGTGCCCCTTGTTTGAAACTCTTTTTGGCACTTTTCATCCTCGTCTCGCAGAGCAATGACCGTCTATGCCGTTGAATGAACCAGGTTTGGTCGTTGCCATAGTGATCACCTGATCTCTACAGAGCGGATGGTTAAAATGCCTTCACTGCAGCGGGGCAGGAAAAGGGTGCTCTGGTGAACAGTGTGACAAGAGGAACAAGCCCATGCAGACATTTTAATTATGGCTACACCTCTGCTGACAAGCTTCCCCCTAGAAAATCCAATTAATGCATAAATGTAGCTCCCTGAGCTTGTGGCAAGTGCCTCTCGAGAACTGTAGTTCACCTGATCCCACTGTGCCTCATGTCTCTCTCTGCTTCTTGTGTGACTTTTTGTGTGACTTTTTGTGCCCCTTCAGGCGTTCCATACAGCGAGCACAGCAGCTACCTGGAGATGAAGCGCTTCGTGCAGTGGCTGCGGCCCCAGAAGATCATCCCCACTGTCAACGTGGGCAGCTGGCAAAGCCGCAAGGCCATGGAGCACTGCTTCAGCGAGTGGGACGCCGAAGTCAGCGCCCGCCTCTAGAGACTCCAGTGATCCCCGAGGCACCTTCGAGTGTGTGTGCTGGTCTTGGATCAGTTTTATTTATTTATTTATTTATTCATTCATTCATTCATTCATTTATTTATTTATTTTGCTTAAGGGTTTTGTTACAGGTAAGGTGGCAGGCAGTGCTCTTTACTTGATGCCACAGCCAATAGTGAAATGGAAACCGTCTTCCACTGGAAGTTTCTACTGAGAGCAGGACACGGCTAGGATCGAAAACTGGGTCATCTCAGGATCCAGGCCCTCCCCAAGTCCACACTCCTACTACATAGACCAAGTCCTGTAACCTGGACCCTGCTCTTTAGGATGGCGTCCTCAAGAGTCTGTGCTTTGACCTTATTCGTATCCTGGACCTAGCAGGGGTCGGCTCAACTTCCACAGGTCATTACTCTATGGCGCCTTTCTTCCCCCTGAAACTGAGATCCTGCAGGGACATTAGCAATGTGACCTTTAGGTGACCTTGTTCTCAAAGCTACCACACTCTCTCCCTAAATAACGCCTGCATCACAGTGTGCACCCTTATCAAGAGCATCACAGCCTTTCACTTCCACCCCAGTCCTGCTCTGGGTTGACATTCTCTCTCTCTCTCTCTCTCTCTAAACGCATCTTCATTCATGGAGGCGGAACAGATAAGTGAAATCAAGAGGCTCCTTGCATGGTCTCAATTAAAATAACACTCCCAGTTGCACGCTTTCAGATGTGAATCACTGGCGTTAATCCATCTGATTGATCTTAATGATCTTCATTAGCTCTGGCTGAATTTGATGCGTTGGACTGTTGGCCTACTTTTAGCAATAATGTGTTTACGCCTGGGTGGTGTTGAGGAGAAGAAAGCTCTAGAACATTCCACTGACATTCCACTGACTGGTGCTCACCGGAGATGAGGCCAGCTGTTACAGACCTGTGCTGAGTGTCAAGGTGCTAAAAGACTGACTATTCTGTGTAATCAGAGATCTCTTTGAATTTTCTCGGTTACAGTGACGTTGGCACCGCTCTGTCCTTCTGCATTTATGTTTTTCATGTAACCTATATTAGTTTTATTTTTGGACTGAATAAGGTCTTTCTGGACTGGTCTCTATGGTGACCGCTGTTCTGTTTTGTTCCCTCTTGACATTAGAGTGCTGCTCCTTCCAAACGGCTTCTTAAAGTGCTGCTGGACAAGAATATGTGCACTGAGCAATTTCAGAGGCATTTCATTAAATGGCTGCATTTTAAAAGTAATTATTTTAAAACAAAATGATACTTAATGAAATAAAAACGTTAACACTTAAACTCTTGTTCCTTGATCAATTCAAATCATGTTAAAAAAGGTGGTGTGAAAAATAAATCTTGGTAAAGCATTAACACTGTCCTATCGCAGTAGAATCATACCCATTTTGCTGTTTTATGAGTTCACTTCGGGAGTTTAATAATTTGCTGACGAGCGACGGAGGAGACCCACAGGAAATGATCATCAATTTGCGGTGCTTTCAGCAGCCCGCTTGGCAGTCCCAGCAGGGCTGTGGGTTCCATGCGGCAGCGTACAGCATCTGTTTGTGACTTTGAGGGATGCATTTGCTGTTTTTTTTCTCTCTCTCACCCAGTGTCGGCTTTTCCCTGCAAATAATGTGCCCGTTAAAGCATTATGTCGATCAGTTTAATGTGGGTGTCAGAGAGAGGAGAAATCCGAAAAGACATGCGTTTATAGGAATAACAAGCGAGTCAAGTTTGGGAAAAAAGATTCTAGAGGTTTTGTTTTTTAAGATGAATAACGTTATCTTGAATTGCCAAAGGTGAGTTCTACATGGCATCAGAAATAAATCAGCCATGATGACTATGCAGCAACATTGGCATTAGGGTAACCTTCCAGGAAATGTAATGACAATTTATTTTTTGACGTTGGATGCCAGAATGACCGGTCATCTGACAGATGTGTGCGGATGGAAAACAATCAAGCCTGACCTTTAGATGGACACAGGAATGATGCGATACCAGACTGCGTGCGTGTGTGAACATTGCAGGGCCGGTACCGGGGGAGTGGGGACAAGAGGGGGCGCTGTATGCTCTGAATGCTTGGAAAGTACATTTAACATCTATAACGGTTATTTTCATATACTTTAGTTACCTATTCTTTCCTAAATTTCTCGTTTAGCGAGGCAGGACATGTTTGACAGTTTTTGGTTGCATCAAATTAGAATAATGTAGTGTCACGATCGTGTTGCAGATGGGTAGGATTTGGACAATATCGATTCATATTGACTAGTTGCCTCCCGTACATATCCAAGCGTCCACCCCACAGTGACATCCCGTCAACAGCCAGATTTGAGGACATTGCGATGCTTTCGTCAACCTTGGTAGACATTAGGTCTATGGCCTAGGTCTACATTATATTTGCGTTTGTTCTGTGAGTGGAACTGTATTTGACAGAGGATGTTTGTAGGTGGTCACAAAATATAGGCTTTTGATCTTGTACGATCTATTTGTAAAATTAAAATTATGAAGTGTTACTTTCGGAGTCTCCTCTGTTACGTCCGTCCATGCTTGCATCTCAAGACTGATCTATCACTAGACAATGTTGTCCCCCTTGAAAATCTCAAATGTCCCCTCATGCATTGCATCCTGCAGCGGACCCTGGAACATTACAGGTGCTCTTAGCTTTCTCATATAATGAGAACAGATGTAATGTCCTATGCAATGAGTGATGGTGACTGCAAAGATGTGAACTCTTCTGCGCCCAGTGTGGCCACTTATCCGCCGCTGCATGCGGTTCTGATGATGGAGGCCGCTCTGCAGGCCTTCGCCAATCAATATAATTAGTGTCCAATTAGAGACTGTGTCGTCCATGCCAGCACAGCTGCTCAAATTAGTTAGCCTATGCCTCCGCCCCCCAGTACCTCCCACCTACTCAAAAATCACGTCCTCAAGTCATTGATGGTTAACCTGGCCAGGTGCTTGGCATTTGTCAAAGTCTGACATTTCTGCAAGATTGAATTCTGTATGTACTCTCCCCCTTCCAGACACTGTTTTTTTATGGAAGTATAACAGTACCAAATGTCCTCAATGCAAATTAGCATGTTGAATAACACAAACTGAATAAAAAGATATCACAACGCTTGGATTTTTCTGCATTGCAATTTGACACACATTGAAAAAATGATGCTTGAATTTTTTGGCACTGCAAAAAAAAAAAAAAAAAACACAGACCAAACCCCATTTTTATATCCGAATGTATTCAAATTTACAGAAAACAAAACGCCAGCCTGTGTTTGGTAAACAGAGATTAGTGCTGTGTGGATAGATTATTTAAACTGGAAGATATTAGCGTTGAGTCTAAAAGGTTCTCATAAAACTGAGCGCAGTGCTGGTACTGGAAGAGTTACCCTCTATTTTATAACAGGGTTCGGATGGGCAGTTAAAGGAACCTAACTTTCTTTTGACTATTAATTATTTGCTTCGTCTTAGCCTACTTTTCTGTCAAGTGTGCTAACTGTTCCTCTGTAGAGACGCACAAAGGTCTGCACCAAGCTGTTTGAAATGTAGGCTACTGCCCATATGTTGGTAACTGCTTGACAGACAACTGAGAAGACTTGCTATATGTAAAACAAACCTCATTAAACCTTGTGACAAAAGTCAGGATTGTAATGTTAACTAATGTTAAATCTATGGCAAGCGAGTAGTGAAGATAACTTTATGTTTGACCCGACCAAGTTAGCAGTAATTTGAGCTAACGTTAGCTATAATGTTATCTATCTCGCAATACATATCGTAACAAACTAGTACCATGCACAGTATCAGCACAATCACATCCCCCACTCAACTCCTCCTTCCCCCTTTCATCTTTTTGCCTTTTTCTTCTCTGTTCTCTCTCATTTCCCTGAATTTCAAGACCTGAATTTGTGAGGTTGAAAAATAATGGGTTGAATATTACCTGCGGAATAATGAAGACGGTATTTTAACAACCGAATATTAAACTTTTTTAGGAAGGTGAATATTTATGTATTGAATTTTGAATGCTGGAATTTTGTTTTCAATCGAAATATACAACCTCAATGAATTGCAATGCAGAAAAATTCAAGCGTTTTGATTGCTGTTTGTATTCAGTTGGTGTAATTCGACAGTTGGCACTTGTTATACTTCCATATTTGTTTGTGTTTTTGATCATGATGGCCTGTGGTTTAGGCTTTGAAGTAAAATTGTGTTCATCTAATCAGTGATGAAACGTGGTTGAAATTTAAACACAAGAACAAAACCGTTTTAGCTTACAAGATGGACCAACATTCAACAGCAAAATGTTTAGTAAAGTCTCTTCCTTTGGTACAGTACTCCACCGTCTGGTTAATGTGCAATACTGCACGTATGACTCCAGATGGAGGCTAGACCTATAGGCCTACAGGTGTTGTGGAGACCTATGTAATGACCAACCTAACCTCTACTCATGTACATGATCTGTACTCAGTATGTGTCTTCACAATTTACTAAATGATCCGTTGGTCTGTGACACATTGCCACTTCCTGTGCTGGGGAAAAGTCTTTGGAGGGACCCAGAGCCATCAAGGGAATGGATGGTAGCCTCCAAACATGTACATAATTGTTCATTAGGGATGATCTGTTTATACCTGTCCCCATCACAGTATTGTAGGTCACAGCGTACTGAGACTACTGATCAAATCCCTTGTGAAATGCTTAGAAGGGGCTTGTGAAGGAAATCCTGGGATACGTTTTGCACCAAAATAATAATACCAGAGTTCAGCATCTGCTGAGGACTCTATGAACCACACAGCAAGTGCAGACTCTGTAGAACCAGCAGTCTGCAAGGTTGTTCAGTTTAGACAGATGTCTAAGAATACAGAGACTTAATTTCATGCTTGATAAATTTGAAGATTATGTTCATACACACTATATACTCTATGGGAAATTGGCAAGCAAGATGAACAATATCTTTGCCAGGATTATAGGCATATTTGTTCTGGAAGAAGCAAAGCTGTCAAAATAGTTTTGCTTGTTTACTGTTATGTATTCCATGAAGAAGAAGAAGAAGAAGAAGAAGAATGATGTTGTTTTCATATGTTCCAAATGAATGCTCTTGGGATGTGATCTTTTTGCAAATATATTAGTATTGTTTCTATGCTTAATTAGCAACGGATCTATTCGCACAGAGAGAGGGAGAGGGAGACACACACACACACACTTTGGAGAGCCTGGGCACTGTCCCTTTCACCTAGCAGGGGACACGAAGAAGGAAGGCTGTGCATACTGAAGATCTTCACACAAGAAATTGTATTTGTTTTGTTTGTCTACATTTATTGAGGTAAACATACACAGGTCTATCTCTGTAGGGATCCTTTCCATGTAGTCAGAAAACAAGCTGTTTACTTTGACACAGATACGTACTTGCCCCATGGGATTACATTGTATAGCTGTTTTGCGGTTGCGGTTATAGCATTCTAACTAGTTTTGATCGTTAATTGTCCTTAGTAAAAGTTTGAAAAGATCAAAAAATAGGGCCTAGGTTGAAAAATCCCAAAGTTTCTCTTTAAGTGAAAAACACTAACGCCAGTATTTCTTTTAAAATAAAAAAGTAATAGATAATCAAGACAATAAAAGAGAAATTCCTCATGTTTTGTTGTGCAGTGGCTGCAATTGTGTGAAAAACAACATTTTAGTTAATTTACTGTAAATGATGGTTCTTCTCATACCTTTGATCATTTGATTTCCTGTCCTCATTTTTTTTTGCCTAAGTGGTCTGGTTTATCCAGCTTCTGTAGGGCCCTTAGCAACTGATGCTGGTAGACTGCCCTCCGACATCACTGGAGGGAATACAATTAGAATGACCTTCCATATCCGCCTAGCACTGAGTGTAGAGCCATACATGTCACATAAATCCCATCCTCACATAAAATGCTTGTATTTTCTCTCTGATAGCCTCCTTGTTTAGAATAGAAAGCAGCTCAAGACGTGACCAGAGATTCGAAGTGCTGAAGGAGAATGTAGTCAGACATGTCTATTGTGCCCACAGGTTTGTCCTTGCCCTCACTTTCATAGTCCTTAAGGTGGTAAACATCTTCACTCATCCTGAGGAGCGCAAAGAATTTCCATTTCCATTTCCATGATTTATGCATGCCTATTTTGAACAATATTACAGAGGTACTGTTAAGAGGAATGGGCCAGAATTCCTCCCAAATGTGTGCGACTGATCAACAGCTACTGGAAACGTTTGTTTGAGTCCATAGTTGTTAAAGGGGTTCTTTATAGTTATTGGAGGGAGGGGTTCACATACTTTTTCACACTAAGGCAGTTTTATGTTGGATCATTTGGCAATACAAAATGAGTACATAATGTTTTGTGAATAAATATTCTATCAGATTATATTCATCAGTTGTTATGATTTAGATGAAGATCTTATCCCTATTTAAGGTCATATTTATGCAGATTTTCAGAACTCTCTAAGGGGTCCACAGACTTTAAAGCATCACTGTAGATGTGTAAATACTTTGTAAAACTTTGCACAAAGTCATTTGAAAGGCATGATCGTGTTTCTTAATGCTGATATGCATAACATCAGAACAATGGAATTCTGTACATGTCATGATTGGAAAAAACTGTGTATTTATTTTGCCCTCTGCATTGAAACCGTGGTGGAATATTATTAAATAAATAAATGTATTTTAATTAAAAAAATGATAATGTTCTACATGCATATTTCTAGGGAATGAAGGCACATCTAATGGGGTCTCAAAATCTTAATCCGGCATTCGGCTATGCAAATTAATTTGGCTTCAACAAGTAAACGAGGAAAGGACACCCCATATCCAATGTCTGCCTCAGGCGCACCAAGAGGCAGGAGAGAAACTCAGGGTTTGTTAAAGAAACCTGCCCGCGAGAAGGGCAGGTTCATTGAGTCAGTTACCATGGTAACTGACCCAAAGGTTGAGTTCCCTCCATAGACATAGGAATTCCCTCTCTTTCTGGAACGAAAGCCTCTCATTTCCCTCATTTCAGGGTTAATAAAATCAGAGTTTTAACTAAACCCACTTCCTGGAATATCCCCCTGGAGAGTATTAATGGTGAAATCAGATCTGCCCTCTTTTAAGTATCAGCCTATTTTGTGTTGTATGTAGGCTGCAAAAACAACTCATGGTGACTTAAATACAACTTCTCTTTTCACACAGTTGATGACCAGTATAGCCATTATACTAAAGAAATGTCTTAAATCAGTCTTATTTTAAATCAGTCCTCAAGATGCTCTCATAAACAGAGCTTTCTTTATTTTCAATACATTCTCACGGTGGAATGAGTAGTCTACAGTAGGCCTGTAAGTGTGAGTTCTAAGTTAGAATTTATCTTATCTAGTTTTAATTAAGAAGTCTGTTGTTGATAGTGTCTTGTTACTTATATATCTTATCTTACTTATATATCCATTCCATCTGTCTACTCTAAGGGATGTGTGTGCTGACTGGCAGGCTCTTTGGGGGAAGTAGTTGTCTCTCTTGAGTGCTTCCTTGAATGCCATGCAGCTGGTAAGTCGGCCCATGCGAAATCAATCGGGCAAGCAGCCAAAACGTGCTGACATATTCCAACAAAACGAGAGGTGACATCTAACATAAGGAATGTTTAAGGAAAGGAAACATAAGGAAAGTTTTCAGTGAAATGGATAGATATTCATTCACTCTGATTCATTGAGGCTGAAGATATTATCTATACTTTATTCCATTTACATGACTCTTTTTCCTAAAGTTCATTGCAGAAGATGCTATAAAACACAACTCAACATTTCAACATTTTGTATCGGAAACACTTAAAACTTGTAAACTCACTAGACTTATGCTTGCCATACGTAAGGGGGAACAACAGCTTTAGACTCATGTGGACACAAAATATTACTGTAATATATTAATATATTATGACTCAAACAATACACCTCTCCCACTTTCCAAAGATGACACACAATGTTCTCTAGAAACCCACCACTGACTGACGTTTGTTGTGTTGGCACATTAATACCTGTTGCCAGTAGGGGGCAGCATACTAAAAAAGAAAAGTGCAGCTGGGGGCCAGGGTGGGACATCTTGTGTAGCAAAGGCTAAACCCGAAATAGGTAGAATGCACTACTACTACTCTAAAGTTTGGTATTACAGAAAATGTCACGTTTCTATGAAAACTTTACAGTGAATGGAAGCCATTGTCAAGGCACTGACAAAGTTAAAAACAATAATTTACATTAAAAATAGAAATTCTGTGTGTGAAATGTTGCTTTCATCAAGCAATATGCTAATCAATTTGCAGCACTTCCATCTTTGCAGAGCTTTTTCATTGGATGTCAGTTTGTTGAGGAATCTGCTGGAATTGTACTCCATGGTTCCTGAGAGGAACTCTGTCTACGACCGTGTCCTCAGAATGGCTGAGTGTTTGAAGGAAAGTCACACTTGACATCAGTAAATATCAACAAATGACAGCCTCTATATAGAGTGTGTACAAGGTTGCAGTTAAGTGAGATTGTTAAGTGAGATGACTGGAATGACATAAATACTGTTTTGATTAGGACAGACCCTACTTCAGGAAACAACACAGTTCTTAATGGTAGAACAATCCTTAGTCACAACCGTCGTTCCGGACAGGTGAGATGTGAGCGTGTCACCTTAGTAAAAGATTCTAGGACTCTGTTTCGCCCCGGTCCATTTTCGCCCCGGTCCACACAAAATACACTTGTACCCTTCCTCTCTTTTTGAGCCCAGTGCTGTGGAGGTGAAACGACACGTTTGTGTTCACAGCTCGCAAGTCATGAAGAGGTCATGAAACACAGGGTGAAGAAACACAGGGTGAACAGAAAGGGCCAGACACGCATGATTCACACGGAGGAAAGTTCTGCATTCATGGCCTGGAACTCACTGGACAGCCTCCGGATGGTGAGCATCACCTGCAGAGGGCAATGGGGGAGTTATCCACCATACTCTTCATTTGGCAACTTACTTTTTATACCTTTCCATGTAATGAGTATTTAAAATGGTGAACACCCATACATTCTCTCTCTCTCTCTCTCTCTCTCTCCCTCTCTCTCTCTCTTTTTCTTTCTCTCGCTCTCTTTCTTTCTCTCTCGCTCTCTCTATCTCCTATACAAACAGAGAAAAGAAGTTGTTTATAGAATGTATTATTTCACCTTGTTCTTCCTGAGTTTAGTTAGATAGTACTCGGCCTCCTCCACGCTTTCAATGTGCAAGTCATTAATGGCCAGGATTTCGTCTCCCTCGAGCAACAAGCTGTCCCTCTTACTGCAATTCAAAAGATGGGAGATTTACTGCAGGTGGTCATAACAGAGTACAGGTACAAAAGTGGACACTGGGTTGTGAAATTGGTCAAATACCTTGCGGTCTCCACGCCCAGCATATGGTTCAAGTGCTGCTTCAGATCTTCTTGACTCACACAAAATTCCATCTCAACAGGTGTGGAAAGCCTGTGGCTGTTGTGAAATAGTAAGAATAAACATACGTCAATACATGCGCCATGTTCCGTTACATTACAGTGGCGTCCCGTCTAATGAAATTAGAACTGAATCTATGACTGAACTGGCAAATGTCTTATCTCTTCCTCAGTTGCAATTCACTGCATATTACTACATAAATGCTGTACAATCACAGTCACACTGACACACATGTATGGCAGGGCCATGATGGGTCACTTCTAGCAGCTACACAGCTATGGCACATGTATGAGATGGCACAGGCTACATGTATGAGAGAGGCAACAGACCCCTACATTTCTGTCTAAAATGGAGATATTGCCTCACTGATCAAAAGACAGGACATTTTGTCATTGTCAAGAAATATTCTAATCTACTTCTTTCAAAGACGGTCAAGTCAGTCACTTGGCAAAGCTGGTAGAATATTCACCTGATGTGGCTGAGGGAAAAACACTCCAAGGTTGTTACATTAGGCGGCATCAGTATCAGATGTTACTTGACAACGATGCTGTTAGGTTGACAGACCTAAGGTTAAAGGAAGTTGTCTGTATAGTTTGAACCAGGCAAAACCAGTTAGACTGGCACTATAATAACACCTGTGTTCTTCTTCAGCATCTACCAGACAGTATGCCTGGAATATAACACTATTGTTTTGTGTCTGAAATATGCCTGTCCTGTCTGCTATTTTGACTAAGTAGGGCCAGTATGGTTTTCTGAGGTCAATAAGAATACAGTTGGCTGGTAGATGGAGTTGTGCCAGATAATTTCCCACTGAAAACACAAAACGTTATGTTCTTAAGTGCTTCACATAAATCATATAATGGAACCCCCTTTCTTAATGCCCGAAGTCCTTCGCATGCATCCATGGCAGTCAGTTTGGTTTGAAAAGTGCTGGGCTATTGTTATAGTTTAGGCCTAAACTAAAATGTTAAAACAAGTGGGGTGTATCTCTGTCAATTGTGGCCAGTGGATACAAAACTCTGCAGTGAGAAAACCTTCCCTGAAACTTTAAGAGACGTGCTAGCGACACATTACAAACCCAAAGAGGCTTGATGTAAATATTAACATGCCACCTCTGGTGTCTGAGGGTGCAGGGTCGAGTCCAGTGCAGGTCTATGTGCATATTTATATCAAATCTCATAGCGCGCAACACATTAAAATCCTATCACCTGTTAAAACTCTTGCCAAGTTTATGCCCACGGATGACACCCAAAAATGAAAGCTGGCGCACTTCACAGCAGAGACTCTAATTTCACGAGGTCAGCCACGGACATCTACCCAGATAGCAAGCATATATCGCTCCACAGGTGGGTGGACTTTGGTCCCTCTTGGACCACCATCATCTTTAGTTTAACTGGGTGTGGAGAGTAAGAAATGAACACAAGGTAACACTTTATTTGAAGGGGTATGCATAAAACCTGACATGACACCTGTCATGAACATAAAGAAGTCTCTGAATATTTATGACTTGTCATTAAGTGTTACTCGGTGAATTCTGTCATTTTTAATGTCAACTTCACATTGTTTGGGATGCCTTTGTTATGGCAGCTTGACATTTACCAAGACAACATAACCTGTCATGAAATATGCTGTGGCAGGCCCAATTATCAAAATAGAGTTAATATTACATTAAACTGCTATATGGGGTTAGTTTGGTCATACTACAGTGGTAGAATTTGGACTGGTCATAAATACGTCTTTAACTTTTATTACACTGTCAGATGATTTTATAACGGTGTGGTGAATAATTCCCTTGACCCCAACTACAGCGGTACCATTTGTCACAACAAAGACATTTATAGGTTACGTTGTATTGGCTAATGGCAAGTTGTCATTACAAAGATTTTCAAAACAATGTCACCTTGACATTATAAATGATACATCGAATGAATCATTCACAAAGACTCCTTCATGTTCGTGAGAGTGTCATGTCAGTCTTATGCACCCTGTTCAAATAAGCTGTTCCTGGAAAATTCCTGGAATTTCTATCCCTTTCATGGTTCATAGAAGGCTCTCAAGGTGAAAGATGACATGGTCAATTAAATACGAATTTTACACACTTGGTATAACATCTATAAAAATGTTAAGGGTTGGTGAAAATTAATGAAGAAGTATAAACTTGTGCACTTACAAACTCTGTTAGAGCATTTTTAAAGCACATAACACCAGGAAAAAGTAATGTTTCTGAAAAGCATGTATTTTTCAGATAATGCAGTGAAATGAGGTGATGGCATCTGACTGGGAGTCATCAAAGAATTACTACATTGTAACACTTAGACTAACATTACTCACAAATTTAATTTAAATGTATCAATTCAATGATCGTCTATCCACAGTTATTAAGCACGTTATTTGAGAAGCTCTCTATTCACTGTGGTGACATTTTATTTTAAGTTGTCAAAAAGGGCGGGGATGAAATTGGTGATTGTAAAAAGTGGTTGGGACACGTCCCCAGTGTCCCCAGCATAACTGACGCCTACACATACATCATGTAATCTAACCCCCACCAATGTTTATCTCCTACCTGAATGATTCAATGGTGGCCCCTGTGGTCCAGTACACTCACTAAACCCTGACTACCTGGTGCAGTGAACTACAGAGGTCTTGCCCATGGTTTGTAACTGTGGATGATTTAGCGAGCCCTGACGGTGGATTGTGGCTTTGGCAACTTTAGGCGGAACATTGGGTTTGGTTAGCACCCCAACTCTTTACGACAGGAGTCTTGGGACCTTTCACAACCAGAAATAGTCATGACCCCTCAGTTCCTCATCTCCCCTGAAGGACATATTACGACAGAGGCATACGCAACCACATGACCCACGATAATCCAGTCGTCCAAAAACACTCAAAGATGCACCAGCTGATCGACCAGCAGTTTCACCAATGACAGTCAGCAGCCAAGGGTCTGGTAGAGAGAATGTAAACAACTCAAAACACTCACTTTTCTGAAGGGGTGTTGTCCTGTGTCTTTATCACTGTGTCATGCCTGTTTGGATAATTAAGAAAGGGAGAGAGACAGTTGCAGTCTTATGACAAATGAACATACTGTATGAAAATCGCAGGACATCAGAGCTTCAAGGATTACTTACAACGCAGTCATTTCCTCGTAAAGACCGCCATGTGTTCCCTTTTCCCCATTTTCCTTTTCATCATTCTAAAGATGTCAACATGTTTTCAGATTAATCTCTCTCTCTCTCTCTCTCTCTCTCTCTCTCTGTTTATTTGTGTGTGTGTGTGTGTGTGTGTGTGTGTGTGTGTGTGTGTGTGTGTGTGTGTGTGTGTGTGTGTGTGCGCGCGCGCGCATATGTGTAGAATGCCTACCTTTGGCACCTGTAGTGGTGCTTTGAGACTTTTTGGAACAGCATAAATATTCTCCTCAGTTACAAATGGGCCAGTGCCCTCTGACAGGAAGCCTGAAACATCGGTTGGATCCCCAGGCTTGAGACAGACAGACAGACAGACTGGTGGCAGACTTGGAGATGGCAATGGCATTGACCACGACCTGCCGGCCTACATTGAAGCACAACACAGACAGTTATTGTTTTCTGTGACACACATTGTAACACACACACACACACACACACACACACACACACACACACACACACACACACACACACATTGCTTAACAATATATTTTAAAATAACAATAAAAACACTGTATTTTAGGTGGGCTTGACACACACCAGATCAGTTTGATATGGCCCCTTTTGGGGGGCAGGAGGCGCAGACTGGGTTCTGGGTTTTGCTGGGTCCTGCTAAAGGGAAGCATTCAGTTGGCATTAATTAATATTGGTTAGCATTTGAAGTTCAGTCAACTTGCTCTTCTGTTTACAATTATTTAATAATATTAATAGTTAATAGTATTGATTTAAGTAAAGAGCATTAGCAGCACCGTGCTGTGGTAACCAGCTTACAGTATTGACTGCCACGACTGCTAACACACCAGTCATTTTGAAATGTTTAGGTCTGTAGATGTTTTCAGAATACATTCTTTCTGTCTTTCTTAGCTCCTCCTCTACATATACACATACTCATGGTAGTTGTAGTCTTAGAGATATCATTTCATATTTGCCTTACCTCATGAGAAACCATTTCTGGTCGACTTTTCAGTATTTTGTAGAGGGCGTTGAACCAGCCATCAGTTTCCCAGCTGGAATATAAGAGAAGCATAAATGTCAGCAGGATCCCTAAAAAGGTTTTTAATATTGACATGAAAGCATCCAGAATTTATTGAATATATCAACACTCATCTCTGAGTATTTTACAAATGTTTTTTTCCCAGTGTTTTTTTTCTGTGTCCTTGTATGTGTGTGTGTGTGTGTGTGTGTGTGTGTGTGTGTGTGTGTGTGTGTGGGAGAGAGAGAGAGTGTGTGTGTGTGTGTGTGTGTGTGTGTGTGTGTGTGCCTGTTTATGTATACGTTAATTGCTGTCTGACAGATTGATATCGCACCAGGGAGTGCGAGCACTGGCATCGTAATTTCATTTTCAAATCGTTACACCAAGCAAAAATAGCGTGGGCTGGAGCTAGGCTCTGTCTTCCAGTGCTATGCGGCTCCCTATGAATGTGCCACCTGTCGCCTCTCCTTTACAAGAGGAGCTCTGCAGACAGGGTAGGATTGGCCAGCCCAGCTGCAGCTCCCAGAAGCCCCAGAGAGACAAGAACCGCTGGAGTGGCCCTGACCTGAACTCGAAATAACGCTGACCCAACATACAGCATCGGCTTCAGATACATATAGATAGATAACACTGGCCTTGGTTAAAACAACAACAACAACAACATACAAAAAGATAATCCACATGTTTAAAGACTCGGATGTCTTCGGTGCCCGTGGTGAGTTTTGTGTGTGCTTTTTGAATCATAGTTAGATTATTATTATAATATTATTTTCATATAGGATGTGCGAGGTCAATCTGTCATGGTATTTAACTGCACATCATCGAAACATTTAAAAATAAAAGCCTTTTGTCAATGGCAACATTCAGGTTAATGACTGTAGCTCACTTCCCAACATCATGTTCAGTGTGTTTAGGTGGTTATGTTGTTATGACAGAATAAAGCGCTGTAGAAATCCAGCTAATGTCGAAAGAATTTAACTATTTAATTAGTCATGTAGCAATTTGATATACCGGCTGTCTGACCTGTTTTCTCCGACCAGGAAGTAGTCTCTGCAGGAGGCCCGCAGAAGAAGCACGCAAGCAGTCGGGCACCTGAAGTTCTTGTGAATCCATCCCCACATGCTGTGGTTTTCAGGACAGAATACCAGCAAAGAGATTCTGAAGTCACACAGAGAAGAGCGTAGTTTAGTTAGCTAGTTAGTTTAGCTTCAGTGAGATATCGTCTGTAGACTTCTACCTGACAGAAATACCGGGGTCAGTTTGATGGCTAAATTAATAGAATAATTAGCTATAAAAGAATAATTACAGAAAATAACAGAAAAAAAGAGGTCACCATGAACAATACATTATGTAAATTATATACTACATTCCTGATACATGTTGAGTGTCAGTTCAAGATGTTCAATGGGTTACACATCTCCAATCTGCTCATCCTCCCAAAAGACACCCAGAGTTATACCCCCCACCCACACCATGAACATAAATGAGCTACTTAGCTCTTCCTTAACTCCTACTTAACTACCATTCAGAATCCAGTATGGCAAGTTAACAATGTGAATCCCATGTGTAGGCTTACCCCGACACGTCTATCTCTCCCAGCACTTTCTCCCTCTTCTCACTTTTGAAGTACTTGAGAATGTATGCATCCTCACTCATCTTGAAGAGCACAAAAAAACGGCGTGTCCACGACATCTGTGAAAACATGACTGAATTAGGAGTGGTCTTTTATATTAAACTTCCTAACTATCTCTCTCATTATATTCCCTTCCTAACTTGCACTTCTACTAGTACTTAACTTGAACTTACAGTAGTTACATTCATCCCTTTTTCTATTTCTTATGTAAAATAGTATTTATTGTTACACCAGGTCTCTATTCCTTGTAGCTTGATTGTTCTCTCCCTTGTACGTCGCTTTGGATAAAAGCGTCTGCTAAATAACTAAATGTAAATGTAAATGTAAATGTAAACTAAACTCATTGCTCAGTTTAGCTCAACTCAACACAAGTTAGTGCCAGTCTTGATTGGTTATTCATTCCTGATTTAGCTAAATAAGTATAACAGACTGATAAATGCAGTGCATTAGTAGATCTATGAAAGTAATCAGTGGCACAATTAGTGTGTGTGTGTGTGTGTGTGTGTGTGTGTGTGTGTGTGTGTGTGTGTGTGTGTGTGTGTGTGTGTGTGTGTGTGTGTGTGTGTGTGTGTGTGTGTGTGTGTGTGTGTGTGTCTCTTTAAGTGTTTATACTGAGCACACACCATTGATTTCAATTGAACACCCGGAGGAGACTTGTGCAGGTAGCCACTTCTCACTTCCTCTGCCTCCACATAGAATGAGGCGGTTGACCCTGCTGCAGAGTGACACCAAAACCAATGAAAACCCTCACAATACAATACAAACTGCAAACTGCAAAATGCTCAGTTAAAACACAGATGAGAAACATAATGATGACAATAATAAGAATAATAAGAATAATAATCAGTGCAGTGCTTGTAAATACCATTTGAACAAGAGAGTAGAACTAATTTCTCACACAGTTACAGTTGGGCGCACACAAATACACCTTTGCGACTATGGTCCAAGAAATACCAAGAAATGTCAAGGTTGTACTATGTTTCTTCATTCAACTGAGCTCACTTTTAAAGTTGCCAGTGGACCACTAATATTCTGCTGCCCTGGTTAAAATCATACTGCTCTTCATTGCTTCATGTACTTGTTAAATCCTTATCACACATACCTCTTAATTTGGACATATTGAAGCTATCGCTTGATGTTGCTGCTGCTGATGCCTATAGTGTTGAAATAAGCGTTTTCATTTCGACATTTCGAAGATTGGGTTATACACATATGCATGCCATTTGCCAAATGTAATACACAGCTCTAAACAGTAGACTGCGTCACCATGGCAAACATATCTTTCATGAAGTCAGAGGAGCTTTGATAGGCTGCATGAATGGTGGTGCTATTGATAGAAACACACATGAGTCCACAAGCCATGAAAAGATAAAGTGAAGATGGTCCTCTAAGCCATGTTCAGCATGTTCATGAAGTTATTAGTGTTAGTTGAAATGACTAACAAACAATAAAAAAAATGTAAAGCATTTTATGAAAAAGTCTTTACAGAAAAAACCCAACCTGAATACAGTGTCAGTTATATCAAATTACAGCTTTTACATTTCCAAACAAATAGTGAATCATCCAATATTCCTATGTATTTCATGAACATATCAACTCACAGTGGAGCTCAGTGTAGACATCAATCTTCAATAGAATACAAACTTCACAACTGCCCCCCACCCAATGCCCAATATTGATGTAATATTGATGGTCTGTTTACCTGAGTGAAGATGTCGGTGCAAGTGAGTTTCAGAGCGTCTGACTGAGAAGTCTTGAAGAATTCCCGTCTGAAGTAGGGCTACTGAGGAGGATTGCTTCCTTGAAAGTGGTTCCTTTTGGTCAGTTTCCAGGTGCTTTTTTCAAGTTTGGTCTCTGATTACTATTCTGCTGTGATTTTCTTGGCTTTATTAAGGGGGAACATAAGTGTGTTCATTACCAATGATTTTCATTGTGTGCAAACATGTATTTAGAAAACTGCAGCATTTGCGGAGAACTAAACAAAACAAGACAAAGAAGCACCTTAAGAAAGTGTCACTTTAAATAATTGATTAAACCAGAAAAATCCCCTTGCCTTATCTGTTACCAAACTCAAGAGGGATTTTACACAATGGCAAAAGCCACAACCATAGAGAGGGGATTTCTGATGAATGCCTTTCTGATTAACGCTCTTCGTGCACTTTTTTTCAAACAGTTCAATAATGAATTATACACTTTCACCTATCAGAATGTATGTATGTGTCTGTGTGTGTGTTAGGGTTAGTGTGTGAGCACTATGACTGTGTGATATAGAGAGGTGGCAGGCACAGCTATAAACCCCTGCCCTAATTTCCAAACACGCTGACAATGTTCCCTCGTCAGACAGTCCTGATGGCACAGTCACTCTCCTATGCCACCCCACCCCCACCTCTCACCCTGGTCCCTTACACTCTCAAAACACTTCAGTGTGTCTCATGGTGTAAGAATTAGCGCCAGCACTTATGTTTGGGTTATGAATGTTTACCTAAACTGGAATGTCTGCAAAGTGGATAGGTCAGCTCTGAGGTGTGTAATGAGGAAGAAAGGAAGGAGCCCATGTGTGTGTTTTTGTCAAGGCTGTCTCTTGTTGCGTAGTTGCACTCCAACAATATCTGGCACTGGTCCATTCTTTGGTTTCGTGCCACATCATCATGACTGTGAGTAGGTGTGCATTTCCCAAAGACTTACAACGGTATCAACACAAAGAGCTACTGCATTCACTTAGAAGTGGTTGGTCATTTGCACACACTTGCATGCACCTGCTAATCATCTACCCACCTACACACACTCACACTTGTGAACACACACACACACACACACACACTCACACAAAGACTCACACATTTGCGCGCACACACACACACACACACACACACACACACACAAACACACACACACACACACACACACACACACGCACGCACATTAAACCCATAAACTCATTTTTAGACACTTGTTCACTGACATACTATTACAGCCACCTGTGCCACTCTGCCATTCTTATTGTGGCCCCCACTGTCCATAGGCTGATATAAATAGGGTCAATCCTGGCTGCAGCTCCTATCCAGAGAACTTCTGTGCCTCTGTGTGACAGCAGCCTTTGTGTGTGTGTGTGTGTGTGTGTGTGTGTGTGTGTGACTGCAGCCTTTGCTTTGCCTGGCACACTCCTTCCACCTCTCTGAGGAGTTGTGCTCGTGGCCGATATCCTACCGACTACGACAACTATCCCATTTGCCCCTGCCACCCAGATTTACGGACCTCCGTGGAAGTATGGACGTGCCACCCAGGGCACTGTAGGGGGGGAAGAATGGCTGTGTGACGCTAGCCATGCACATACCCCCCCGCCCCCCGCCCCCAACACCCTCCCCTGTGGTGTGGCCTTGGCATCCAAGTGGAGTATAAATTCAGAAGGCTGAGTGGTTGTGCCTGACAACTTGTGGCCTTCTCGGACACAAGGTGTGAAGACAGGGAGAGATCCTGAGAGAAGGAGAGAGGAGATCCTACAGACACGGCAGGCGTGGAGAAGCCCAGCATGAAGGCACAAATTAAAGTAAACACTCTTAAGACTTGTTTTACCGTCTGCAGATGCCTTAGGTGAACTGGCAAAGTGGTATCAATCTTTGTCATGGTCTTTGGTGTTTTCTTTTTTTTTTCTCTCTTTCTCTCGCTTGTGTCCGTGAACATAATGTGCTCTTTGTCTTTCCATCAAGGAAACACTGGTAAAGCAACAGGAGTACCTGAATCGTCAGAGAGATGCTATTGCGTACAGAATGAAGAAGTTGGCAGCCAAACAGGCAGACATAAACGTGAGTGGACTGTGCTAACTGAAGCCCAACATTTGCCATGTTGTGCAGAAGTTTCTAGAAAAATATGGTCTAATGGACTTCCCAATCTACTGATCTTATGTTGCACTTTCATTGCTTGTGTTGCAATTTCTCCTCAAAGCAGTTTTGCCAGTTCCATTTAGCCAGTAGCTAGAGTATTTAGCATGTTCTGTATGCTTTAGAAAGATGAAAAATAATGAAAGAAAATGTTTGTTGCCTATTAACTCACTATTAATATATTGCTACCTCAGCTTTGGCCTTGTGACAATTACTTTTATGAGAGCCTGTGTTGCCTGACTTGAACCTGGAGTGACTGAAGTGAATTTGACTGTGCACTCCTTTACAAACAGAAAAAGACAGACGTTCTGAAGGAGAAGATCAAGAAGAAGTATCAGGATATGAAGCGTGTCTTGGACGAGGACCTGCACATCACAATGACCCAGCTGGAGATGGAGGCCGAGGCCACAGAGAGGGTGATAGAGGACCATGTGGAGCGCTGCTACGTCCTCACGCAGGACATCGACCACGAGCTGTCCGAGCTCAGCGCCCGGCTGGAGAAGCAGCAGAACTACGACAAGGTGAGGTGACCCGCACCTGTCCCGCTACCAGGGGGGGTGAAACCAGGCCCCTCCACTCAAAATATGAAAGTAGTACTGGACATGACAGGAGAATGCTGATCAAGTGTTCCACAGCAGATGCTATGGTAGAGGGCATCACAAAGGTTGAGCATGTACTCTGGCAGCCAAACAAATGACCCAGGGTGTTTGGTAATGAGGTCACAATGCAATGGTTCTTAGCTCGGGGACCTGAGTTTGGAGTGTTTGGAGTGACCTTTCTATCCCCTACCTGCATATAGTGTCAGAGGTGGGATCACTGAGGGAAGCTTTAGGGAGCGAGGCCAGGGTGAAGCACTGTATGATGTCATGACACTGACATTTCTCTTCCTTATCTCTGTTTCTCAGGACTCGGAGACAGAGGGGAGGTACGTGCATGTTATGCACTTACACTACTGATATGTGGTAGTTTAACGTAGTAGGAACTAAATATGTTTCAACCAAAAATAGGAATTAATAACATCTCAGTGCATGCTTTGTTCTATGCGCGATGGAGTTTTATTGCGATTTGCACTGTGATAAAAAAATTGCAATATTTTAATATATTATTTTTTTTTACTTTCATCAAAAGGAAGTGTTTACTCCTTGTCTATTGCGAAATGTAATACGTGATGAGTTCCTTCCCGGCACCTAAAACTAAATATGATTGAAACTGGTTCCTGGCTGCTGGCCGGTGCTTGTTTTAGGTCAGAGATCATACCATTCTATTTTTGCCAGTTATGATTGGCAATGAACCATTTAGTATGGTGGAAACTATTTGACAATTCTATCATTTGGTCTTTTTCCACTCTTATAGTATGAGTGACTTCATGTGGTATTCTTGCATGTGTGTATGTATTGTATAGGCTTTGTGTGTGTGTGTGTCCATTTGTGCATGTCCGCACGTGTCTTACATTATGTGGCTGGCATCCTCCCAGCATTCCCACCCTTGCCTCTCTGTGTGTGTGTGTGTGTGTGTGTGTGTGTGTGTGTGTGTGTCTGTGCCGTCAGGATAGCGGACATGCTAAAGCAGACCGACCCCGAGCTCATCCACATGGACGAGTTTAAAAACGAGCAGCTCTTCAGTCTCACCATCAACCTGCTGCTCTTCATCCGCTCCCAGGTCCCCGTCACCAAGAAGCTCTTCCAGAGCTGTGAGTCTCTCAGTCGTCTACAAAACCTTTACTGGAACCCTTACCTATCTGGCGTGTCTATCTGAGCTGAACTGACGCAATCCAAAAGCTCTCTGGGGGTTTGCCCTTGTCAAGGGGTTTTCCCACAATGCACGTCTGTGTTGTTGGAGGATTGGTTATTCTAAGGGTTATGTGTTGATGTGTTGACCAAGAAAAATAGGCTGGTTAGTTACTGTGTCATGCTTGCCAAAGACATTCCTGGCACCCAAAAGTCTGTTGTCTTCCGTAATATTCCAAGCGTTAATAAGTACTTACAAAAATAGCCAATGGATTGCATCACCCTCTGAGGTTGGGCTTTAACAGGGAAGGGTAACAATTGCATTCGACATTTGTTATTCTCTGTAAGGCTATTCTACTTTCAGATGGCATGTTTTAATAGAAGGTTTGTTTGATCGTGTGATAACAAAAATAGAACTCATCAACAGCAAATTTATAGCAAAGTTTTGAACAGGGGCCCACAGTTTAGGAGGCCTCAATGACTTTTACTCTTTGAAAAACAAAAGGTTACTTAGATTCTGGGGAAAGGAACTGAGGTTTTCTTTTCAACATGAAGAGGTCTTATTTGGGCTTTACGTCTGCTTTACACCAATATATTTGAAATGAACACAAAAAGGTATAAAGGTATTCATTAGAAACTTCTAAGAACCAACATAGGATATTTTATGATGACAAAGACAAGTCTTCGGGGGGGTTTCAGATTTTACCGTGCATAGGGTGGTCTCTTATCTGACACGTATCACACAGGTTTTCCTTGGTTCCGTTTCAACACAGATGCCACAGATGTTGTCCTCAACCCCAACTCGGCCCATCCAAAACTCATCATCTCTCCTGGGGGCGACTCGGTCACCTACACGGAAACCTGGCAGGAGGTCCCTGAGAACGTGTCCCGCTTCGACACCACCCTCAACGCCGTGAGCCTCAACGGCTTCGGGGAGGGCCGCCACTACTGGGAGGTGCAGGTGGCTGGCAAGACCTACTGGGAGCTGGGCGTCACCTACCCGAGCATTCCCAGGAAGGGCCGGGAGGAGCTCAGCTGGCTGGGCCGGGGCACTGACTCTTGGTGCGTGGAGTTCTTCAACGGCAGCTACAACGCGTGGCACCGGGGCGTGTCGCACGCGCTGACCCACGTGGAGGGCCGCGGCTTCACGCGCATCGGCGTGTTCTCCAGCTCGCCGGGGGGGTTGGTGTGCTTCCTGGGAGCGGACACCATGACGCCGTTGTACTGCTTCTGCGCGGGAACGTTCACCGACAAACTGCTCCAGGCCGTCTGTCCCGGACACGACAACGAGGGGACCAATTGGAAACCTTTGCAATTATGCGACGCCTCTAGGTCCGGCCCCACCCTGTGATGGACAGGCCGGCCATCATACCACAGGGTCTCTGGCAGTGAGTGATTAGTGACCAGTTAACAAGGTGATACTGCCCACTGGTGTACAGAGAGACTTGGGGGTACACTGTACATAGGTATGATTCTTTGTATCTGTATGTGCTCAACAACCAGTATTAAAGAAGTGCATTTGCCAATAATGTTGGAGGAGGCTTGTTGGATTTAAAATGTGTTGGGACTAAGACTAAGGCTCTCGTAGTACACCCTATACAGCACTAAAGTGCTGAATTACATATTACTTAAAGCATTGTAATGTAAGTTAACACATAATATTATACATCAGTAAGAGTAGACATCTCTATGGATTTTGGAATCAATGGAGTCAACAATAATACAGCTATTGTAACAAAATGGAGCATCATGTTGAATCAATTTCAAATGTAGTATGTCACCAGTACAGGTTATATTTGTAGGCTTTGAGTGTTAATCATCTGATGATGCAGAAGAATAATATTTGACATATAGATATAAAATAGACAGAATAATATTGAACAAAAGGGAAACGGATTGCACGGTTGATTGTTTTTGTTTTAATACAATAAAATAGGGTTTTACACAGGCATTCATTGGATGTCATTTTAACAAATGTACTACCCCAGATTCAAAAAGAGGCATTAAGGTTATGGCAATATTCAGTATATATCCACAAAATATATTTCTTCTTTTTTTTTTTAAGGGGATTTCATACCCTAAATATAATATATTCATTGTTCCAAATCATTTCAATATATTCCTGAGGACAATTGCATTAAACACTGTAAAGCATTAAAAAAAGTTTTTTACTTTTTTAAAAAACAAGATTTTTTTCCCTTCAATTCCATTCCAAAACAAGGGGAGTTACAACTCCCTTTGGTACGATTTGGGCACTACATCATCGATTAAACAGGATCCTTGTGTGTGTGAGGAAGACAGAGCTAGGTGTATGTTTGTGTGTGTGTGTGTGTGTGTGTTTGTGTGTGTGTTTGTGAGTGTGTGTGTGGTGGACAGGGTTCATAACAGGAGTCCTATACATGTGGATTGCCATTTCAATGTCACATCCTCATCCGACTTGGAAAACACCGACTTTAAAAGCTTGTCTGCGCCGTGTCAAACTCCCGGAAGAAATACTTTGTAGTCGGTCAAGGCGACTGGGAAAGATAAAAAGAAACTACACTGTTGACTAGAGAGAGGAAAAGATAAACTGTGGTACTCAACTAAAGCACTGAAGGAACAGTGGCTCAGTAGCATGGTATTCTTTTCAGCGGTCGCCAGGGCATGGCAGCCATGCTGGAAAAGTGCATTCATCTGGTGTGGTGTGAATAGTAAGACTCGTCATCAGTAATGTACTAGCTGCCTCTGTAGACTGAAATCTTTTAGACAGCGCAACGACAACATGCAATGGTATGCCAACAACAATCTACCCCAGGGGGAGGGGGGGGGGTCTATGTGCTACAAACAAAGCACTTTTTACTTTAATAAAAAGTTTTAAATGATTTTTAAGAGCAGTGTTAAATAATTATTGTGGAATCTCAGAATTTCAGTTTTGCAGTTCAATCTAATACCATATCATCTCTCTAATGCTAGTTGTGACAGGATAGTACATAGTGCTCTTTCACCCGCATGTCAGCAGGGTCCCTGGGATAGGTCAGCATATTAACACTGGACTGACAGAAGACAAAAGTGGCCAGTTGTGCTTGGAGTCAACAGCTTAGATCCTGTCAACCGCCGTGGTAGGTGTTCTTAGGTGACCTACATTAAATCTGCGAATCTGGTCTTGGTGTGTATCCAAATACCATTAATGAAGAATACTGGTAGAAATCAAGAGGGCCTGACATTTCGCAGAAAAAATGCAATTTGAGTTCAAAGACCTTTAACTGTAACTGCCCGATTACAGATAATGTATCGTTCCTCCACTTGAATCTATTTTTTCTATTTAATCTTTTTTTGCTTGGCAGAGTTCTCTCGGGTCATGTGTCAAACAGCACCTAAACGGAACAGCCTGCAGTTGACTTGGATCCAAGCTGGAAGATAGCATCAATGACTAACCCAATGGACTGAGAAGATGGAAACAGACTTGATTGAAGTTAGAAAGACGAGCAGTAAAACAAAAAACAAAACTCTTTTTTTCCACCACTGCTCTCTTCTTGTGTCTCCAACCTTAATAAAGTGTCTCCAAGTCCTCTTGTGTCCGATTGGATGTTTCACTTTGCCCCCTATACGGTGCGTCGTGTGAAATAAAGACTCGGCTGCTGTGCTTTAACGACAGATGAAACAGAAAGAGACTACTACTACTGTGACTACTGGTTGTGCAGAAGGCAGGGGGTGGCAGACACAGCTCTGGTGGTCTTGGCTGTGGGTCTCTCCTCCCCCCTGCTGAACTGAGGTACGGCCTGCGCTGGTGAGATCCAGTCTCTCTCTGGGATACAGCCAGCTACTCCCCACCAAAACAGCAAACTTTTCATGGGGGTTGGTTGAATGCTAACTAAAGGAAAGAAATTTTAAAACATGTATATTTCACACCGCCTGTTTTTTTGACAAAGATCAGATGTGACAGCATTATTCCCCCAGAGGGGAACAACTTGAAAGAGGCAAGTATCACCACCAACACATGAACGCGGAGTGCCACTGAGGATCTACTTCTTCTTTGTCTTCGTTTGATTGGATTTGAGGAGTTTTTTTTAAATTATTTTTTTGCGCCCGGCGTCACGTAAGGAAATAAAATGGCTCTCACGCACAAAAAGATTAAAAAAAAAAAAAAAAAAAAAAAAGAAACGCCAGCATCCAGCCATGTCTGGATCATCCCTGAATGTTGATACTGCTCCTGCTGGTCCAGTCCTGTACTGTCCAGGTGATCACCCCCCCGTCCAGTCCAGTTGGTGGTCCGGTTGCAGTCGCAGTGGTCGTTTTTGGAAGAGCCCTTCCTTGAACGATCAGTTGAAGTAGAGCTCTTTGGTCAACATGGAGACCACGCATGGTATCTGTTTCTTCTCGCTGAAGCGCGGATCCTCCGACCAGGACTCGAAGCTGGTGGCCACCATGTAGTTGACCCGCGTGAGGATCTGCATGATCTCCAGCTGCTTGCCGAACTCGTTGAGGACGTTGCACAAGGCCTGGACGAACCACGAGCCGCGGCCAGGGTTCCTCCATGAGTAGTAGCCTGTAACAGAGCAGCCATGTCTTCAATACTCACAAATCCCTTTGAGGCTCACATGATTTTGCCATTTCTATGCAGCCTAGACTAATCGGCCATTTTGATTTTTCCACAAAAACTACAACTGCTTTATTGTCCATGGTTCGTGTGACTCAACTTGTGGGACTTTTGACTGTTTGGCTGTGGGGATTTTGACTAATGTCATTTTTAGCAAAGGCCCGATATCAACTAAATCTAGTAAAACTTCCACAAAAGTTGGTTCACAAGAGAGAAGTTTGACTATATCCATCTTATACTTCCTGATGATAGTTATTGTTAGAGATACCATTACAAGCTCTCTTCAGTACACAATACAGCTTTTGACATATTTTAATGATGACTCATGTCATTGTCATGGAATAACTGAAAATCAAATAAGATATGTCATTCAGGCCCTTATTGGCTAGTTTATTTACTCTTCCTCGTCTGAACTGGCATTAAGACTTACTGGACATTGCATGTGGGTAGGTTGGTTCTACTCTTTCCTACTACGCTTTTGGGCCTGTGTTTAAAAGTATTTGGGCCTGTGTTTAAAAGCTTTTGGACCTGTGTTTAAAAGCTTTTGGACCTGTGTTTAAAAGCTTTTGGACCTGTGTTTAAAAGTATTTGGGCCTGTGTTTAAAAGCTTTTGGACCTGTGTTTAAAAGCTGTTGGGCCTGTGTTTAAAAGCTTTTGGGCCTGTGTTTAAAAGTATTTGGGCCTGTGTTTAAAAGCTTTTGGACTTGTGTTTAAAAGCTGTTGGACCTGTGTTTAAAAGCTGTTGGACCTGTGTTTAAAAGCTGTTGGACCTGTGTTTAAAAGCTGTTGGGCCTGTGTTTAAAAGCTTGTGGTATACTCAAGGACAGGATATTGTGCAACTGCCTATGTTTCACAACTCACTGCTACTCTGACTACTGTTAGTCTTATAAGCCAGGAGTAAGAAAACCATGTATGTATGTATGGAGAGAAGTCTAACTTTTGGTATAGTGTGTATTGACAGTGTTTGTCACCACTTGCACAAGAAACACTCACCTTTTCGGTTTGAATTAGCACTGCTACTTTAAGCATTCGTTACCTTTTGCCTTCAAATGTTCAGATGACACTAAAAATGCTAATTGTTCCCAACCATATCCAGACCATACCCCACTCCAGTTGTCTATAGACATATTTGTTTGCTTATATACTCACATTTATTGTAAAAATGTATCTATTCCATGAGACCAGGTTACTGTTAAATGCACCAAGTGTCTGAAAAGAGGTAGTTGTGAATTTGTACTTGATATGTGTGAGATGTGATCGATCCTGTTTGAGCCATGACTGAAGCGTCTACTATGACATTAAATGGAAAACTGAGTTTCACCAAAAATAACACCATTCCATTACCACCCTATGGTGTCGCGACCAAGACAGGCGGGGACCCCCTCACTAGGCTGTGATGCTGTACCTGGCACAGTGGAGTAGGCAAACAGGAAGTCTGCCTCCACGGGGATCTTGTGTCGGGGGTTGGCGTCCGTCTCCAGGGTGTCGTTGGGGGGTCCCGAGTCTGTCTGAATGCCGTCGTCAAACTCTGAACCCCGACAAGCCTGGGGGAGATAATAAATGGAGTCATATAACCCTTCCTCGCCTTTCACCTGAATGAGAGACAGGTTGGTCCGATAAGCCAAGGGGATAGACGGCAAATGACATCATGCCATGTAAGAAACAGTAAGGCTAGAGGGTGCTTTCAGCATTAAATACATTTGAGCGGCACCCATTAACTAAATAAATACTTGGCCAAATATGCTACTGTTGTGTTCCTGGTCACGGTGCTAAAATGTGTCGTTCTGAAATGTCCGTTGCTTTTTGAGGAATGTTCCCTGATATGATTTGTTCTATTTTAGAGAACAAACCCGAAGGTCAGCATTCTGACCACTAGGACTTTTCCTCCTATTTTAGTTTTCCGTGTCCCGTCCATCTCTTAGCCCCATCTTACCTCTCTTTAGCACTCCCTCTCCCTCTCTTCCCATTCTCTTCCTCTCCCTCTCGCTCATCCCCTTCTCTTCCTCTCCCTTTTCTCTCGCTCTCGCACATTGTCCGTCTCACCTGGATGAAGAAGAGTTTAGGCTTGCCCACCAGGCTCTTGCACATGTCCCCGCGGAAGAGGGAGGTCATGCTCTTGATGGGCATGGCCCCGTCCGTGCCATAGATCATGCCCTCCTCGCCGTGGCTCAGCAAGATGCAGGCGAAGCAGGAGCTCTCACTATGGTCCTCCTCCGAGGCTGGGACACACAAACACACACACAATCACACACACAAACACACATACACACAATTACATGCACATTTTTTGGTTTAATGATATCTACACATTAGACATCAGAATCAACATAAACAGCAACATCAACATAATGTGCCTTTAGAAAAGTGACAAAACATGTACCGGTCAGCATTCTAAGGTATACATGTTCTGCAATTACATTCTGCAAACACTAGTGATGATCATTTCAGCAGGCATGTAAGTTTAACTACAAATTGTAGAAAGAGAAAATAAGTCACCCACCCATCTTTTCTCAGAGTTACCAAAAACAAAAAACAGTTCGGAAGGAGGCGACAAAGGGACACCTACTGCTGGTTACCCCCTAACACTGCAGAACCCGCCAACCCTACAATGAAGAGTACTGCCCTCGTCTGTGCGGTACTGGACAGCTCCAAGCTATACTTGCACCAGTCCAGAAGAGTGGTGAGACCGGTGCAATGAGGAAACAATCCCGCCGCCCTCAAACTAACATACACCGCATCCAGTGCTGCAGTATATGGTTGCCATCATATTCGCCAATCCTCACAGGAGGTAATTTAGATACCGCAGATGTACTGTTCGACTTCACACTCACACTATCCCAGAGTCAGTCTGACCTCTAAACTACAGTGTGAAATATGCGGTCATGTCTCCGAGTCAGACAGAAAGCAGTGGCAGAAAACTGTACCACCACGTGAAACGGTGTTGTGACTTACCCTCTTTCATCAGACGCTCCATCTTCTCACAGGTCTGGTCATTGTAGACGCACACGTCGAAGCCCAGGCTCTTGAAGCACTTGTACAGCTCCCCTGCGTCTCGGTCAGTGCCATTGCGTACATTCATCCCTGCCCACGCACAAAACAGAACAGATCAATCAATCAATCAATCAATCAATCAATACATCAATCAATCAGAACAGATCACTCACTGAGCCGCCAGTGACACACGGCACGACTACGCTACACTACAGAACTGGTCTGCGACAGTCACAGCACCACCTTGAGTATTAAGAGTAGGACCCTTTTGGGGTTAAGGGGTGACTACCTGAACCAGGTCCTGGCAAAACCACAAGAAAAATAACATATAAACTTGAGTAGCAGAACATTTTCGGAATTTTGACAGAATTGGATGTATAATTCTAGTAGCGCTAATAGTCTAATAGTTCAATTAGCCCTTCTAACTGGAGATTGTCTTACTACAGGCTAGAGCAGATCTTGACCATTGAAAATGTATGAAATTTAAGGATGGATGTCCAAGTTGGAATACCGCTTCACTGATTCTACCAGCAATACTAATACTACTAATTCTAGTCACTAGTTTTATTTTAGTCAAACAGTGCAGTAGGGCACTTTTAACTGCAGCATGGAGTGTATTTTTTCTTGTTTCATTAGGTGGAGAACGCATTCATCCTGACTTAAACAACTGCACACTCTTCTATGCAGATATAACTCATAGCTCATGTTTCCCAAAACTAGCTCAAATAGCACAAATCTGCACAGAGTAAGGTACAAAGCAATGGCGACTGCTCTATCCAGCAAGTTCTTATAAACAAAGCCTAAGAGAAACCCATCATTCGTTGCCTAGTAACCTCTTATGCAGAGGGCAAGGCGAGTGGATACCTGTCTTTTCGTCAAAGTTCTTGTTGTTGATGATGATGCACTTGCCCACACACTTGTGGCTCATCTTATACTGGAATGTAGGCGAAACGATCCTGTAATGGCTTTCAGAGGTGTTCTCCTGCTCTCGCGCCTGGCCATCCTTAGACTTCTTACTGAGGGGACGAGAGACACACACACACACACACACACACACACACACACACACACACACACACACACACACACACACACACACACACACACACACACACACACACACACACACACACACACACACACACACACAGTCACGCGCACACACACACACAGTCACGCGCACACATGCACACACACACACACACACACATGCACACACACACACACACGCAGTCACGGGCACACACACACGCGCGCGCACACATGCACATGCACACACACACGCACGCACACACACACACAGTCACGGGCACACACACACACACACGCACGCGCACACATGCAAACAGATTCTCATTTCAGACAGATAAGGGACCTCTGTGGCACAAGGCTAAGGCTGTACCATTGTCACTCATTTGTCCCATTGAAAACTCAAAGAACTTTCCCAATTGTTTTGTTGACCGTACATTCTCTCATTTAGACCAGCATTAATTCATGACATGTAACAAATTAAGGAATGACGTAGTGAGTTTCACAATGTAATTGACTAGCGTTGGATTAAAAACGACATTAGGGAGAATTAGTTTTGTACAGTACAGTTTTGTCCATTTTTTATAAATGGTTGCTGAGATGGTTGCAATATGCTTGAGTCTTCAGACCAATTCCAACTGAAATGCATTGATAGCAAGCATACCTAACCATCTATTTTTTTTTTTAACAGGCAGAAATTTAACATTTAAACTCAACGGCAGCAAACAGTGGATCTTTCCTCATCCTTACAAGAAATTATTTATCTGGTAACGAGCCTTATCTGGCATCCATTACAAGTAAAGACGAAAAAAAACTAGACTACCTAGTAACAAACAACGCTGTTTTTGTGAGTGTCTTCCATTCTTGGCATATCATGAATCTTTAAAAAACAATGCTTTATCATGGACAAATGTAACAAACAATCAATAACAAGTTTTTTAAACGCAATGTGACATACAACAGCCTTTCAATGTAGTACAAGGCAGTATAATAAAATGTAAACACATGTTCGACATCAAGTCCTTTACAATGTAAAAGACCAGATATATTTGGTTTTAAGTGCAAATATCTGTCATGTATTAGCCTAGTGAGATGTTGATATACTGTTAATACCTCAACATCATTTGGATCTTAACACTCTAACCTTCACATGAAAATCTACCACAAATAAATTAGTTAAAGCCAAAAACATACATCTTATGGTGAGGAAAAAAGGTCATGGTCCATCAATCCACCACCAAGAAATGATCAAAATGCAGTCAAATCAAAACATTGCAGCAGCAACAACAACTCCATAACCTCAAACACAGAGCACTCCCTTTAAAAAAAGTATACTTATTAAAATATATACACATGCCTGAATGGCAATTCTTACAGACTTCTCATATTTCCATTTTTTCAAAGGATCCATCCAGATGGGCAGGCTAGAGCAGAGAGGGCATAGTGCTCACAATATCAACACGTATTCCAGAACAGCCTAGTCATCAGCTTGGCCCAGGGCTCCAACAATGGTAGCCAATGCTCACTTGTTCTCACACACAAACACACACATGCATGTGCGTGCGCACACACACACACACACACACACACACAGTATGTATGGGGTGAGCATTTCTGAGGGGTTGGGGGGCTTCACTGCTCCATCAGATTGCCATGTGATCTCTCTGATCTGCACCTCCCCACCCCTACCCCACATCCCCACTTGGCCCCAAGCAGCAGCATCCAGCTTTCACCAACCCTCCCCAATCTGCACCCCCCCCCACACACACACACACACTCCCCTCCCCTGCAGCTGGGGCCGAGTCGACCTTACCTGGGTTCGTCATTAAGTGCTACACCACTCTGCATCTGAAACGCGTTGCTCCTCTCTGTCTCAACCTGGACCTGGATGTGAAGCCGTGTGCGTACCACCAAACTCAATTTTTTTCTTTTTTTTGGGAAGGGGGAGGGGGCCTAGGCTGAGCGAGTGTCCCCTTGAATTTTTTTGGGGGCGTGTAAGTGATGTAGGCGTGCGCTAGGATCCGGACATGCTCTATACGCTATAATGAGACGAGTGTGCACTGCTGCTCTGGGCAGGGTGGTGCAGGAGGGGGGGGGGGGGGGCCTGAGTCAGCAAACCTGGCCACGCCAGAGCTTTCTAAAGGCCCCCCGCTTAGCCCCCTCCCACTGCCCACCGGCCAATGCCCCGTGGACGAGGTCACGCAGGGCAAACCAGTGGGTCCTCTGCTGACGGGCACACAATCGGGCTCAGGCTTGTGAGTGCCCCGGCACCTGTGCTGCGCCGAGGACTAGGTTCGCCTCACCTGAGTCTGTGGCCTTCACACAGACGTAACCAACATCTCACAGGTTGTTAGACTACCTCAGATAACAAACTAAAGATTAACTTTGCAGCAGGCCAATTTGAAACTTTAAACAAATGTTACTTCTAGTAACATTGCTTCTACGTATAAGTAGGAAACCAACATACATTTCTATAGATCTGGCAAACATAGAGTTAACAACTGCCAGTCCTTAACCTCTGGTTGGGTATTTTCAGTAATTCAATATACAGCTCACAAACATCCAGGGCTAAGTGTACATTCAGGTTTGGCTGGTTCACGTTAGAGAAAACAACTCAGTGTTCTTTCAAAAAAACTAAATTATTTTCCAAGAATGGTTTCCCAATACAGAAGAATTTATAATGGTTGCTGCTTCCGAGTCAGAGATGACAGTTTCTGACAGATGACAGTTTCTCACAGATATCCATAACCATTTCATCAATTAGATCTTTCATATGGTTTTCTGGACTATAACAATGCATTATGGTTAAGTTCTAGGTGGACCGTTGGGAGTGGCTATGGTTACCCTTCAGTAATTCATGTAACAAAAGGCAGGGGGTTAAAGGTGTTCACCAGGTATCTCACTTCAGAAGGGTTGTTGACGCAAAGCAGAGCAGAGCAGAGCAGACTTTGCTTTTACACTCCTAGATAGTGTGAATGCAGCTCAGGCGCACAGCACAACTTAGGGTACTATGAGTTCCATGCCCCTATGATTCTTTGTAACTTATGTAGTGTTAAACATATATTTGGATGTTTTTTTTTTCTTCAAAAAACGTGTCCTAGCAGTGGTATAGATTTCTTCTTTGAAAAATATATTTAGTAGCCTACTCTAAAGATTATTTCACCTAGGCTTAGTTGAAAGAAGATGCTGCCCTCTAGTGAAACAGCAGTGCCAACGTTTAATTTTCATTTTCATTATAATCTGCGTGTTGGTTCAGTTACTTGAAAACAAGGGTGAACAGAACATTGGTGGCGGCTGTAAATATCATACACCATCCACTCATCGGGTCGGGTGCATTTTATATCAGAAAATATTTTGCAAACTAATATGGTAAATTAAAAGGCTCGGAACAATTGAAAGAGCACACTGCCCTCTCGCGAGACGGATCGTCACATAACCAAATTCATACAGGTGTGAAAATCATTCTCCTGCTCTTCTGAGCTAAGACACTGCAAGCAATCCCAGGTATAAAACGTCTCTGCTCGAGTGCTTATCCATCACTCACCCTCCGAACAGCAGGAACCTGCCTTTCCTATCTGGCTTGGCATCCGTGGTATCTCCGTCGCCGTAGCTCTCGGCATCACCCACAGGTTCTGAGTCCTTATCCAAATCCATCGCTAACCCTCCAAAGTCTGTGACTCCCTGAAGATGACTTACTAAAGGAGCGAGGTGTTGGCAAGACAAAGAAACAGATACAATTATTAACAGTGTTTCCAACCACTGACTGTATTTTACATTCAACACATCAGGTTTGCAAATGCGACACTGTGTGCTTATTCAATATCCTCTCTCATAGCCAAGGAATGAAACGGAAGGGAAACGAAAGTAAATTAGGCTGACCGCAGCCTTCAAGAAAGTAAAAGTAAAACTCATTGCCTTGCATGTACACGTAAAGTTAGCTAATACAGTTAATAAGAGCCCAAACATAACGTTAGTTTCTATATAACTTAAAGGTAATTTAAGAGGTGTAACGGTACGGTTCCAGGTAGGCTACTACATTCGCCAGCTGTCTAGCGTTCAAACTAACAAGCTAATTAACTGTACAAAGGTCGACTAAGTAGCTTAAAAGTCCAGAGATCATAATAGTTGTATTAATAACACCAGCTACAGTTTGCTAGATATCATTATGCAGGTAGAACTGCTCTTTTGGTAGTGGGTGGGCAAAGAAACAGCTACCTGACCAGTCAAAACATTGCTAAAATGCACCTCAGAATGCTAAGGAATGCATACAAGATACTTAGCGGTAGCTAACTTCATAGTTTCTTTGTGGCTTAGCATACGCATTGTTTTGAGAACATCAGTGTAATGATCGATAAATAGTGATTAATTTACAAAAGAAAAAAAGTCTTACACAGCGCAGGTCACGTTCTTCTCTGAAGCTACACTTTCTTGAAGGAAATCTGAAAGTTATGATGCCTGTAAGGGGTGTGTATGTGACCAGTATGATGCATCATACGTTTATAAGATTTAATTTAAAGGCACAGTGCACCGAATTAGTGCTGTCACTGCATACATGACCAGGCCGAAATATTCAGTCTAGTAGCCTAGATGCTGAGGTGGATATTATATGTAACTATAATTCATCATACATTTTTTCTGGATCCAAATTAATCATTCATTACTATTATATGCATTCTGATTACACGTTCAAATACTTTGTTCTCTCAGGTCATGGTTAAAAAAAAACCTTGGGCTCTAGGCTATTTCATTGCCTTCATTGTCCTTGATTTAGGTGCACACAAATACGACATAATACTGCCTAAATCAAGGACAATTAGTCCTACCATTAGACATCTACATATTACTAAATATCATTAATATTAGACTTGGCAAGCTATTACTGAGTAACGTTCAGGGGCTCTATTCAACTTGTCATGGGCTAGTCATGTGTGGCAAACAAGAGAAACATTTGAAAAATGCCCTTATCTACAGCACCTACTACAGTATTACACATGTAACCTGCAATGGAGGGCTGAGCTCATCGTTCTATTTCTGTGTGGGGGACTGAAGGCCACGGTGTGACAAAGCTACCCAAAGTTAACCACCTAGACGAAGGATTCTATTACATAAACACAGTAGCATCCCCGGCCCTCATCGCCCCCCTTCTCTGCTCACTGACAGACAGCTGAACAGCCAGTGAGCTGATAGACAGAGAGACAGGAAGGCGGGTGGAAACCATGTGCCCCGGTGATATGTAATGGGTCGGGTCTGTCTGTCAAAGTGGAGATCTAAGTTTAACACGGTGGAGAGAGGGAGCGAGCAAGAGGTTGACACTAGTGGGAACAGGGGACTGTCTGTGAACACTTGCCTTCGTCTGCTGCTTGGCCTGCCCTAGCCTTCTGGCTTGGAAAAAACATTATTTATTGGTCTATTTATTCTGCTTCATTATATTTTCTACTTTTTTTTTACCATTCTTTTGTTACTTGAGTCTTGAGGTTTTTTTCTTCACTGAGGGTGTTTCTGAAAACAAGCAGTCATGAATATCCAGTCGTGTGCCAGGTGTGGGTTCACCGTCTACCCAGCCGAGAAGATTAACTGCATGGATCAGGTAAAAGAGAATTAGAGAATGTATGGCCATATGTCTACTCTTTCAGGTTATGGCTGGAATGAAAGTCAGTGGAAAGTATCTATTCTCCATCTGTTTTAAGAGCTATATGACTGAATACTTACAAATACTTAGTATTTTATAGAGAAAGCGATGCTGTGATGTAACGATTTGTATTTCTGTGTGAGAGCTGCATAGTGGCTTATGGTGTAAGCCAAATCAGTCCTGAAGACTCCTCACATTGTTTCTTAAGTGACGAATTAGATTTGAGGCATTTCTCCAAATTAAGTCACAGCATCACATCTTATTAAGGTGTGCACGTGTGTGATTTTTCTTCTTCTCTTGGCTGTCTTGGAAAACAGAACTGGCACAAAGCGTGCTTTCATTGCGAGGTCTGTAAGATGGTCCTAACTGCCAAGAACTTTGTCAGCCACCAGAAACGGCCATACTGCCAAGTGTGAGTATGACAGGGATATAAATGTGTTCCAGTTGGTGGATTCACTTCACTTGATCTTTCTTTTAAAATCCGATTTCCGAGAACATATTCCTTGCTCTGCCATTAACAGTGTAAGAAAATGAAATAATTTGCTAACGACACTAAAATAATCAAGGTTATATAAACAAACCCTTGGCAAGATTTGTTGTCTTTTTTATTTTATTTTTAAAAGTGCTTGTTCGTTTTATATAACATTTGTGTGTAAATGATCTCCGTAGGCACAATCCCAAGAATAACACTTTCACCAGTGTTTATGCGACGCCCATCAATATCAACGCTAAGAAACAAGCAGAGGCTGTCAGTGAGGTGAGTTGGGCGATGATGTCATGCATATCCGAAGCACATACCTTACCTCTATGGCCAGAAATGTGCTGCCATGGTCAGATGCCAAGGTTCCACAAACGATTCACACGAGTCATATACTGTCACATTGTAAAATGAGGTCTTGAATGAGTGTGCGGTAAAAGCATACGCACAATGTCCTTTTTTCATGGTGATGTGTAGATGACAAAGGTCGCTGTGTCATAATTTCTATGACGACTCTTAGTGTGAATCTTTATTTGTCATGTGACATTATTAATAATCAATATCTAAATCATATTGAGTCGATCTTGGGTCAATAATATGTTGGTGTTTTTTTGCTAGAGATAGTAACAAATAGTGTTGTTTCTCTGTAAAACAGTTTATACAATAAATACAGTAGTATGGAACATAATATTCATTGTAAAATGCAAGTTTTACCATAACTGTATAATTCACATACAACAGACATCATTCACAGAAATTCCAGCATTTAAAGAACAGGACTTCACCTATTAAAGTCAATTAGAGCAAGGAAAGTTAGATCATGTCTAGCTAGCTGAAACACAATATCACTAACGCCGTTTATTAAGACATTACTGTAATGTTTAATAGAAAGGAAAAGGGGGTTGTTTAAATTTGCATTAGAATTGCTATTAGAAGTTGATTAATAAAGTGGCTCTTATGTCTTCTGCATTTGACTGAGGTATATAACAACTCTGTTGTTTGAACTTTGTCCATGAGCATACTATGTTGTGGTCTCCTGTTGATTACTGCGTAGTCTAAACCAAACCTCACAGGTTTCAAATAGGTTAATCAGCCCTCTTTACAGTTTAGAGACCCCAAACCGTATCAGGCATTTCTATTTTGTTAGAGGCTTGTAGAGACTGTTTTTGGAGGTATTCAGAAGCCTGGGTGACTCCAAAGGCGTGGAATGGGGACTAGGGGTCTGACTGGTGCTATTTCTGTGTTGTGACAGCGACACGACACCCCTCCATGGCCCTGCTTTATGCATTGCCAGTTAAATTTATACCTCAGGAAAGCAGCTTCACCTCTCTCTCCCTCCCTCTCTCAATCTCTCTCACTCTCTCTCTCTCTCTTTCTCGCTCGCTCTCTGAATCTGTTCACTCATAATGACAACACCACCTGTTCCTGTCTTTCTGAGGGATGTTCCTCTACAGGTCCAGTGGCAGTGCTCTGTACACTTACACTTAAACCTTATGAATTCTTCAGCATTACTTTAAGAAAACACCATACTGTGAAATTCTAGCTTGTTGTAAATGTAATATCCTTTAGGTGTAGGTAACATGTCCTCATTCTTGACCCTTTACTAACTTTTGCTAAATGACCTAAGCTTCACCTAACCTGACACCTAACATAAACATAACCATGAACCATGAACATAACCATGAATATGCAATATATATATATATATATATATATATATATATATTGTGTATTGTGTATAAATACACCATGTTCCACCATGAGGCAAAAAGACCATGGCCACTTTTGGCTGTGGCCTCTAACTTCCACTTTCAGGCAGTAACTATTCATGAACGTAGACATGGAGTCCATGGAGACAAGGTTTTGACGGATTTATCCACACGATTAAGGGAAAAGGAAAGATTTGATTAATTATGCCATCAGGTGCTGTCATACAGGCACATGATATTAACGCCAATACGTTGAATACACGACTAGATAGAGGTCAGTAATAGCAGTCATATTGGCCTGCATTTGTGACAAACACAGCTATAAAACAGGCAAAAGAGTCATTGACATGATTCGTGTGTACTCATGTGGTTGTGGTGACTGTGTGGGTTTTAAAAGTACTTATCTCTTTCTCAGCTCAAATATCGAGAAGAAGGGGAACGGTTTAAGTCAACTTTCCACTATGACATGAGGTCAAAGGAGCTTGAACTGGCCCGTAAAACCAGCCAGATGAGCAGTCAGGTAAGTGTTCCACTCTGTAAACATCAATGTGTATTTCATGCAAGCTTCACTCGGCTTGTTGACTTGTTTGTCTCTAAATAAAGTGAAGTACTATGTTCGCTGTGTTCTCATGGTCTCCATCCGCGCATACGGCGTACTTTATATTGATCAAATATACCATGTAAACTGACTCATTTAAGTTGATGATTTCTTCTGGAACTTTCCAGGTGGCCTACTCTGCTGAGTTTTCAGAGCAGCAGAGCTATTACTCGCAGTCGCAGTCCGTCTCCCACCAGGAGATGGTCAGAGTGGCTCAAGCACAGAAGAACATAAGCAGTGTGAGTAGGATCTCCCCGAGTAGTCTGTCATTTAACATTTCAGTGTTAGATATGTTTTCCATTTCTTTTTTACTTTATCCAATTGTATGCTTTCAATCAAGAATGTTTTTTTCTCATTGGGACTTGTATGCAGGCATTTGAAATGTCAAAATAGTCCATTGACACTGGTTACTATTTGTAGAGATGCAAGACACAATAAATAAATAAATTAATTAATTAATGTATTCATTCACTCATCCATTCTTTCGTGATTTTACATACACAGTCTGTAGGTACAGTCTAAATGTGTGTCCTGTGCCTGTTTATGCCCACCAGGTTCAGTATAAGAAGGGGCACGAGGAGCGGGTGACACAGTTCACCTCTATCACAGACTCACCTGAGATCATGCATGCTAAGACGGGCGCTGCCCTGGCCAGTGATGTGAGTACCACTACCACTCATTACATTGGCTAATCCCTTCTTAGACTTCAGAAAGGCTATTTAGATAAAAGTCTATTTAGTTAAATCAGTACAATTGAGAAATTGTAGACTAAATGCTTCCGTGAAAGAAGCAACACAAAAACAGTTTGCAGAAAATAGAAATTGGAAGAAAATTTATTTTTTGTGGTTTTTTCTGTAAATTCCCTCTTGTTTACTTGACAGGTGAAATACACAGAGGAATATGAGCAGTCCAAAGGTAAAGGGAGCTTCCCGGCCATGATAACCCCGGGATATGAGCAAGCCAAGAAAGCTGGAACTCTCGCGAGCAATGTGAGTCAGCACATCTCTGGTGGAGCCACCTCCACAGCTTACCTTGAACCTAGTTTGTAATACATCACGTGTCACTCGTTAAGTTCTTCTCCTTTGTTTGTCATGTGACTTGATTCAGGTGGAGTACAGGAAAGGGCATGAGGAGAGTTTGTCAAGGTACACAGCTGTGGCTGATACCCCCGAGGTGCTGCTGGCCAAAGCCCAGAGCCACATCAGCAGTGATGTGAGTGAACACCCTCAAGCCACACAAAGGGTGGCGCATTTGTGACTTTGTGCATTTTGTTACTGTATACTTTACACACAAAAATAGGACTCTCAGATCATAAGACCCTTTTGTTAGTTTTATGTAATCGACCATGTTTTATTTTCATTCTTGATTTGTAAAGAAACTAACAGAGGATTAGGGTCACTGTCCCGCATGCTATTATCCTGCATGATACTCATTCTTTTTTTGACATTCATCAAACAGTATAAAAGGGATGTTCACCTTTAAATTACCTTCATCTCCAGTATGCCTACACTGAGGGCTATGAACAGCAGAGGGGGAAAGGCAGCTTCCCGGCCCACTTCACGCCTGGGTACCAGGTGGCCAAGAAGGCCACAGAGATGGCCAGTAAAGTAAGTGACACACACAAACAGGCAAATGTTACAGTATATCCTTTACAACACATACTTGTACAATCACTTTTAAGAAAGACTCATTTAAGAGATTATGGAACATATTCATATTCATATTAAACACACAGGAAAACAGATGCACAAGCACTCGCTGACCAAATGAAGGTAGAGCACTTGGGTCAAAATAACGTTTGAGATGGTAGAGACATGTTTGGGAACTTTTTTATGATTTCTAGTTCATTGAGATGTGTGTGCATTTCTGGTGTATTGAGACATATAGTGCTATGGACACAAAAAGGGACCCTCCTGGATTACTCGCATAGACACACAGACAGGCACACACACACACACACACACACACACACACACACACACACACACACACACACACACACACACGCCACAGATTGTAATGTGGTTGTGTCTGCTGCAGGTGAAGTACCAGCAGAAGTATGAGCAGGAGATGAGGGGCAAAGCCAGCACTGAGGCGGGCATGGCGGAGATGGTGCAGGCAAAGGATAATGCCAGCGGTTTCAGCCAGGTAAGATCTGAAATACAGTATGGAGCTCAAGGCATTTCACTAGTACAGATTTAAAAGTCAATGTGTAACCAGTGAGGGCTACAGTGCATTATAGGATGTGTAGTCTTTTTTATACTGGTAAGTCTCTTTAGTTGCATGTATGATTTCATGCATTTCATCATTTTTGTTCTGAGGCACATTATGCAAATGTGCATATGTTTATGTGCTATCTGTGTGTCTATGTACAATTGTGCTCTGACTGTTGTGTACAGTGTTATAAAATGTAGGATTCACCAGATGCAGTTTTCATTCTAAATTCTGAGTGTAGAAACAGATTTTCCAGAAACAGAGAGGACACCAGCTGTCCTGGGTTGGGTCTTTAAGGCCACATGACAGGAACTATTTACAGCCGTTACCCAACAGCTGTCCACCATGTTTTGCACTGGAATAGGGGATATCCCAGTTTAATTCACTCAGCAATTATGGGAACTTGATTTGGCCCCTAAATGTGTTCATGCTCTGCAGAAGATAATTTGAACTCTTTTGGTGAACCTGCATTACCATCTTCTTTGTAGCATGTATTTAGTTTAGGGTCGCTTGAAAGAAACACATTTTGTTTAGGAGACTTGTTGATCAAATGCTCCACAGGGACCATTATGAAATACAATTATCTTTAGTTACCAGCAGTCAGTATTTTCTTCTAAAGGATGTACTCAAGTATCATAGGGAATTGTGTAGTTTCATGTAGTCTTTACTCAAGAATATTCATGAATCTTCATGAGTCTACCATGAATGGTATAGCTGTAATGGAATGAAGTCAGACAGATTATCTCTGTCTCTCTGTCTGTCAGTTTGTTGCTGATCACATTTATTCCACGCTATAGTGTTATGGAGCTGCAGTATATTGCATGAGAGTGATTTAGAGAAAAAGGACTAACGTTACAGAAGGGGCTCACCCTGAGGTAAAAAACTAAGAGAGTCAAGCTGATGTGTGGCTATATCATGACCCCTGCCTCTGTGCTCTCCATAGCTGGCCTACACGGAGGACTACGAGCAACAGAGGGGCAAGGGCAGTTTCCCGGCCATGATCACACCAGCCTACATGCAGGCCAAGAAGGCCAACGCACTGGCCAGCAATGTGAGTATCAGTCTGCTGTACCAGTGCAGTTTGGGGCTTTTTAGGGTTTGTGGGGGTGCTGTTTTCGCTTCTTCTTCTGTTTCTGCTTCTGCTTCTGCTAAAGACCAAATGAAAGTAGAGCACTGGGGTCGAAATAAGCTGGTCGAGATTTTGTAGTTCATTGAGATGTGTGTGTTTGTGTGCATTTCTAGTGTATTGAGACATATAGTACTGTGGACACTGAACAAAAAGGGACCCCATACACACACACACACCTTCATCGGTCACTCTCATCACCTGTCAGCACTGCATGGAATGTGGGTCATGGAATGGATGCCTCAGTCGTGACTCCCACCAGGAATCTGATGTTGTCATTGCCGAGGACCCCAACCGCCAGATTTAGGCACACTGTCTCTGTGGATACAGGAGTTTGTGTGTGTGTGTGTGTGTGTGTGTGTGTGTGTGTGTGTGTGTGTGTGTGTGTGTGTGTGTGTGTGTGAGTGTATGTGTCAGTGTGCACGTGTGAGTAGAGTAGAGAATGCAACCTGATAGGTGGGCTTGCGGGGTGCTTTTTCTGTTCCAACCATCTTCTTTCTTTCAGCTGACATACAAGAAGGATCTTTCCAAGATGGGCTCCTCTCACTATAGTACCTTGAACACCGAAGACAACCTGTCCATGAAAAATTCTCGTAAAGTCAACAAGATGTGCAGTGAGGTGAGTCAATAACAAAGATAGCGCCACCACAAAACAGTTTCTCAAGCAGACCCCCTCATCCCCATATATATCCATCTGATTCACCCCTGACCTTGCATGTGTGTTGTATGTTCCATCACGCCTAGTTTAAGACAATGTGTTGAACGCCGTGTGCTGTTTACATTGCCACCAAGCATAGCAATCACACTGTGACTGACAGCCAGGATTACGGCAGTCATCAGTCACAGGTTCCCGGGCAGACACAAATCCTCCTCACCTGCATGGCTGGCATGTCTCGCGTGGCAACTCTCCTGCTGAGCCGTGCCAGTCACACGCGGCACAGAATGGGCACACAGGCGACAGGCACTTTACACACGACGTCAGTGTCATTCCCAGCCTGATACCCGATTATCCTGGAGACTCTTAGGGTATCATCACCACCCTTGATTCTTTATTTATCCACAAAGGTCAAGGGTCAATGGAGTCATTTTGAGTAATTGTGGAGGTCATGGTTGAGGGGGAAGATTTTTTTTTGGGATGCCTGTGGCTGTGCATGTGGCTTGTTGTTTTTGGTGCTTAGGAGTGACGTGTGTTTGTATGCCCGCAGGTTGAGTACAGGAAAGACCTTGAGACCAACAAAGGCCACAGCATCAACTACTGTGACACGCCACAGTTCAAGTCCTCCAGCAAGGCTGCTAAGTTTTCCAGCGATGTGAGTGTCACGTTTGCAGCAGTGTGATGCAAAACTATATGAGATCTATCTATATGAGGTCTATTACTGGGCAAAGCAGAGTTGCTTGGCAATGGCGGTTTGACTTATTTATTCTTCATCTTCTCCAAAATGGTGCAACAATATTGCTGTGTTTTTTTGCTAATTGCAGAACAAATATAAGGAGAAGTATACCAACCATATGAAGGGCCACTATGAAGGATCTGGCCTGGACAAGAAGACCATGCATGCCATGAAAGTTACGAATTTGGCCAGCAACGTGAGTCCTCTCAGATTCCAACATCCCAAGCTGGCATAGAGTTGGATCTCATCATCCCATAACTAGCATCATCTGAGTGTGTGATGAAGGGCCACATGAAATAAATTCGTTTTTGAACTGCAGTGAATTCATAAAAAAAGAAAAAACATACTACACAGAATCCACACTTTCCCATCTGCTCAAAGATATTTTGTAAAAGGAATCTCTGAGATACTTTATCTTTCTCTCTGTACAAATATACGTGTGTGGGTTTTGTTTAACACTGTTTTTTCTAAACAGTGTTATAATGCACCTTACAGTTGGTCTGAAGGCTGTTGGTGTTTTTTCTGAACTGTTTCAGATCGCATACAAGTCTGAATATGACAAGGAGAAGACAGAGCAAGGGGAGTACAACTATCCAGCTACTATCACGCCAGGATACAAGGCCCAGAGGAAACTAGACCCGCTGAAGGATGTGAGTGTTCATATATTATATTTAACCCCTACATACTGTATATCCTTTATGGGTGGTGTGTTATGTATGCTTACTCCTCTCTGTATTCTATAGGTGAACTACAGGCAGCACATTGACAAGTTGAAGTACCACACAGTGGCCAACACTCCTGACATTGTGCAGGCCAAGATCAACGCTCAGCAACTCAGTAATGTAAGTACGGAGCATCTCAACGGTCTGTATGTACACACAGCTCACAAGGAGCTCTATAGTATGTCCAATCACCTTTAAAACCTGTGAGCATGTTTGGGAGACAGCTGAGGTTAAACATGATGCTGCATATGTACACTGTCATATACTGCTGCTGTTTCTCTGTGCAGTTGAACTACAGGGCCGACTATGAAAAGAACAAGAGCCAGTATACGCTGTCACAAGACATGCCCGAGCTCAAGAAGGCCAAAGCCAATGCTGACTTGATCAGTGACGTAAGCAGACGCATGAGTGCAGACACACACACACACACACACCCACACCCACACACAGTAAAAAAGAACAGAGAATACCTATCTCTCTCCTCATGAATGGGAATACTGTGGAGTAAATAACGCCGCTCTATCCCTTGCATCCCAGATCAAATACAGGGAAGACTGGGAGAAGACCAAGTCCAAGGCATGTGACATCGGCCTGGAGACTCTCAATGTCAAAGCTGCCAAGGCATCCCGAGACCTGGCCAGTAATGTGAGTCCACTGATATCCTTAAGGCACCTCACAGACCCTGAAGATAGACACAGCCTTTAGGCAGCTGTTCAGTTAGCATTGTTGGTTGTGAAACTGTAACGGGCCGAGCCTCGGTTTACCGTGAAAATGTGGGTTTGGCCCAAAAAGCTCAGAGACAGAGTGAGGGTTCAAGGTTATATTGTTTTTATTCGTCTTCAATGATATCTTGAAAACCTGCTAAGCCTCTCTATGTGCAGAGGACAACAATCAGCAGTTTCTAGAACACCGGCTACGCCTCTAAGTATGCAGAGGACAATATTCAGCCATCTAAATACAAAACCCTGCTAAGCCTCTAAACAAGTAGAGGAAAACATTCAGCAGCTTAAATCTCTATTAAAATACCTGCTACACCTCTCATTAAACAGAGGACAATATTCAGCAGTCAAAAAGGTCTACAACTTTTTCCCTAGACAGAACAATCAACATATATAAGAGGTGGCCAGCATCATTTCTAAAAATCAAACTACTTTTGGTGTCAACCTCAAATTCATTTTGATAATGTATGGTCATGTGAAGGACACATTAACACACCTATCATTCCCACTACCACTAGCTGTCCAGACTATGCACTATGTAGCCTTTGTAGTTCGGGTCGGAATGCTCATATAAGGAAAAGCCTTCATAGAACGACAAAAGATGCCAGTTAGCATGTCAGCAAGCTTTTATCAGAAGCAACAGTACAGTCCTAGTGAACTGGTGCCATGATTGTGTGATTGACAGATCAAATACAAGGAAAACTTTATGAAGGACAAGTCAGTGTGTTTCAATGTAAGCGACTCCAAGACTCTGCACTCTCTACAGGTGCACAAGCTCAACAGTGAGGTAAGACACCAAAACATCATCCACACACACTACACAATGGGTCTATTACACAAAACGACAATTCAAGACCCTTCAAAAGACTCAGAGCTCATTCATGTCCTGGCATGACAGTCAGCTCCCTTCTCCTCTATTTATCTGTCTCTTCCTCCCTTCCCTTCCCTCAGACTGCCTACAGGAAGGACTCAAAGGAGAACCAGACGCACTGCCATCTGCCCCTGGACATGGTGAATCTCAGCCACGCCAAGAAGGCCCAAGCCCTGGCAAGCGACCTGGACTACAGGAAGAAGCTCCACGAGTACACTGTTCTGCCCGACGACATGAAGGTCGCGCAGGCTAAGAAGGCCTACAATCTGCAGAGCGAGGTGAGAGAGGAGCTAATTTAGTAAATTATGGATCAGGACTGTGGAGTACAAAGTACAATAGTGTACAATTAGCATAAAATAATAGAACCAGTGTAATTATATTTTTTTTTACTAAAATGTTCTGTTAGCTCTTTTTGTGTTTTGTTTGTTTGTCTTATATGTCCCTATGTAAAGCGTCTTTGAGTACCTAAAAAAGCGCTATATAAGTTGAAAGTATTATTATTATTATTATTATTATTAATAATAATAATTGGATTTATTTCTGGTAGAATGTGTACCGCTCAGACCTGAACTGGATGAAGGGTGTGGGCTGGGAGGTGGACGGCAGCTTAGACGTCTCCCAGGCCAAGAAGGCAGGAGAGATGCTTAGCGAGGTGAGGTTGGAGCGAAAGATAGAAAGACACTGTGTGCGTCTGTGTGTGTGTGTGTGTGTGTGTGTGTGTGTGTGTTTGTGTGTGTGTTTGTGTGTGTGTGTGTCTGTGTGTGTGTCTGTGAGTGTGTCTCTGTGTGTGTGTGTGTGTGTGTGTGTGCGTGTCTGTGTGTGTCTGTGTGTTGTTTTTTCTTCTGGTGCTGATCTGGCTGAACTGACTTTTTCTATCGTTACAGAAAAAGTACCGTCAGAAGGCGGACAGGGTGAAGTTCACGCAGGTGGCCGACACTCCACAGATCAAACACGCCAAGATGAGCCAGGAGCTTCAGAGCGGGGTTAGACACGCCAAACCCACACTCTCATCACTCCATCCAGTTCTGACCATTCTTTAGGAACAACACAACATTAGACACTAGGAGTTCTGACCATTCTTTAGTTTCAACACAACATTACATACTAGGAACACAACTTTTAGATCCTGAATTGTGTATAGATTTAGCTATGACTCATATTTTATTTTTCACCATTGTATTCAAATGAGACAATGATACTCATTGATACTCTAATTATTGTGAGTGGTGGTTGTCTGTTATTGACTACTATGTGTTGACCTTTTCCCCCAGCTGACGTACAAAGCAGACTCAGAGCAGATCAAACACCAGTACACCATGACCAATGATGAGCCAGTCTTCAAGCAGGCCAAGGCCAACGCAGAGCTTCTGAGTGGGGTAAGGCCTGTCCTCACAGCACCTGAACGTCACATCACTTACATGCATTCATTTAGCAGACATATCCACAGGCTTTTATCCAAAACGACATGCAGGGTAAGATACATGTTTTGCCAGTGTTGGTGTGCCTTGGCAAATGAACCCATCGTCTTGATATTGTTACCATTGGGGCTCCGCTATTTGAGCTTCAGGAGCACTTTTAGGGTGCGTGCTGTTTGAATGGAGTCTTTATTTTGCGTCTCCTGACATTTTATGTGGTTTTATTTTGTTGTAGAAATGCTACAAGAGCAGCTGGGAGGCGCAGAGAGAGAAAGGCTTCGAGCTCCGCATGGACGCCCTGTCCATCTTCACAGCCAAAGCCAAGGGGGACCTGGCCAGTAATGTGAGTTTGTGTTTGACCTGTCAAAGTCACCATTTAAATCCTTAGTGGTTCGGAGACATTGAAGTCTTCGTAGTAAGTACTAAGTCGGTGCAAGGTCTAAGGATACATGACATGACTTGTTTTGTGTATTCTAATGGTTGATTATTACATTTTATATTTACTCAAAGAACACCAGAAAAATTAAGCCCTTGACATCTTGGTACCTATGACAATACAGGAATAACTTTTGCTCACTCAAATATCTGCAGCTTAAGTACAAGCAGAATTACGAGATGACGAAAGGGAAGATGATTGGCGTGAAGACTGTGGCAGGCGACTCTCAGATGGCCCACTCCAAAATGGCCTCCAAACTCCAGAGCGGCCTCAACTACAAGAAGCAGTACGAGGACACCAAGGCTAAACACAGCTCCTCTCTGGACATGCTGACTCTCACACACGCTAAAAAGGCCCAGGACATGGCCACCGACATCAACTACAGGACCTACCTGCACGAGTACACCACCATGCCCACTGACATGAAGGTGCAATGGGCCAAGACTGCTTACAATCTGCAGAGTGATGTGAGTCTCCATTTATTTAAACTACATTTCCCATCATGCCTCTCTCATCTTGCCACCAGTGGTCATCTCCATAACACATCAGTCACTTACATTTCTTCTCAGACATCTGAATAAAGCAGATTTTATTTTTACACATTAGTATACTAGTATATACTATATAGTAGTACACTGTGACAATTGACTCACTCCACTCTAGCAGTGCCATAGTAAACCAGTTCCAGCTTATGAAGGCATTGTGTAGAGTATTGTAGTAGTAGTAATAGTAATAGTAGTAGTAGTAGTAGTAGTACACTGGATTGCTTAAATGTCTGATCATCGAGCTAGTTGTTACGGCGTGAGATAACATACATTTGTATCCTCAGAAAACCTACCGCTCTGATCTGAACTGGATGAGAGGAGCTGCCTGGATGGCCGGAGGATCCCTTGATGTGCAGCAGGCCAAGAAGGCAGGAGATCTCATCAGCGAGGTATGGTACCGAACTCCCATGGCACTTAGCCAGCATTTAGCCAATTGGTTAAGGGATAGGTTGGTACACTAGGCTAGAAGGGTTATGAGAGAGCAACTTCTGCCAAGCAGCATAGTGTCTGGCTAGCTAAGCAATATCTTAGTAACTGCACGGCGGATACTATAACTGAAACCTGGACCTCCACTGTTATGTGGAGATATGTTCCTCTAGAATCGGTGAGCCCATGCTTTGCTAGTATTGTTTGTAGGTCAGTACACTTTTCTAGACAGTTAGGCAACTGAGTGTATGCTTGGCATTCATAATTACATAAGCACTGAAATGAGGTCAAGGTCAAGTCGTTATTTTAAGTCAAGTGGTTATATTTAGAGGATAAGGAGTGCTGATGAAAAATATTTGACAGTTAGTTAAGCACCGTAAAACATGAAAAGAACTTTCCAAGCTTTTTATGTACAATCACAATTTTTTTTATCAAACAAGTTCACAAACTCTTTCCCCACTTATGTCTTATTTTTTTATATTGACAGAAAGTGAAGAATTTGAGGCTAAGTAAATGTTCTCAGTTGACTGGACTATTAATGTAAGTGTTAAATGTGCTCTGGTTAATTACCAGTGAGTCTTGCCCATCTGTATTTGAAACAAGGCCCAATTCTAAAATAACCATCCCTTAATTTATCCTGTGTAGTCTAGGAGGACATGCTATTAGAAGTGCTGATCCTTTACGGAAAGGAATATTTATATATTTACAATCAATCTTCATAAAGTGAGCTGGCTAACAGCTAGCGTGACCATTATTAGCCCCTTAGCGTGCAAGTTAAGTGGAGTGCCCAAAAAAAGACTGTGGCAACCCCGGGCTTGAGTTTCTGTGAGGAAAAACTTGAATCACTTTGGAATGTTAAGACCTTCCAATAGAATCAATCTATCCCAAAGGATAGGAAGGAATGAGTCAACGAATACACTTTGGAGACGCTGAGGAACTTCTTCACAGAATGTTTTAGCAAATGACTGGTGAAGGCTAATGCCATAACTTTTTGATGTGGAAAATGTTCGAGATCCAGTTTTCATTTTAGATTTCAAAATTCCATACGTGGCTAGTGGTTAGGTCATCAGACAAGATTACACTTGTAATTAAAGGGTCGGAGGAAGCAGATAGTGTTTTGATACAATATTGATAGAAAAAAATGACAATGCTCCATGTTTCTGTCATCATCTCTTAACCCGTCTAGTAGGGTATATTTTCTCACACAGTTGTATGGTGTTGGTTCCTTTCATGTAGTCTCATTCAGTGGTGCAGCCGGTGTGCTGGATGTTACAGCATGCCTTATCTGGTGTGTGTTTCAGAAAAAGTACCGTCAGCACGTGTCCGATCTGAAGTTCACCAGCGTGGAGGACACACCGGAGATGGTGCAGGCCAAACTCAGCAGCAAGCTCAACCTGGATGTAAGCCACCTGAACTCGTTCACCCTACTACACACACACTGGCTCGCCCGACATGGGCTTTTTATTCTCTCGTAATTAGAATCCCTTGAAGGAGTTGTGCAAGTCTAAACTTACTCAGTCATGTCCTGGGATATATAAAAAAAGCCATCTTAGAATGTGACAATTTCAGACCTGGGAACTTTGGATGCATAATATTTGGCAGTTGGTCGGGGTCCATTTTGTGTATTCTCCATTATGGATCAAGTACACGTTAGTGTATGTTTTAGTGTACTGCAATGTTTTCCATTATCATGAATAACTTTATTCATGTATTCATTGTATGTGCAAGTCTGTGTAGGCTAAACTAGTACTGTAGACATTTAAAATAATGTACATGTGGATATTTTTAGAATGTGTCTATTGATGATAAATGGCTGACGCATTAGTTCTGGCTGGTATTGGATAATTTGAGTGATGTTTCTCAGTCAGAGTGAATTTACTGTGGTGTTTACAGCGTCTATACAGAGAGAAGGGAGAGAGTGCGAAACACAACTACACTCTCACAGGCGACCTCCCGGAGCATGTACAGGCCCGACAGAACGCCATGAACATCAGTGATGTAAGGGCCTGGTTTCACCCAGACTTCACCATGTTGTTATCTTTTTTTTTTAAATGTGGCATTGGTGCATGGACCCCAATGCAGTCATCAAAACAGTTGTTAGTTGTGATCTTTTTTACTTAGTTGAAATCTTCGTCTTTGTCGTTCACAGAAACGTTACAAAGAGTCTTGGACAAAGATCAAAGATGCCGGCTACCACTTACGTCTGGACGCCATTTCTTTCCAGGCCGCTAAATCTTCGAATGACATTTTCAGTGATGTAAGTCTGACAGTGACATTGCTCCATTGGTGCATGTGCAAGCAGAGCTCATCAGTAAAAGAAAGACTGTAACGGCATTGTTCATTTTACCCCTTCCAGCAAAAATACAGGCAGCAGTTTGTGAAGTCAAAGGGTAAGATGATTGGTCTGAAGGGTCTGCAGGACGACATCAACATCGCCCACTCTGTCAACTCCACCAAACTACATAGCGATGTGAGTACTTAGCCCATGATAGCAAGCCTTTGGGATAAAGAACATTTTCACATATCCTGTAATATTTAAACAATTGAATGTCCCCTCTTTGAAATGTACATCTCACATTGATTCATATTAATTCCTATATTTATCTATTGCTCCCTTATCATGCCTTATGTCCTCTTTCCCCTCCTGTAGATCACATACAAGAAGGACTCCACCAAAGTGCACTCCCAGTTCCACCTGCCCATGGACATGCTGGAGGTGGCCCACGCCAAGAAGGCCCAGGCGCTGGCCAGCGACCAGGATTACAGGCTCATGTTGCACCAGTATACCTCCCTGCCGGACGACATGAAGGTGCAGGCGGCCAAGAGAGCCTACGAGCTGCAGAGTGACGTAAGTGTCCAGAAGGAGATCTCCCTCAGTGTCACACGTGATGTGTAAAGTGAGGATGATGAAGAACGGTATGAATTAGCTTGTGCGCAGGTGCACTATGGATCTACTTCGAGTTGTGTTAAACGTTTCTCATGTTATCTCTGGTATCCCATGTTATATCTATTGATTCAAGAAACACATCTATCTACATTGCATTGTGGAATTGTATATGTGTGTGTGTGTGTGTTTGTGAGTGTGTATTTGTTTGTGTGTGTGTGTGTGTGTCTGTATCGCTATCTCTTTGTGTTTGTGTAGTGTATCTGTACTTACTGTAGTGTGTTTGTCTTTTGTGTAGAAATCGTACCGCTCTGACCTGAACTACCTTCGCGGTGCAGGCTGGATCGCCACTGGGGCTCTGCAGATCGAGGGCTCCAAACGCGCCACAGACCTCATCAGTGATGTAAGTCTGTCAATGCGCTTATTCTTACAACATGCAGCTCCTCACACTTAAGAAACAGTTGTTGTTGACAGCAATCTGAGTATCTGATCTGAAGGCCCTTAGGTTGGCACTTTGAGTGGCATCACAACAGATATACAATGTCTTTAGTACTTCAATGCTGCTCAAGTGAGAGTTTTGACCTAATGTAGATGATATAGTTGATACTAAGGATCAATCAACGATTATCCTCATCATTGTTTGTTTTCCTCTCTTCAGAAAAAGTACCGGCAGCAGGCCTCTTCCTTCAAACACACCTCTGTGACTGACTCTCCAGATATGGTCCATGCCAAGTTTAGCAACAAGTTAACCAATGAGGTGAGAAGCCCCAGCCTAATGACAAGTACATTTTTCATAAGACCCGTGTTCAGGATTTAGTAACAAAAGTGTCGTGTTGGTAGTGGTAGCTTTACAAACCCACACAGACTGTCCCTTAGATGTTGTATGGACAGTGGGATTTATTTTTTAATCTTACTGAAATTTGATGTAGCGGCTGTACAAAGAGGATGGTGAGAATGTGCGACACCACTACACATGCACAGCAGAGAGACCAGAAATCACCCAGGCAAAGATCAATGCTGCCAACTACAGCGATGTAAGTGTACCTAGCTCTCTCTTCCTCTCTCTGTACGTGTTTGTAAAGAGAGAGAATAAATGTTCGTAGAGAATAAGCTGAAATTGCATTCATTGCGGAGGGCCGCTGATTTATTGTGTCATTGTATTTTTTTGCAGAGTAAGTATAAAGAGTCGTGGCATACGCTGAGAGCTCAGGGCTATAAACTGACCATGCAGGACATACCCTTCCAGTCAGCCAAGGCATCCACAGGCCTCGCCAGTGATGTAAGTCCCCACATTCAACTCATGTAAACACCCACTCACGATGCCTATGGCCGTTTCTATTTCTGTGGCCTCTAAATCAACCTTTGCAGGAAACGAGAGATTTGATTATGTAAACAGGTGTCAGGGTACTTTGGTACTTTTGAGTATTTGAGAAAACCACTCGGTTTATCTGAGAAGATCGTCAGGTAGAACTAGATCAGTATTAATGAAACAAGAAAATACCTCTGTAACACAAATAATTTGAAGCTAGTTTGATACATCTCCCCCCATGAAATGTGTTTCAAATAAGGCTAAAGTAGTAGTAGTGGTAAGGGGCTAAGTGGTTAGGTGAGGCTCATTGGTATGTGGGAAAGGCAAAAGCCATGACGGCTACATTTACACGGCTCATCTCTCATCTCCCCAACTCAAAGTGATGGAGCCTTTGTCTTGCCTCTCTCTGTAGGTCCAGTACAAGCACAGCCACGTGCTGGAAAAAGGCAAGCACATCGGGGTGCAAAGCGTGCAGGAAGACCCCCTGCTGGCCCACTGCATGCAGATGGGCCGTCTCCACAGCGACCAGCAGTACCGCAGGGACGCCCTGAGCACCAGCGGACAGTACCACCTGCCTCTGGACCTGGTCAACCTGGTTCACGCCAAGAAGGCCCAGGGCCTGGCCAGCGACCAGGACTACAAGACCCGACTCCATGAATACACCGTGCTGCCGGACGACATGAAGGTCCAGTGGGCCAAGAAGGCTTACGACCTGCAGAGTGATGTAAGTGAGAGAGAGGGGGAAATAGAGAAAGAGAGGGGAAAATAGAGAGAGACAGAGAGAGAGAGAGAGAGAGAGAGAGAGGCCATAGTCTCTATCTGTGACTGTTATAGCCCTCCTTTCCCCCACTCACTTTTAATAAACGTCTATTTGTATGAATAATATGGTAATACATGAAATGTACCCTTCTACGTTACCCGAGGGGTTAGGTTTAGTTACCTATCCTCTCCCTTCCGTCATGTCTCCCACAGAAAGTGTACAAGTCAGACCTGACCTACATGAAGGGCGTGGCCTGGGACTCTGTGGGTGCGCCTCAGCTGGAGTCGGCCAAGAAGGCAGGAGACTTGATCAGTGACGTGAGTGCTCAAAGTCCATCACTGCCTGGACTCCTATCATGTTAACATGAGTATAGCCATTTAAAGCCCCAATACCGCTTAAACAATATTGCATTTCATTCATAGAAATCTATATTACTTTTGGTACATACATCTTTTATCCTGGATGCTTTGTGAAGACTTTACATGACATTTCTTGTAGACTGGTGATCATTTACCTTATATGGTGCATATGAAAAAAAAAAGGTTTAAACTTAAGTATTATCTCTTGCAGAAGAAGTATCGTCAGAACGCCGACCGCATCAAATTCACCTCAGTGGCAGATTCCCCTGACATTCTCCATGCTAAAAACAGCTACATGCAATGCAGTGAGGTAGGGGACTTACAATATGAACCCATTTTGTTGTTATCTTGTTGTTATGCTGATAATGGATACCTCAATACAAATAAAGTTTGATTTGATTTGAATATAGTATGATCACAGTGTTTGCAGTCGGATGGATATTTGTTGACCTTATTTTACTTGACTTTGACTTTAAACTGTTTTGTTGTAATTCTTTGCATTCTGAGCATCCATTAATGTGTTTGTGTGTTGCAGAGGCTCTACCATACTGGAGACCCGGATGCCATGAACAAGTACACTCTCTCGGCTGACAACCCTGACTTTGTCAGGGCAAGACTGAACGCACAGCAGATAAGCGATGTAAGACATCTGTTCTCTGAGTGGAAGTAGGGGCTGAAATAGTCAATAACCCCCCCCCCACAAAAAGGAGCACAGATTGACCTCATATGCCAATGTCTCCCCCCCTACAGAAAGTTTATAAAACTTCAGGAGAGATGGTGAAATCTGCAGGATGTGACCTAAGGCTCGATGCCATCGCCTTCCAAACAGCCAAGGCCTCCAGAGAGATTGCCAGTGATGTGAGTTTACCAGAAAAGCATTTCCTCTGTTGATGTCATCCAAATTCACAATAGAATTTGGCATGTGGTATACATGGTAGCAGAGCAAGCATACACGACATGATACCTTCTTAAAATTAATTAAAAACCATCGAAAATCATGGTTATTTACACACATAGTATAGGTCATTCGACTACAATGTGGATTGTGAAATTTCCGTTCTATATTTTACCTAAATTGAAAACACCTGTGCAGGTTAGCAGAGGTAACCTAGCATATGAGTGACTTGCTTAAAACCTTTTCAGTTCCGCTACAAAGAGGCGTTCGTGAAGGGCAAGGGCCAGCAGGTGGGGATGCTGAGCGTGGAGGACGACCCCAAGATGATGCACTCGTTGGCCATGGGCAAGCTGCACAGCAACACCGAGTACAAGAAGCAGTCCCACGAGATGCACTCGCAGTTCAAGATGCACGCCAACCAGCCCGAGTTCCTGCTGGCCAAGAAGAGCCAGGCTCAGGCCTCAGACAACAGCTACCGCACACGGCTCCACGACTACACCTGCGACCCTGAGCAGCTCAATATGAAACACGCCAAGAAAGCCTACAAGCTGCAGAGTGACGTGAGTACCGACGCCTCTAGAAAGTGCTGCTTTATGCTTTAACGCTTTTGGTTCTTAAGTCTTCGGTTTCTTAATGGAATGGAATGTAATGTAACAAACACTGATGGCTGTGAATGACCGTCTTGTGTGCATTGTGATATGCTATGTCTTAAGGCCCCGTCACACCATAACGTTCTGGTCAACGTTCTATGATGTTAGAGGAAACATTGGTAATCGTCCATGGTCGCTGGTATAGCGCCAGAAGATCGTTGTGTGAAAGCTGGTGAACGCTGTAATCGTCGGTAATCGGCGGAAAACGCTGGTCCGAAAATAAATGTTTGAACATGCACAAAAGTTCTCATGGAGACCAGCGTTCTTCAAAGTTTAATTTAAACGCTGGAGAACGTTCGTGGAACGTTTTACTAACGTTACACGCGTTTGGCTTTCGTTAGTCAGTCGTTACCCTAGCGTTACTTGGTTGTTATTAATCGTTTGCCTTGCAGTGACCGACTCACTGGCGACCTGTCAACGACCACTGAACGGACCCCTAGTGCACGCAGCGTGTGACTAACATCAAACGACCGTCATATGGCGTCCAATGAGCGTCATTTAGCGTTTCCCGAACGTCCATGCCTTTGGGTAGGGTAGACTGAGTACAGTTGATGCACCCGAAATAACTTATGTGCGCAGCAATCCTGAGACGTGATTTTTAGTTTGGACATGCCTACTAACGTCCTCTTTGATCCCGGAAAATTTGAGCACCTAACCCATCTCTCGTACAAAGATATTATTGATTTTATCATGTCCCTTCGTCAATTAATATGTTATTAACCATACGTGATCAACAAACGCAACTTACATCATTGCAAATGTTATTCTGTGCACTATAAATCTACATATTCCATGCCATCATGTCATGCAAGGTCATTGCATAATCTAGCGAAAAGCGTGAGGTGGTCAGCAGGGTACAGTTGAGACACAATGTCTCAACTGTACCCGCGATAAGCAGGTTAGAAGTCAAAGTTAGACAAAGTTAACAAACAAAGCAAATGAAAATAAAATGTTATATTTTTGTTATTAGAACTGTCCTATATGAATGGGTGTCTTTTCAAACATGAAAGTGATAAGAATGATTTATCTTGGGGTCTAAATAAGCAAGGTGGGAGATCGGGTACAGTTGATACAGCTTGATTGTGATATAGCCTGTATTTTCAATCCTTGGTCAGTCACCATCAATGGGTTTAAATGGGTGTCTCAACTGTACTCAGTCTACCCTATATAAACCGATGCTTTTTAAGTAGGGTTCAGTTGATTTTGGGCTACCGTAGAGAACACCCACTATGGAGGATCCAGAAAGACAAAGGAGGGTATATATGCTTGCTTGAGCCCAGCATGAAGTAGATGTACTGAACTTGAACGTAGCTGAGCACTGTTATAGCTGGTGCTGTTCCATGGCAGATGGATATGATATGAAGACTCTTGTGACATGGACAAAGTGTGTGGATGTGTTGATGTTTTTCTAATAATAAACATTGAGAAACACAAATTCAGTGTCAAATTTAAATCATTTATTTTAATAACATAAAACCCCAGGAATAACACCCGTTATTTCATAAATCACAGTAATAATAACAGTAAATCTTCGTCCGAAGACATTGCTAGTGAAAGAGGCTTTGTATTCTTCTTACTTTCAGCAGCATTTATCATCTTCTTACTTGCAGCAGCGCTAGTAGCAGAAGCCCCCCTCACACCTTTTCGTTGTCTTGGCGGCATGATGTTCACTGTTCAGATCAACTGAATCCACTATGATTTTCCAGCATTTTATACCCGTTTGACCATAAAACCCACACGCCAGCAAAACGCTATTCTGTCGTTATTCACGCGTTAATCACACGCTCGTCTAACGTTGACTTATCGTTCGTCGCGCGCCAGTGACACGTCAGCACACGTGAGTAAAAAAAATGTGAGTAAAACGTGCACATTTATTCTGATTCACTGTACATAGCGGACTCCAACCGTTGTTATTATCGTCTCTGTATGTTACATTATGCAGTATGTGATGGATATGAAATAGCTGCTTTATGATTATTAATTTAGTGGTTCCAAATACAGCTACAAATACAGCTACATAATTGAGTGACTGTAACTATGTTATATATGAGGGTTCATTAAGGTTCTGTAAGGTTCATGCTATTAACTCTGACGGTTCACCTTGCAGGTGGACTACAAGTCAGACCTGAACTGGACTAAGGGAGTGGGCTGGACCCCTCCAGGCTCCCATAAGGCAGAGATGGCGCGCCGTGCCCGCGAGCTGGGCCTGGCAGAGGGAGTAGACGCAGACGAGGCCATCGCCAAGTACCAGCACCTACTGGTAAGGAACAGCGGACTCAGTGCATCTAGTATTTGACATTATTATGTTAAGTAGACACTACATATAGGCTGTTATAACAACATGACATTATTAGGTTACGTGATGCTAAATGCAAACAAGACTAAGGCTCTTTTTAATGATATGAAGTTGGTTACATTACCCATAGAACCATTAGGTGACTACAAGCAAAACTTGTAGTTCAAAAGCATTAAATGTTACCTTTGGTATCAGTGCTTCTACAGCTGTCCCCTTTACTGAAGCTCAACATGTATTTAGCAAGTTGTTTTATCCATCTACTTCTTCATGTCTGTCCTCACTCTCATGTTACTCCTTTTCATCTCAGATGTACCAGCGACAGATGATGATGGAGCAGCAGCAGCAGGAGGAGGAGGAGTGTGCCAACCAGGCGGAGAACATGGAGGAGTTCCTCCAACCTGGCGTCAACCCGGACGCCATGGAGGTCCTCCACGTCAAGAGGAAGAAGGTCCAGACCATCAATACCAACTTCAGGAAGGCCGGCGCCACGACCAGCAACGCCCAGTCCTCATCCGCCATGCAGTCCGCCGCCACCTCACAGAATAACCCTCTGGCCTCCAACTCCTCAACCGCCATGCAGTCCGCCATCGCCTCCAAGACTACCGCTCTGGCCTCCAGCTCCTCATCCGCCATGCAGTCCACCATCGCCTCCAAGACTACCGCTCTGGCCTCAAGCTCCTCATCTAGCATGCAGTCCACCATCACCTCCAAGACTACTGCTCTGGCCTCCAGCTCCTCATCTTCCATGCAGTCCACCATCACCTCCAAGACTACCGCTCTGGCCTCCAGCTCTTCATCCACCAAGCAGTCTGCCGTCACCTCCCAGACTACCGCTCTGGACTCCAGCTCCTCTAACACCACTATGTTAGACTGATGTTCCTTGTTGTTTTAATCATCGATGTACTTATCAATGTTTTTTATGATGTAGAAAACTACTGTAGAGCCTGGAGCTTATATCAACAGTAACTCTGAGCTGATGAGCAGTTGAGGGCCTTAGGTGGGGAAATGCTATACTGAGAGAATTTTGCATGTAAACTAATGAGATAGTGTGGAAAGAGGTGGAGAGGAATGTCAGCCAAGGAAGATGATGTCAGAATGTAAGATGGGTTTAGTGTGTGCTGGCATTGAGAGGGTTAACAGGAAGTTGATTTTGATGTGTGTGTTTCTATGCATGTGTAAGCTGAGAGCTGAATTTGCCACAAGTGTGACAGTAGCTGCTAAGAAAAATGAAGACAGTCGCTCCTCAAACATTTTTTTTTAAATTTGGAATGATAGGAAGTACTTGTAAAGTGAGACTCAACAATACGTAATTGTGTTCTTTAACAAAGAGTAGGCTTTAGGCAAGACGATCATTGTGGTCTCAGACACCACAGCCTTGTGCTCTGGCAAAGTGTCTAGCGCCCCCTTGTGGCAGTTTTTAAACGGATGGCCTTGTGTTTGAAGACATACTGTATGTGATTTTTACGTGGATGACTGACCGGTTCAGCTTTATGATATAGAAACTCAGCCAATAGGCCATGGTGTTTGACAAAAGTGAAAATGTTTGGTTATAACTTTCAAAAGGAAAATAAATGCTTTTCAACTGCAACTGCTTCAGCAACCCTGCTGCAATGTGCACACACACACACACACTTACATGTGCACACAGACACACCCATTGATCTGTGCCACTACAAGTCTGTCAATAATTTAGTTGCGATCCAGTCGATGAAGTGGGTGACTCGGACGTAGACTCCAGGCTTGTTCTCGACACCACAGCTGTCCCCCCAGCTCACTACGCCGTACACATAGTGGGTCCCATTCTTCTCGCACACGAGAGGACCACCAGAATCACCCTGCCAACAGAACCACAGGGCCACTTGGACTTTGAGATTCCTTTCCTCAATCAAAATGAACACTCAATGTGTCCAAAAACAGAAAAACCTTGCCCTACAAGTTGGGAAATTCTTGAAATGCAAACACATGTTAAAAGGACCCAGAAAAACAATCCCAGTTCACTCCAGTTGGTAGTATGTATCTAGTAATAGACACTTTCCCCATGGTATTAGTATGCTTTCACAAATAATCTCAGTCATGTTCGGAACGCGAGTTAAGACGCCTACATAAAGACAAACTCTGTCTCTCTCTCCCCCCCCCCCCCCCCCTCTCTCTTTCCATCACACACACACACACATACCTGGCACGAGTCTATCCCTCCTTGCATGCTCCCAGCACAGATCATGTTGTCGTCCAGCCTGGCGCCATAGACATCAGGATCTGTGCAGCGCTGCTGGGAGATCAGACGCACCTTGGCTGTCAGCAGCTGGGAGCTGGAATGCTCTGTTCAAGAGAGATAAAAGTGAGAGGGTGGCATTATATGTCATGTTCAATTAATGCACTGCCAATTCATTAATGAATGCAATTCATTAATACATGCAATACATTTGCAATAGAAAAAGGGGCTGTTTAACCGATTTTGTGCAAGGAAGGTATGTAATGTGATGATGGCAATTGTCCACAGGTTTGTATTGTTTAAGTTTGTGTGCTTCTGGTGAGTGGGTGAGGAGTGTTCCCTTGCCTGTCTCGGTCTTCCCCCATCCTGATATGGAGCACTCGGTGGAGTCTGCGAGGGGGCCGGTGGGCAGGCAGGCTGTCTTTACAAACCTGGTCTCTCTGGCGCACTGGCCCTTTGAACCCTTCAGTTTCAGCAGAGCTGCAATTCAACCAGAAACAGTGAGACATGGCAGACTTGGCAGAGAGTTGTTATACTTAAATCATGAGGGAAAACTCACAACTACCACAGCTATCTCTTCTGAACATATTCATGTTCCAAGGCATTCTTGTGAGATGGGAGTACTTAATCTCTGAATACTCGTGTCTAGATCTCTGGTACTCATGTCTGTTGTATTGTATCTGTTACGTCTGTCGCCATGGTTGCGTTCATGCTCATTCTCCAGCATGACTCACCCACGTCGTTATGAAGGGCATCAGGGCTCTCTCTGTACTTCTCGTGGATGAGGGCCTTCTCCACGGCGATGATCTGCTCAAAGTCCTCTTTCTTGTGCAGGGTGACGCCACCCAACTCCACCTGCATCTCCTCCATCGGGTTACTAACGACAGACATGAGAGGAATGAGAAAGATGCCCTTGTTCTTATCTCAATCCTGGTGAAAGATCCAAACTGATGTTTCTCATTTTACTCAATATCACTGACGATACAGTAAGAATGTTTTTAAAGGTACAGTCTGTGATTCTGGTGAAATAATAATACCCCTCCCTCTATGTACTCCTGAAGGATTTGGGGACTGGCCTTAGCCACTTTGTTTGTTTCCACATTTTCAGAGCTGGAACGGTGTACAAACACCAGTGTTTTTTTTGAGTGCACACACAGAATGGACCGCTAGAGTACTGTGAGGAGCAATTCGCTAAAATTGATGAAAAGCATATTGGATTAGAATCACAAACTGGATAATTGCTAGAAATGTTTTGATGAATAGGCTATTCATCACTTGTATGGGTACACTACCCTGTACTGAAGCCACAGACACCCATGCAGTTTCATGCTGAGCAAGCAAAGCATTAACAGGCCCATTGAGAGAGAGAGAGAGCTGGTGGGAGGCTTCACTTACATGCAGTGCGCAGCAGTGAGAACCCAGCAGGACCCAATCAGGATGCCTCCACAGCTGTGTCTGTGGGCCTTTGATGAGCCTGGGGGCCTGACCTGCAGGGAAACCTGCCAAGGGTGGGCGGCTGGCTTGGCCTTCTTCCCTTCAAAGATCCTGGAAATCATGCGGCCAGGCTCGGGCTTCCCACATTGGGAAAACTCCTGACTCGGGGGAGCCTTGGTGCTGGGAGGGTCAGTGGGGAGTCGGCTGGGAGGGTTGGTGTGGGAGGGTCGGATGACTGGGATGGTGGGACGGATTTAGTGAGGAGAAGAGTGAAAGAGAAGAAGAGATGAGAGAGAGCTTCTGAAATGTTTTAAGAAAAAGCTGAAGACTGTATCTAACACTGCATTTTACTGAGATCAATGTATAATACATACATTGAAAAATGTCTCATTGACTGCTAAGGTATATAAACTAAGCTGTTACAGAGGTTTGATCTTTGCACAACTCATTGATTTCATCAACAATCCTTTATTCAATCAATAGAAGCTGCTTGTCATGTATTTACACAGTGTGTGTGTGTGGGTGTGTGTGTACCTGTGCACTCTTTGACATCGCAGTACTCCCAGCGAAGCTTGTTATTCACTTTGACGAAGCACCAAGGAGCGTTCTCTCCATCAGGATTTCTGCATGAGAAGAGGTGCACATTATCATACACCCGTCCCTTTTAAACCCACACACACACACACACACACGTACATCTTGCACACACACCACATACACACAAGCACACACACACACACACACACACACACACACACACAGTCACTTACACACAAACACGCACTTGCACACACACACGCACACAAAATCTGGCTGCAGACCTGCAGTAGCTGTGAGGTCCCAGTCCATCAACACTGTCCTTAGAGTTACCACCAGAACCGGGGATAAGGTGAGAGTTCCAGGGTAGACACTCGTGTTTGTCCACAGTCTCACTCACAAAGCCTCGGTATGACTCTCCGTCCCCAACAAAACAGTCCTTGGGCCCTGGACACATTTCAAGATGGTGTTACAGTCCTTAAGTCTTTTACCCACTAACTGACTGAAATTCTTGGGCAAACCATTTCTGGATTTGTTGTTTAAAGTGCAGAGATGGTAGTATATGAGTGTGTTGTGTTTTAGCATTGATCTGTTTGGAGAAGAAGAGATGAGAGAGAGCTTCTGAAATGTTTTAAGAAAAAGCTGAAGACTATCTAACACTGCATTTTACTGAGATCAATGTATAATACATACATTGAAAAATGTCTCATTGACAGCTAAGGTATATAAACCAAGCTGTTACAGAGGTTTGATCTTTGCACAACTCATTGATTTCATCAACAATCCTTTATTCAATCAATAGAAGCTGCTTGTCATGTATTTACACAGTGTGTGTGTGTGGGTGTGTGTGTACCTGTGCACTCTTTGACATCGCAGTACTCCCAGCGAAGCTTGTTATTCACTTTGATGAAGCACCAAGGAGCGTTCTCTCCATCAGGATTTCTGCATGAGAAGAGGTGCACATTATCATACACCCGTCCCTTTTAAACCTACACACACACACACACACACACGTACATCTTGCACACACACCACATACACACAAGCACAAGAGCACACACACACACACACGCACAGTCACTTACACACAAACACGCACTTGCACACACACACACACACAAAATCTGGCTGCAGACCTGCAGTAGCTGTGAGGTCCCAGTCCATCAACACTGTCCTTAGAGTTACCACCAGAACCGGGGATAAGGTGAGAGTTCCAGGGCAGACACTCGTGTTTGTCCACAGTCTCACTCACAAAGCCTCGGTATGACTCTCCGTCCCCAACAAAACAGTCCTTGGGCCCTGGACACATTTCAAGATGGTGTTACAGTCCTTAAGTCTTTTACCCACTGACTGACTGAAATTCTTGGGCAAACCATTTCTGGATTTGTTGTTTAAAGTGCAGAGATGGTAGTATATGAGTGTGTTGTGTTTTAGCATTGATCTGTTTGGCTTATAATTACCAGTCCATTACGTTTAGTTTTGACAGGTTGGATAATGCTAAATAAGTCTTTTGTTTTTGCTGAATGCATGCACACCTTCTCAGGACATAATCCTCCACCTCCCTCTGCATATATGGCCAATAGAATCTTTCTCACATCAGATTAAGGACCTTCTCAACACCCACATGGCCCATGTCATCATGCAGATATTTTAGAACAAGGGACCTGAATTTTGTTGGAACAACCAGCTGCTTATGCGGTCCAGCTTGTCGGTACAACACCCCATTTTGTATGAAGAGCCTGCTCCACTCCCCCATCAATCTTCGGGCTTCACTGGACACACTCTCTCTGTCCGTCTTGGTGGGATTTTTCCCTCTGCTTTTGAACTTCATGACTTCCTCAATTGCCTTGTCCTCATGCTGTGCACCTCTTACATCCTCGGGTGGAATGATCATTGAATTTGGGGGTTCCTGTTCATTGTCAGCGGTCAGCTGCAGAACAGCAATCCATGGCACATCCTTCTCTTTCGCCACCATACTCCCCTGCCACACTGCTGTTACCACCTCTGGAGACAAAACTTCTGTATACTTCCCAATGTGCTGAGTAAGTGAGACAGGGAAACGAGAAAGTGTGGCAGCATCAATGTTATTCTTACCAGGGCGATACTTTATATCAAAGTTAAAGTCGGCCAGCTCGCCCACCCAACGGTGCCCAGCTGCATTTAATCGGGCTGTGCTCAGGATATAAGTAAGGGGGTTATTATCTGTGTAGACAGTAAACTCAGGGGCATAATAGAGATAGCCCCGAAATTTGTCACAAATGGCCCATTTTAAGGCAAGGAATTCAAGTTTTCCTGAGTGATTTGGACCCATAAGCAATCACCCGTAACTTGCCCTGTTGATGTTGATAAAGGACAGCACCAAGCCCTTCATTCGATGCATCGGTATGGAGAACAAAGGGCAGGTTGAAGTCAGGGTAAGCCAAAATTGGTGGATTAGTCAGCACGGTGACAATCCGGCCCACAACAGCACTATTTTCCTCAGTCCACCTGACCGGTGTTCTTGATGGCAATTGTTTGCTGGATTTCTTTTTTTCTGACTGAGCAATGCTTACTCCTGAGCCCCGCTCCATATTCTGCAGAAGTTCAAACAGAGGTCTGGCCACACGGGAAAAGTCTTGAGTAAAAGAACGGTAATAGCTCAGAAAGCCCAGGAGTGCTCTTACTTCCCCTACTGTTGTCGGCCTTCTCTCCTTGAACTGAGTTCTTATCTTAATCCTCTTCGTCCGTAATGGGACATAAGGCTTCGACGATCTGCCTCCATCTGGACCTGTCTTGTGCCACATGCTGTGCCTCGCCCCAGGTTAGGTTCATCTCCTTCAGCTCCGCTGTCACCGTTCGCCGCCAGGTGTTCTTGGGCCGGCCTTGCTTCCTTTTCCCAGGTGGAGTCCATCGTAGGGCGATCTTGGGGATGCGGTCCTGGTCCATCCTGAGAACGTGTCCGAGCCATTTGAATCGGCGGCGTTTGATCTCTAGCACCACACTGTTGCACTTAATCTTCTTGTATAGATGTGCATTGGATATTTTCTCAGGCCAGAAGATTCGACAGTTTCCTGAGGCATCCATTATGGAAGGCTTCGACTTTTTTCATGTCGTGAGATGTTACTCGCCAGCACTCCGAGCCGTACAACAACACAGATTTTACGTTACTGTTGTAGAGTCGGACCTTTGTTCTTAAGCTGTATTGCTTAGACTTCCAGATGGAGTGTAGCCTAGCAAAAGCACTGTGAGAAGCTGAACATTTCTTCTCACTGTTACGAACATTCCGGACTGTTTATTTACTTTACCGCGAAATGCGGGAGTAAGAGACGGTGACTTCATTCATTCTCACACACACACGCACGCAGCCACCATTACACAGCATCTTCCCGCAGGTCACATAATATGTGAACCCTGAACATTGTTGAGAGTGTTGTGGGGTGTTTTGTGGGTTTGTGGTGTTTGTTTGTTTCACGATGTGAGATTGTAATGGTGTCGGGTGTTTACCGCGAAGTGGTGTATTGTTTGGTCTGCCGCGATATACAGCACTCATACATAATATTTGCATACACCTGCTGTTGTTCAATTATACTGATATACATACTGGGTACCCACATTCTCATCCATTTGCATTGCAATGACGTCCATAAACTGGTTAACATACATTTACTCACACTTCCTGGTTCTCACGCTTCCACATACTGGTCCCAACGCGAAAGCGCGCTCGCGCTGGGATAACACTTTTACATTGTGTCACTAGTGGAGGGAGCGGGGCATTGTCACAGGGGTGTTTGTCGTGTTCACATTTCATTTAGGTAATAACTATGCATTGTAGGGTGATTTGCTATTGGGTTAAATGGTGTTTGAGTGATTATATGGAGACATGTTATTTGAATGTATAATGCCTGAATGAATGGGTTTGTTAATAATATGCCCAATGTGCTTTGCTTACCCATATTCATGGGTTGGCCCTATTAGGCCAATAAGTGGCAATAGCTAGGCCTTCTTAAGAGGCTAGCTCAGTGCCATTCAGAGAGTGGAGGTAGAAGGACAGCTTTCCTGTTGTGAGGAGTTGTTCTAGAAGGTAACACTGTTACGCTGCATTTTGCTATTGAAGTTTGTTTTTGTCTGAAGTATTTTGTTTGTGCTTATTCATACTTTTGCTAAATCCAGAACCTGGAAAGAAAATAAATATTGTTGAATTGGAAACGTAAACCACTGTTCCGGCAATTCTTTTAACCACCATCTCCAAGTCCACATCCCTAATCGTGGGATGGCCGCGCCGGTCACTCACAAGCACCCTGTGCCTTTCCGAGTCTTGCTCTTGAACTGAGTTACTGCCTCCAAATCCTTGGGGTCTATTTGGACGCCTTCCCCAGACACCAGTCGGCCCACATAACGAACTTGCCGTTTGAAGTCGCACTTATTGGGTCGCAGTTTGATTCCACTGGCTCTCAGCTGACACAGCACTCTCTGAACATCTTCCACATGTCTTAAGAAGGTTTTAGAATAGCAAAGGACATCATCAAGGTACGGAGAGCAAGTATCATCTCGTAGACCCTCAAGAACGGACATGCACCTCTGGAAAACAGCTGGGCAATTACTTAACCCAAATGGAAGCCTGATTCATTCATAAAGCCCCCATGGCGTGCTGAAAGCAGTGCAGTGTTGTGACCCCTCATCCACAAATCCCCGATGATATGCACTTCCCTGATCCAGAAGGGAGAACCAAGACTGCCCCCCTAAGTTGTCAAGGAGGTATTGGATACGGGGTAAGGGGTGCCGGTCAGGAATGGTCTTGCGATTAAGTTCTCGGAAATCCACACAGAGGCGCAAACTGGAGTCTTTTTTTCTAACACAAACAACAGGGGATGAATATGAAGAATGGGACTTTTTAATCCACCTTCGCTCTAAGAGGTTTTGCACATAGGCCTTTACTTCAGTGTAAAGAGGTTTTGGTATGGGCGCTACTGGGGTGTCATCCTTAAGATGAATCTTCAGCTGTAAAGACGGAACGCACCCAATGTCACCCTCTCCTGTAGAGAACACATCTGACACCTCATACAACATTTGCCTGTCTCTTGTTCCTCTGCACTTAAATGGGATAGGTCCACTGGAGGGTTCCACTTCTCATGTACTCTGGGCTGGGCAGTAGCTGAGGTCACTTTGAGGGGAATGCCTTGATTCTGCTGCGGGGTCAACACAGGGAGAATGGTGCAGGCGTTCTCTAGATGGCCCAACACTGCCCGCTGGGGGAGAAATACATCATGCTGAGTTGAATTTTGGATAGGGATGGTTACATGCTTTGCATAAGCACCCTGCTATTCCATGATGGCTGGGAACAGTTCTAGTCCCTCGGGCAAAGTTGTTTCTATGGCAGGCTCAAAACACATTGGGCCTCATTCTCGAACATTTTCTGAAGTTTCTTCTGAAATGTTTCTTACGGGCTTCGGAGAAACAACGTAAGAAAAACACATCCGACAAATTCATGAACGCTTGAAAATGTGTTCCTACGCAGCAGAAGTGTTCTGAGCTGTGCTCCACTGGAAGAGTTTTCTTAAATTGAAAGCGCGTTCTCGTGCTCCTGAATTTGCATACATACACGCCCCGCCAGCTCCTTATAAGGGCACGCAACCGTAGTGACTTGTGCAGTCGGAATCAACCGAATCTACACGAAAGCAACTCTTAAACGAGTCATGTCAAAGCAGAAAGCGAGCACCGTCGAGTAAACGCAGATCTAACTTCAACGGTGCAGAGGTGGACCGTTGCAGGATGTAGATGTGTCCATTCTATTCCATTATAGCTATATCAACGTGATTTTGTCCAAAGCGACGTACAAGGGAGAGAACAGTCAAGCTACTAGCAATAGAGACCTAGTGTAACAATAAATACTACTTTACATAAAAACGAAGTGCAGGAATGTAACTGCTGTAAGTGCAAGTTAAGCACTAGTCGAAGTGCCAGTTAGGAAGGGAGGTGCTCTCTGAAGAGTTGGGTCTTCAAAAGCTTCTAAAAGGTAGAGGGACGCTCTCGTAGTGCTAGGCAGTTCGTTCCACCAATGTGGAACTACAAATGAAAATTCTGGATTGCAGTACTTGCACAGACGGCAGTGCCAAACAACGCTCACTAGTCGAGCGCAGCTTTCTGGTGTAGTCCTTTTATTTATTTTATGACATCACGGTGCCTCGTAGAATCATGACTATACATGTGAAACGCAATTGTTAATGATACAAATATTCTCGTAATTATTATTATTATAATTATTTTAATCCGAGGATGTCTGTAGAGTTGATGTGAACGCAATCACCAACGATTTCTCACAAATTCATTAACACTTCCCACGGGGCCATCTTGTGGTTTTTTAAGGAATCGCATTTGAGAAAACTCTGTCCAAGTGACGACTGCTATTTCGAGTTCGGAAAGTCTTCTGAAGTTCAGAACAAATCCCAGAGGAGAAAACTTTCATGAATGTCAAATGTTTTCCTAAATCCAATTCAGAAGAAATTCCTTCTTAAATTCTTCTTAACTGCGTTCGAGAATGAGGCCCATTGTTCTTTCCTCAAGACAATTTCACACCTTGCACCTCACCTCCCACACTTGGCCAGCTGGAATGATGAGGCCTCTCTTTCCTGTCATGAGGAGGCAGCCCTGTGACCTTTCCTCCACTGGTTCCTCTTGGACAACAGAAACAATTGTTTTTGCAGTGTCAACCTTTAAGTTTAAAGCTTCACTTAAGAGAACACTCAAATTGAGAGGGCCTGCAATGTTTTCCCGAATAAGCTCCACAATGACATTGACTCCAAGCAGGGGATAGTTGAGGTTGCTCTGTGCAACGAGGAAAGGGACTTGAATGGATGCTTTATCCTGACTAGAAGTAAGGATATCTAAATGAGCATCAATCCAGCCATCAAATGGAATGCTAGAGCCATTGGCTGCAGTAACATGAAGAGGTTCAGAGAGTAGAGTCTCTAGAGGTTTGATATCTGTATATGGCAAGTTCTTCATCACCCACTCCCTGCCCACAACACTCACTTGGGCCCCTGTATCTAACAGCATCTCAGTTTTCACCCCATTAATACAGCATAATACAAAACATTTTCCTCCAATGAGCTGGGCTGTCCGTTTAACATAAGGGGTTTTGAGAGAGGTTTGTAAGATGGTTGAGCTGTCCGTGTTGGCAGAGCTACAATCAAGAAGGGCCGTCCCTCTCCCATGACCTCCTCCCATTTCCCGACCCTGACCTGTTCAAGCACCCTACAGCACGGTGTCCACTCTGTCCACAACGAAAACAGTGGCTGCAGGAATCTTATCCCTTTTGTTGGCATTCCTGACATTTTCCATTCCTTGATGTTCTCTGGGATTGCACAGTGGAAGCTACTATTGGTACTATTGGGGGGAAATTTGACCTGTCAGGCTTCTAGGGGATACATTTTTCCAGGTTCTTAGTCAATGCAGACACTAGGGCTGACAGTTCGGTAATGGCCACAGCATTCGCTCTAACTTCAGATACAATAGATGGCTGTGCTGGGGAGCTAATCGTTGTATCACCAGGATGCTGGGCAGCACTGACTGTGACTGGCCTACCTTTTGTGGAAGATAAGAAACGCTTTGCCCTCTCCGCCTCTTCACTTGTCAACCTGGTTATCTGTTCTAAGATGGTTTAATCACTGACCAGGGGAATTGCGAGATATGGTTTAAGGTCATGCCGGATGTTGTTATTCTTTTCACTAGCGCCCTGGTAAAGTGTGTGCAAGAAAACCCCTTGCACTAATTTCTTGTCATAACTAAAGTCGATATCATTCTGTTCTGCTGCAAGCAATACCGTTCCCTAAGGGCCATTATTCTATACACAAACTGTTGTGTGGTTTCCCTGTCTTGCTGTTTGGTATTACTCAGTTCCTGCAACAACTCTCTACTACTTTTATCCCGAATGTGGGTCCTAAGAACCTTCTTCAGCTCAATTACAGTGAAATGATCTTTGTTTGTAAGGTACTCTTTAAAAAGACCTCCTTTGGTTACCCTCAATACAGCTCGTACAATCTCAGACTCTGTGATCCCATTTTCAATGGCCTCATCAATTTGTTTACCAATATGGGTGTATGATATTTCTGACCCAGAATCGGAAATTTGCCCACCCTGGATTTTAAATTCTCTACGAGGCAAGAGAGCTGTTACATCCGTAATTATTATTTTTTTTTATTATTATTGGCCCGCCACCACCCCCCCTCTTCGGAGGACATCTTTATTTATATTCCAGTGTAGTTACAATTAAATTAAAGCCGTTCCGAAAGCACCCACCCCAGTACAGTGTGAGACATTTAAAAAAAAAAAAAAAAAAAAAAAAAAAAGACAGACCAGTACAGTGTGAAAAAAAAAAAAGAAAGACAGACAGACCAAAAGACAGACAAGTAGACAGACAAGTAGACAGACCAACAGACAGGCAAGCGGACAGACCAGTAGACAAATACACAAGACATTATACAGTTGCGGTAGGATTATTGTATACTTTACCAGCCCATGGTAATGGGAAAGCTAAGAGTTGACAGGGGAAGAGAAGGAATTGGTGGGGGAGATCTATTTGAGATGTGCCTGCATTGATGGGGATTGTGTTGAGGACTGCACATGGGTGTATGTGAACAAAGGGAGAGTAAAGCTGGAGAGAGAAAAAGAGAAGAGGTATAATTCAGGGTGTATATGTGTGTATATGCGTTTGTGTGTGTGTGTCTGATTATGCATATGATAGCCAAATGAGATGGGAAAAAGGGGGAAAGAGATGAAACTGGAGAAGTGGGAGGGTGAAGGGGATGTGCGTGGTTTATGCTGCGGCTGAATTTGTAGAAAGGTTATAAAAGGGTTCCATATGTCTTTAAAGGCACATATGTTGTTATTCTTCCTAGCGTGAATTTCTTTTGTTGATATGTATTCTGATAATAGATTGGACCAGTGTTTGAGATGACAGGATGTTTTGGATAACCAGTTCTGGAAGACTATTTTCTTAGTGATAGCTAGAGAGACGAGTACTGGGATTTTGTGTTGAGACAGGAGGGGGAATTCTGAAGTGTCTCCTGGGAGGCAAAGTGTTGGAGACAAGGGGACTCTGCATTCCAGGATGGTGGATATTGTTTCAATAACGGTGGTCCAAACTGAGTGAACGGGTTGGCAGTACCAGGTGGCGTGGAGATAGGAGTCTGTATTCCCTGAAGTGCATTGTGGGCAGATGTCAGTGTCAATAAATCCCATTTTGTACATCTTACTACGTGTGAAGTGGGTTCTGTGAATGGTCTTATATTGTATGAGTTGTAGGTTGGTGTTGGTAGTCATTGCAAAGATGTTACTGCAGATTTGTGTCCAGAAATTGGGGTCGGGAGATAGTGCCAGGTCATTTTCCCATTTTGTTTTGGGTAGTGTTATTGAGCAGTTAGAGGTAGAGATGAGTTTGTAGATATGAGATGTAACTTTTTTGGGTTGGTTCACAAGTTTTAAGAGTTGTTCACTTAATTCAGAGGGCTGCAATGTGTTATTGGTTATTTTCATTTTGAATTTGACTAAAGATCTCAACTGTTGGTACTGGAGAAATTGGTCCCTCCTGATGCCGCAATTCTGGATAATTGAGGTGAATGAGATGAAGTGATTTTCGAATATGTGATGGAGGTGGGTGATTCCTTTTTGGTGCCATTTGGGGAAGTAGATGGGTGCATTGTGCAATTGAAAGTCTGGATTGTGCCAAATGGGGGTGAGTCTGCATGGTGCTAGGGTAGATTTGGTGATTTTGTTGGTTTTCCACCAAGCTGTCAGAGTTGAGGATATTGTAATGTTGTGATAGAAATCCATTTTTTTTATTGACTGTGGTAAGAAGGGGAGGTCTGTGATAGAAACCGGAGAGCATAGGGATTGTTCTAGGTTGAGCCATGGGTAGGTATGTGTGTGATGTTGAGTCCATTTGAGTAAATATTGTAGTTGATTTGCCAGGAAGTAATGTTGGAAATTTGGTGCTTCAAGTCCGCCTAGTTCTTTCATATTTTGTAGGGTTGTGAGTGCAATTCTTGTTTTTTTTGTCTTTCCAGTAGAAGTGGGTTGTCAGAGAGTCTAGAGTTTTGAACCATTTGGCTGTGGGGGTGGTGGGAATCATCGAGAACAGGTATATGATCTGAGGGAGGGTTTTCATTTTAACTGCAGCAATTCGACCGATGAGTGTGAGTGGGAGCTTGTTCCAGCGTTTATAATCATCTTCAATTTTTTTTAGGAGAGGTGTATAGTTTAGATTGAACAGTTCTGACAGCCTGGGGGAAACTGTGATCCCTAGGTATTTGATGTTGCCAGTGGTGAGGTTAAGGGTGGGGTCATGGGCTGCAGAGTCCCAAGTCTCCGGACAGTGGTAGTATAATTGACTTTTTCCAGTTAACTGTATAGTGTGAGATTTTTGAAAAATCTTTAATGATATTGAATGTTTCTTTGAGGGAAGTGGGTGGGGTCTGTAGGTATAATAGAAGATCATCTCCGTACAGGCTGACTTTGTGTTGTGAGTTGTTGGTATGAATTCCTTTGATTTTACTGTTTTGACGTATTGCTGCAGCGAGTGGTTCAATGAAAATGGCGAAAAGGGATGGGGAGAGGGGGCATCCTTGTCTGGTTCCTTGGTGCAGTGTAAAGCTTGGTGAGGTGATCCCGTTTGTGGCGATTGTGGCCTTTGGTGAGGTGTACAGTGTTCTTATCCAGTGGATGAGTGACTCTCCAAAACCAAATTTTCTGAGTGTAGTGAATAAAAAAGACCAATTTACTTTGTCGAATGCTTTCTCTGCGTCAAGTGATAGAATTATGGTTTTCTGTTGTTGTTTTTGTACAATGCTGATGAAATTGAAGAGTCTGCGGATGTTATCTGATGCGTGTCTGTTCTTAATAAAACCTGTCTGATCTGGGTGAATTAGTGAAGGGATGACTGTTTTTATCCTGGAGGCTAATGTTTTCGTGATGATTTTTAGGTCAGTGTTCATTAATGATAGAGGGCGGTAGCTAGAGGGGTGTGTTGGGTCCTTATTGGGTTTTAGTACAAGAGTGATGACTGCAGTATTCATGTGAGTGGAAATAGTGGAGGTGGTTTTGATGTCTGTGATTAGTCTGAGGAAAAGTGGTGCAAAGAGATCCCAAAAATGTTTGTAATACTCTGCTGATAATCCATCTGGTCCTTGTGATTTATTGTTAGGCATGCTGTGTAAGGCTTTGGTGAGTTCTTCAGAAGAGATAGGTTGGTCTAAATAGTTTGCTTGGTCTGTTGTTAATGAGGGGAGGTCAAGATTATTTAGAAAGCTGTCGATTTCTGATTGGGTGGGTTCAGTACCGGCTGAGTACAAACTACTATAGAATTGTCGGAAGATATTGTTGATGTTTTGCGGGTCCTGAGTAGCATTGCCTGAGGAATCGAGAATGGATGGAATAAGTGATTTGTCTTTTTTATGCTGTAACATGTTTGCCAGATATTTGCCTGCTTTGTTGCTGAGATGGAATTTATCGTATCTTAGTTGTTGGATGCAGAACTGCGTTTTTTTGTTTATGATGCTGTCCAATTGTGCTTTGAGTTGTCTTAGCTGGATTTGTGTTTCTTCAGAGTGGATAGTTGACTGTAGATTGCTTAGCTGTTTAATTTTTTCCTCTAGTGTCTTTTCTAACTGTTGTTGCTGTTTTTTCTTGAATGATGAGTATGAGATTATTATGCCTTTCATGACTGCCTTGCCTGTTTCCCAAAGAGTTGATGGGGATATTTCTGGAGAGTCATTAATCTCCAGAAAGGATGCCCACTCTCTTTTGATCAGAGTGGTGAAGTCAGGGTCATCTAAAAGTGAGGAGTTGAAGCGCCATCTTGCGGAGGGTTTGGTTTGTGATGGGGTGGCTAGATTTAGGGACACAGGGGCGTGATCACTAATTATAATGGAGTGGATATTGTTTTCTGAGATATGTTGAATTAAGGAGTTGCTTACCAGGAAAAAGTCAATTCTCGAAGATGATTGGTGGACTGGGGAGAAAAATGAATAATCTTTTGATGATGGGTTTCTCACTCTCCAGCTATCGCCAAGGCCATAGTCAACTATGTATTGTTTAATTATTTCTGATGAGTGCCAAAGTCGTGAGTTGCTATGGTTATGTGAGCGGTCAAGTGACGGAATGAGAACAGTATTAAAGTCTCCGGCTATAATAAGGTTACTTGAGTTGTTCAGCAGAGAGAAGAGGTTATGGAAAAAAGCTGGGTCATCATTGTTAGGTCCATAAATATTCACAAGAGTAAGCGTTAATTGATTGATTGAGATATTGATTATAACGAATCGTCCTTCTGGGTCTGTGGTGGATGAGTTGAGTTTGAATGGGATGTTTTTGTTGATAAGGATCGAGACTCCTCTCTGTTTACTATTAAATGTAGATGAGAATATTTTGTCAAATTGTTTGAAATGGAGATGTTGTAGCTCTGTGTCTGTTAAATGGGTTTCCTGTAAGAAGCAAATATCTGCCTTTAATTTCATAAGGTGATTGATTAGTTTGATTTGCTTAGAGGAGGTATGAAAACCACGTACATTCCATGTTATAAGGTTAAGTGTATGCATAGTTGTATATATATACTGGTGAGTGTATTAGCTGTTCCACAGGTGCACATGGAATTGAGAAATGAGGGGGGAGGGGCAGGGGAATTGAGAGAGTAGGAGTCAAGCGTATAGCGCAGGGATGACATGTACAAGGATATGCAGGTTGACAAAGTTTTTGAAATATGATTTGTAAAAAATAAATAGCACAGATATCTCGAATAAGATCAGCATGGAGTAGCTTCATCAAATTTTTCCAGAGTATTACATATTTCATTGAGATGGGTTTTTCGGGCTGGCTTGGTCAGACACAGAACATAGATAAACCAGATACACATATAAACACTAAACATGTATGAGCACAGCACATTGATAGACATAAAGCTTATCATGTATGGACACAGAACATAGATAGATAGGACACACATAGGCATACAGAAAGATAGAGGGAAAGATCGTGATGCTAGAGAGGATGAGAGATAAAGAGGAAATGTGAGACAGAGAATGATAGATGATACAGAAAGATGAGGAGAGAAAGATAGAGGTAAAGACGTTGAGAGATACAGAGGGAGGTAATGAGGCAGTAGGAGCAGATATAACATAAGCTAGGATACGACAGCAGGGTATACAGAGATTGGAGATATATTATTGGGATAGAGGATGACAGGGTAGCCAGCTACGGTATCTGAGCTACAGCCAGGTGGTGACGTTACGGTCAAGGTAGAGCTTTCCGTCCACGTATAATCTGTCTACCGATAACGTAGCTCGCTTTCCTTTCTCACAGAATTGTTTCATTATTGGAACGAGGATTCTGCGTCGATTTTGTATTTCTTTGGGGAATTGATCGTTCATTCCAAACTTGGTTCCTCTTAAATGTTTTCCTCTGCTTTTGAGGAGTTCTTTGTGCTTATAGTGTTCAAACTTTGCAATTATTGGTGGAGGCTTTGTGGGGTCTTTGGAGGGAAGACGGTGTACGCGATGGAATGTGATTTCCTTGACTGTTGTATCGGAAAGTTTCAGAGATTCGAACATGAAGTCTTTTAATGCTTTCTCTAGGTCATCGGGGATGTTTTCTAGCATGCTTATTCCGGAAAAAATCTGATTCTCACGCATACTGCGACACTGAAGGTCAAGCATTGTTTCTTTCATGATTTGGCTTTCTTTGGTGAGGTTTGTTACTTGCGTAGATAGGTTTTTGACAGTTCCCTTCAGTTTGTTGTTTTCTAGCATAAGTGTTTCGATTTGTGCCTGGGAAAACTCAAAACTAGCTTTTAGTTCTTTGAGGTCTGTGTGGAGCAGTTCGAGTATAGAGAGTTTATTATTAATGGATGATAGTACACTGACCTCGATAGTTGTCTCATCGTCTGTTTCGGTAGATGAGTCTCGCTTGGTTTTTTTCGTGTTGGGTTGGCTCATGATGTCCACGTTGTAAAAGTAGCTGTCAATGAAGGTGAATACGTTTTCCGGGTCTTGGCAAGTTGTGTTATCCAGTGTGGTTTATTGTTTTTAGCAAGTAAGTTGAAAGAATTACATCAGTAATTCTAACAACCTGATCAATATGTGTCTTTAAACCACCTGTGTTTATAGAGACATGATGTGTTGGTGGTGTGTGACTGTCTGTATCTTCATTGCCTGTGGTGTGCATTGAAGGTACCGGAATGTCTGTAGGCGAGGATGATCTTGAATGTGCAGATGGATTAGTGGCGGTCATTTCATTTACAGTGTCCTGCAGATGGAGTAGACGTGACATGCCTGCATCCTCTAGGTCCTGTAGTTTCTCACTTTTCATGTAATACGAAATGTGATAAAACAAGCCCGGTTCAGAGAGTTTTGAAAGTTCAGCGTCGTCTTCATTGTCCAGAGTTGCAGCTAGCTGATACAGCTGACTTGCATTCAGCTGCAGTAGCTTCTTGTGGATTTCTCATTGGAGTACCTGCCGTGGCTCAGATGTCGCTCAGAACTGGCTCCTACACGGTAAGAATCCCGGACGTAGCCCACAATTGTTACTAGCCTCAAGCCTAGGGGAACTTGGGCTAGTACAAACAGGTTCTTTACACTTAAGAAGTGAAGAACAAAAGCAGGTGTCAAAAGCATGGAGTTCCATTTATTAAATATCCAAAAAAACAGGCTACAATAAAAGACAGGCTATCATCATCAGTTGCCCAAAACCATGTGCAAATCACACTTTACAAACATTGCTAAACACACACACACAAACACCCTTCAACAAAGTAACACTTCAATAACCAGTCTGCTTGTTGTTAGAACATATACACTTATTTGCTAGCCTGACGATGTCATACTCATAATTCTAGTCAGAATATGAGTCTGATATCGCTCCATTGGGCTGTGATTATGGGGCGTGTTTCAACCGAACCAGGAGAAAAGATGCCTCTTCGCTCAATTGGTTACCTACAACCAATCAGAACAACGTAGTATGTGACCAGGGGCAGCTGATACATTACACTTTTACCGGATCCCGTAGGAAGGAAGGCAAAAACATCTTTTCGATTGACAAATGCCTTAATCGCGTTTCTCTGTTCCTCTTTCAAAATGAATGCACTGTCAATGTCTAAATGGACTCGAATCTATACATTTCAGCTCTCCAGCGGCAGCCATGTTTGTTGAAAACGAATTAAACTCGTGTGTTGGTGACGTGGTTGGTTACGTTACTGTTGATCATCTGTCCATCATCATATAAAGCCCGCCTTAACAATTTGATTGGTACGGCCGATATCGAGCCGCAGATAATTTCTCCTCAATGGAGTAATGCCAGACCGAACTTCCCAACCAAAAAATGTGTGGGCGGGGCTAAGTTCGGTCTGGTATCCAGGCTACTTATTTGCAGCAGTTCAACCGAAAAGGAAAGGTTGGATTACCTTAAGAAGTGAAAAACAAAAGCAGGTGTCAAAAGCATGGAGTTCAAACACAAGCTCCCACATTCCTTCTCTTATCCCTGCCTTGCCGAGTGCCTTCAATGACCCCTTGCTGCTCCCTAGTGGACTGGAGTTAACCAGACATGATTGAGTGCATGCGTGTCTATGTGTCTATGGGCGTGCGGCACTACTGATAGCCTGTTACAGTATATAAACCAAGTTGTTACATAGGTTTGATCTTTGCACAACTCATTGATTTCTCTAGAAGATACTTCTGTCAATCAACAATCCTTTATTCAATCAATAGAAGCTGCTTGTCATGTATTTACACTGTGTGTGTGTGTGTGTGTGTGTGTGTACCTGTGCACTCTTTGACATCGCAGTACTCCCAGCGAAGCGTGTTATTAACTTTGATGAAGCACCAAGGAACGCTCTCTCCATCAGGATTTCTGCATGAGAAGAGGTGCACATTATCATACACCCGTCCCTTTTAAACCTACACACACACACACACACACACACACACACACACACGTACATCTTGCACACACACCACATACACACAAGCACACACACACACACACAGTCACTTACACACAAACACACACACGCACTTGCACACAACAGGCATGAAAACGGGTCAGGGGTGAAAAAGGTGAGAAGGATATTACCCCTCTAAGGGGGTCCGGGGGCATGCTCCCCCGTAAGAAAATGTTTAATATTCCATATTTTAAAGCATCAATCTGATGCATTTTGAGAGGCTTTTTTTGCCAACCTGGGGAGAGCTGGAGAAACTTAACTTCAGCCATGAGTCCAAAATTATTATGGCCTCCTTACTAAGTATTATGCACTGATGTCACTGGGTCTAACATACAGTATAAGAGGCACAATGTGGTAAGGGCACCACAAATGGCTTAATGCATAGCCCCCACAAGAGATGGTGGACATGCTGTAACTTAACTTGTCTACTCTTCCATCATGATTGACAGCCAATACAATGTTATGTAATTCAGATTTTAATTAGGGCTGTCAATAGATACAAAACAATTAACTAATTAATCTCACATTTTGAAATTCATTAATCTAAATGAATCGCGATTAAAAGTTTGTTTGACTTCTAAAGACTAAATCTTATGAATTAACGAGTAATCACTTTCAGACAGCGTGTATTTTAGACACTGTTGTTTAATTGTATTTTTTTTTTTAACACAAAACTACACGCAGAACTGTGTTTTCAAAGAGGCTCAGGCCTATAACTCATACCTATAAAGTGCCAGCCAGGTACAGACTGTGTGCCGCGCAGGGTAGATGTTAAAATGGAAGTAGCCTAGCAGCTGCCAACATAATACGGGCACTATCAGTGCCTAAAGTGGTCAGTTTGCCAGTTATCTCCCATCTGTTTGAGACGTCGATGAATTCCTCTGCACAGTCCTCCGCTATATGTTGCGAATGTTTTTTTTTTTTTTTACTTCCAATGCAAAAGATCTCAATTTCCATACATTGTCAATAAAATGAACTGTGACACCCAGGTAATTGTCATTTCTGACTGACGTCCAGTTGTCACCAGTAAGGGCGATGCTGGCAGCTTGTTCGAGGAGCTGAATTTTTTGTGCTCTCTCGCCGTCATACAACGGTAAATCGTAAGAATTGTCCCCTGAAGCAATTCGAATCACCTCAGACAGCCCACTGTCCTCAACTATGTTGATGGGCCGACAGTCACCGGCAACCTAAACTGCGTAAGCATTGGTAACCTTTTCACGGACTGGTCTAGTTATTTTCCTAGTGAAGTCGTGGTGGGGTTGGCGACCATCTTACCTGGGACTGCTTTCTGTCAGGTGCTTTGCATTAAGGTGATAACTTAAAGACGAGCTGCTTCTGTGGTAGCTTAAATTCAGCTTGACAAATGCTACATACAACTTTAGTTTTGTCGGTTGTTCCGTCATTTTCACTCTTAAACAGAAACTTTCCGCCCAACAATCCCTCTGCTCTCTCCATCTTCAACTACCATCTCGGTCTCTCCTATTCCTGACTGCAGGCAAGCGGCGGTTTCGTGTCATGTGTCAATGCACATCGGAAGTAAACAAAGTTGCGTTAACTGCCTTAAAATATTTTATCGCATTAATCTCGGCCACAATAATCTCATAGATTAACGCGTTAACTTTGACAGCCCTAATTTTAATACATTTTATTGGCAAAGATAACAATTTACATTACAGTTCGTAATACTCTCAGAACAGGGACGTGCGGTCCTATGAAGCAGGTGAGGCAGAGCCTCACCTGTCATCTAATCTGTGGTATAGGTGTAATTTCTGCATGATTCCAATCATTTCGAGCATTTTTATAATCAAAATCGTGCGCATGCGTAGAACCTTTGAGCTGAGCTCAAAACGCATTGAAAAATCATGTAGGTGAGGCACACAGTACCTCTGCCTCAATGAAGGGGGCGTGCGAGAGCGCACCTGTCGGGGTTATCCTGGGAAACGTTGCTCTTCTTCTACACTTCTACTTGACGGCGAAAATGGAAGATTTTATTGCTAAGCTGAAGCAGTTCTCAAAACTGGACTTTCAGTCCAAACGTGAAATGATTAATAATGGGAGACCAATGCCGGAGTTAAAAGGTATGCTTCAAGCGACGGGACAGAAGATAACTCGATCGACTTCTCACATTCAAAGCCAAATTGCTTTGAACATGTTTGGAACCTCAAGAATAAATTTGGTTTTGAACTTACAGCGGCAGCTCCGTTGATTTCCCATTATTTCTCTTGGGATTGTTTTATGTCTATGTGAAGCCATTTAACATCACTCAAGTGGTTGTGATCACTTGGAACCCAGGACTGCTTTTTATTGGCGAGCTGATTTTGAGAAATTAAACTTAAATTGTAGGTAAGTTGTGTTTCCTGGTTGCAATGGTTATCCTGTTGCTACATTAGCTAATTAGCTAGCTAATAACCTTACGAGTTAATCGGAAGAGTTCAATTTGCATGAAATGATAGCTGGTTATCTAGCTGATGTTATAGTCTCCATGATTTAACTCTTAAAATTATAATGGGAAAAGGTAGAAACCCTCAGGGTGCTTGTGCAACTTCGTAAGAAAGAGTTCATATTCATGAGTGCATAATATTTACACGTGAGTTCATCACAAGCTAGCAGCTGCCTACTGTATGCACCTTACCTATGTGTGTGTAAAGAATGCTGATATGAAAAACAACCATTAGTCAATGTGAAAGCTGCCAATTGAATGGTGATCTTAGATACTCTATCGTAAAGGCGCCTATTAACGCCCCAGCTATTAAAAACATTTATAGATCGAAAAATCTTTAATCAATCAATCTTACATATTTCAGTAGCGGTGGGTGTCTAGATTAGGACTGGTAACTTGTTTGGTTTTCAACTGAAACGTGTTTTCAGTTTTATTCCGTTGTGTAGACCGACACGCAAAATTAGCTGATACAGGAGGTGGAACCCATTAACAGCCTTTCTGTATATATGTCTATGGAAAGCTCTATGACCCTCACAAATTCTCGTTGCGAAATTGAATTTGTTCAGTTCGTTCCATGTGGGTTTGTACACACAGAAATAAATCGCTGTCTAGTACACTAAATAACGCTGTACTGCAATTTTTTGCACACATACAAGTTAAATACCCCCTTTGGGTAGGAGCGTATGGTGTTTAAAATCCGTTATCTTGGTTGATATAGAAATCAATATTAAGTAACATGTACCTGCGTGAGGCTGTTAATAGGTTTCGGGCGTTAATAGGCGCCGTTACTAAATTGGGTTTATGTATTTGTAAATTTGACTCTGAAAAAGTAAGTGCCTCACCAGCCACGAACCTCACCGCACGTCACTGTCTCAGAACCAGATCATTTTTTCTTCTTTGCCTGCACCACCAGTTTTTTCATGGCCCGCTTTCGCTGTTTTGCCAGGTCTCAGAATCAGAATCAGAATGGGATTTATTGGCCTCGCCCTTTTCTCTTCTTCAGCAGCCGTGCTTTCAGCTTCTGATGGTGGTCTGCACTGGTTATGCAAGGCAACTTCGCGTTAATTCACTGAATCTCGCGCTCCCTTCTGGCACGCGCACCTGTTCGCAGTTCACTGAATATGAATACCTACCCCCCCCCCCCCCCCCCCCCAAAAAAACATTTCTCATCGAATCTACACGATTCACGTAGGTCACCTATTTTGGTTTCAAAACGGCGAATTTCGCCGAAAGGTGAGGGATTTTCATGCCTGACACACACACGCACACAAAATCTGGCTGCAGACCTGCAGTAGCTGTGAGGTCCCAGTCCATCAACACTGTCATTAAAGTTACCACCAGAACCGGGGATAAGGTGAGAGTTCCAGGGTAGACACTCGTGTTTGTCCACAGTCTCACTCACAAAGCCTCGGTATGACTCTCCGTCCCCAACAAAACAGTCCTTGGGCCCTGGACACATTTCAAGATGGTGTTACAGTCCTTAAGTCTTTTACCCACTAACTGACTGAAATTCTTGGGCAAACCATTTCTGGATTTGTTGTTTGAAGTGCAGAGATGGTAGTATATGAGTGTGTTGTGTTTTAGCATTGATCTGTTTGGCTTATAATTACCAGTCCATTACATTTAGTTTGGACAGGTTGGATAATGCTAAATAAGTATTTTGTAGTGCTAATATCCCTCGTCAAGTCGGAATATTGTGTAGAACAGATTGTGACTTTACCGACTTGGCAGAACTTTCCACTGTAGCCAGTGGGACAGATGCACTCAAACTTGTTTCTGGTTCGTCCCTTCTTGCAGGTTGCTCCGTTCAGGCAGGGGTCAGGTCTGCAGGCTGCAGCTGGAGGAAGACCAAGACACAGCCCTCTGAAACTGCACTTAAATGACACTGTAATAACCTGTAATAACTGCTCAGTGATTAGTGTTTCAGCCATGAGTCGTTGAGTTCATTACTGACTGGTATATTATTTTCATTGTGTTGTTCTCGACTTGAACAACTTTGACCTTACATTATCTTAGTGATAAAAGCACAGCTGAAACTGCTCATATCAGCTGTGCAAAAATATGCAAATACCTCTGACCAATGCCTCAGGATCGTCTACACTGACAGGGAACATTTCTCAATTTGCATGAGATCACTACATTTAGCATGCCTACCTTTCCTGCAGCATTGTCCACTATAGGGGGCTTTGCATTTGCACTCATAAAAAGGAGCCGTCTGTGTGAGGACACACTCTCCCCAACCACACATGACGTCCTTACAGGGATTGACGACTGCGTGAAACAATGATGTGAATATTAGCATTAGCATGTTTAATGTGTTGCCAATACCTACAGTTTGGAGATGAACAAAATCCCTTCTAAAGCAGATATCTCGAAAGGTCAGGAACACTGAATCGGCACATTAGATATAACATGGTTGCTGATAAATATTAAGATAAGATATTGCTGAGGACAAATTACTTCTGTATGATATGAAGATATGCCAACTGTGATAAACATGGAAATAAACATCTTTTATCGATCCATTGCAGTATTGTTCGTGTAAGATGCTTGGTCATTGGAGTATCTTACATATTTGGCAGTGTTTGCCACTATATGGTCTTTGACAGGAGCACTGGTATCCACCAGCCGCCAAATTGTAACAAACGCCATTATTGAGGCACCGATTAGGGCCACACTCATCTGACAGAGAAGAACAGATGCACATAAAATACATATGGCAGGAAAGCATGATGATAACTGGTCTCTGGATAACTGTAGCGTATTTGTATTGCAAGTGAGCTGTAGCATTTAAAGGGTGCCATTTAACAAGAGTAGACCTTGACAGCTTTAGATGATACTATTAACCACATCAGTAATCTGCAGAAGTGTGGCCTTACCGGTCTCATCAATCAGATCAGTCAGCCAGCTTAGGTCATGATCTTTACTCACTGAGGGCTCCTCGGTGTAGTCATAATAGCTATACACAGCTGTCAGAGAAACATACAATAAATGAACATTATGTAAATGTTGCCCTAGAGTCAATTCCCTGTTAAGACTCGGCTGTTACCTGAGTACACTTGGTGCCACCTGAATAATGTCAACTAATTGAAGTGAGTGGAGTGCATAACACATTTACAATTATTTACAAATAATTTATTTAACCAAAATAGTCATGTATTTGAAATAATAATGATTCACTACCACAAATAAGATTGAGTTATGTTTAGGCTATTTAAACTATATTGAGGCCCTGTATAGAAAACTCAATGGATATGGGCACTAAACCAATAATGAAAATAGCAATTTCCCTAATCAATGAACTGCATAAAAACAGCACCTCACCTTTAAAACTAAATGATCAATACGGGAGCTAATAATAGGTACAAAATAGTAACTGTCAAAACTCTCCCTAGTATAACTTACACTTTAGGCCATGTGTTCACATGAAATTACAAACAGGGACATGCATACCAGTATAAAAGAAAATACAAAGCCGGCATGGAAAACAACAAATAAAATAATCAGTTCAACCCCAGTTGCAGGCCTGTTAACTGTGTTCTTTTGCGCCCAATAAGGGCTACTCACGACCACCACGTTTGTGCCGCGTGCACCGTTGATATTGCATCCAGTCTGTCTGTTTGCAATCCCATGTAGCTAGCCGGCAATCGGTCCTGGCAAACTGGTCCTCCCACGTAGCTGAATGGAACTGCTAACGGTCCTGGTAGCTAGCAGCGCTATTCAGTGGCTTGGCTCCCATGTAGGCTGCCTCAAAGGAACCACGAGTGTCCGGGTTACTAAGGTGCTATTTGAGCAGCACGTTCGTTTGCAAAATGACGGCGGTACACAGTACAGTACTCCTCTACTAGATTAGCTAGCACTAACTATAAATTCACAATGCTGAGCAAGCTAGTTAGCATCCAAAACAGAACATAAAAATACTGTGCCTTTTCGTTGGCTGAATGAAAACAAGAAAGCCTTAGGTACACTAAAACTAAAAGTGGCTCAACCTTCTAACTACTGATGTAGCAGTTTTCTTAATCTCAGTTTTTGTCTTAACTAACCTCAACGCAGTCGTTATCATCTTAACTCCTGTCTCTCTCTGTTTCGAGGGCTCTCTACTCTCTTTTTTTCCAGATCCCGCCTCTCAACCAATAGGGAGTCACCTTTCATGAGTGATGGACATTACCACCAACTGCTGACCATTTCACCTAACTAGCATGTTAGATTGACTACACGCTACACTATTTTACTATTTTAACTTATTACAGAAACTTTGTAGACATATGATTGCCAAACCATATCCTATTGTTTTATCAAAAGTTATTTAATTAGCATCTATATTCTTTAGGTATAACATCATTAATATTATAGCACTACCATAGCCTCAGGTTATACCCGGGCTTCACTCTCCCCCTCCTAAACGTCCGAATGTCCCCATCAGACGACATTGTGCGAGTAAGACACTACGCACAGGTAAATATACTACGCCCCAGTAGTATGGGTTTTACACTAAGTACACCCTGCTAGAACCAATAAACCTTGGATCTTACTCGTTAAGTTTTAACTCTATACATCCTTGCCCTGGTGCTACAGGATTTAGGTAGACTGTGAAACATGATATATCAGTACCGTTGCTCTCTGGGGTGATGGAGATTCTTATGCCTCTATGGGCCACAACCACCGGCTTGTTGGAGGGCTGACCAGGTAGGTCATAGCTTAACCGAATCACAGGTTTGATCTGCTGTTTGCTGACACGGCAATCTGACTGAACATCATCACTGCTGTTGTGGGTGGCTAACACTTCCACCCCACCAGTCCCGGTGTCTACATCAAGATCATCTGCTTGGGAGGAGGCGTTGTCCATCCTCATGTCCAGAGGAGGGATAGGTGCCTGTCCAGTCTCAGTGCTCTCTTCAAATTCTGACATTTCCTCATCGCCTGGCACTGCATGAGTTGGGTCATGCCAACTCTCCTGCTGCTTGGACTCATGCCGGTGTCGTGTGGGATGGACTCAAGTTTGGCATTGTGACTTGAGAATGGAGAGGTCCTTCATCCTCTGACTCTGAAATCTCCTGTTCTATATTCATCAGATCCCTTTTATCCTCCCTTGGCTCTCGTTCCATTTCTCTATTCCTTCTTGTCCTTGGTGGGCGTGGGGAACCTGCCTCCTCAACTACTTCTGGTAACCTAATCAATTGGCCAACTGGTAGGAGGTGGTCACGGTGGAGCGTCTTCGCTCCTCCCACTCCGTTCTCAGGTTTCAGTCGATATACAGGTAAGTGCGGCAGCTTCTCAACTACTGTGTAGGGTAGGGAATTCCACTTGTCCTTCAATTTTTGCTTCCCAGTTCCCCCAAAAGCACGGATCAGCAATCGGTCTCCCTCTTCAAGGTGTTGAATACGTATTCTGGAGTCACAGGCTGATGGAGATAATTTCCAAACACTGTTAATGACTTAAGAATATAATAATCAAGTGCCTTGTATTATTAATTACCTTATATGAATCATGTACTTATGTAAGCAGGAACATGGCTTTTCTGTGTTTCTGCGTGTGTGTAACTTAGAATATTAGGTGCCACTTAGTCTGCACATGTACAAGAGCATGTTTAGACCAGAAGTGATAAGAAGGTTCGAACTGTGCTTCTTCCGACCTTGCAAAACTTCCATCCTTGCCTCGGACATCAGAAATCCACCACGTGGTTATCTCGCTGAACGCTCAACTTCTGTCTATATAAACCTTGTGCGATGTGTTTATCAGGGCTTCACTTTCATACTTGTTTTGTGAGTGAGCCCAATTGCAATTGTTGTTTGTCTAATAAATATACTTATATGCAGCTCCGGAGTCCTGAGGTAACTAGGGTGAATTTTCACCTAACATATTTGGGGGCTCGTGTCCGGGATTCCAACAACCTCATCGACTCTCCACGCTGGGCTAATCATCAGGACCTGAACGGTACGGAGTACAAGACTCAGTTTTGCTAAAGACCTCCAACTTGAATTGGAAGGAGGCCAGGGCCTGCCAGCATGGAGAGCCGAGAGTGAAGGAATTGAATTAGACTATAGGGGTTGGACTCCGAGCTGTTTGTGAGTATATTGTTTGTTTGTTGAAAATGAACGCCACTATATGGTTCTTGTTTGTTTTTGGTTTGTATATACTTGTCTTCAAGTGGGGTTGAGACTAACTTTTTGCATGTTTGCTGCGGGGTGTAAAGGGGAACAACAGTTCGAAGGAGGACTTTCTTGCATGCCTCGTGTGTTGAACGAATTGCTAAAGTTAGAGAGACTCCTGTTTTGTAGTTTTCATGTTCTTGGAGCGCTAAAAGTGCTGAATGCTATACTCCTCTTCACCTTCTGATCCCCTGATAAGGAAAAAGAGACAGAAGGGTAGCGTTCATTTTGGAAACGACTAAAGGATATAAGTAAACTGAAGCCTGTTGCCAAGAAGGTTAGCGCGCGCTATCGGTAATAGTACTGTTCACCTTCTTGTCCCCTGATAAGGGAAAGAGACGGAAGGGTATCGTTCGTTAAGGGAACGATAAAGGTGTACACAGCGCTGAATCACCTTAAAAGAAGGTTTCATCTGAAGTTGAAAACTCTCTAGGCCTATTTCTCCGGATATTTCTGTATATTTTCTTGTTCGCCTTGTTTGAAGGGAACAAACTTCTCAAATTTCTGTTTTCCTGTGGGATCTCCTGATAAGATAATCCGGAGTGAGAATAATACTACAAAATGGGAAACAAGCAATCTAAAAAAGAAAAAGACATATCCCAGTTAGAAGGAGATATGAAACATATGGAAATACAAGCAAATGCTGACTGTGCAAACATACTGACGAACTTTTTACCATGGGTAAAACACAGATAATTGTAGTCATAATTTATGTAATTAAAGATTTCGCATTACTGAGATGCCTTGACCCGGAACCAGTAGGGGACTGATCACCCCTGGGAAATTCCCTGGCCTCAACCTCCTCACCAAACTAGTGAGACGGGGGCCCTCTGGTCGGGCTCGGGTTGACTCAGCATTGCGATCTCAAGAACAAATAATGGGAAGGTAAAATGGAAAGTAAAAATAAGAAGGTAAATGGGAAGTTAAGAAGAAGAAGAAAGTGAGGAGAAGGTAAAATAGAAAGTAATAATAAGAAGGTAAAATGGAAAGTAAAAATAAGAAGGTCAGTGGGAAGTAGAAAAGAAAGTGAGGAAAGTGAAGTGTTAAAATAGAAAGTAAGAAGAAAGAGACATCTAAAAGCAAGTCTAAAAGAGTCTGAAAATAGAAACATAACTAACCCTAGTGTGAAGAATAAGATAAAGGTAATTTAAAAGGTTTCAAGATCAGTTAGAGGTATTAAGAGAAATACATAAAATAACTTTTAAAAAAAAATGGGAAAAAGTGCGTCAAAATCAGAAGACGTACATGATAATGGCAATAAGAGGTGATTTAAAATGTCTACAACAAGAAGAAAATTGTAACACTGATATGAAAATGTTTTTACATTATTGGTTGCGCCAAACAGAGCAAAGCTTACGGTAATGGTGGTTTTGTTTTGTGTGACTCTGATTACTCTAATTAGATGCCCAGAACAGTAAGGTTGTAAGAAGAAAGAGACATCTAAAAGAGTCTGAAAACAGGAGAGATATTAAAAAAAAATACAGATTATGTTTCAAAAACATGCCCTACAATCTTATTAGGAAGAGATGTGATATGGGTTGGGCATTAGAATTGTTCCAACAATACATGGGTTTTAGAATAAATTAAACAATGGTGTGTCAAAGAAATGGTGTCTCAAAATATTACTATGTATAGAATATACACTGTTTAGCCCCAAAAAGATTTAAAGAGAAATTGAAGCCTGTCACACTAACTACATTAACCTAGACTGATGCATTGGACTAACACAGACTGGGTGGGGGGTGAGTGCTGGCTCAAAAGAATATGCTGTTCCTCCAGATAAGAAGACCTGTAAACAACATACCCTGGTGTTGTTAAGATTTTTAGCAGAAACAAGGCCACAAAATTTGCAGCTATGGCCCACTAAAATAAAGCTATCTTTAAAAAGCACCACAGCCACAGACAAAGAAATAAAGTATGTCTTAGCACATCCAGGACATGACAAAGCCATTCGTACAAACTGTAGACTGTAAAAAAAAAAAAGGTTATATAACATCTGTGTTAATGGATAAGTGGGGACTTAAAGTTGATACCAGTGGCATACTATTCAACACGGCTAGATCCAGTAGCCCAAGCAATGTCTGAATGTTTACAAGCAGTAGTGGCTGCAGGCCTCTGCTCCTATTGTACTAAACAGACACTTACACTGAAAGTTACTTATTTCTTTAAAAAAAAATTTTTTTTGTTTGCTCACTCAGCCTCGTATCAATATTGAGCGCTGCGTGACATTTAACCCAGTTACACTTTTACTTACAGCAGAGAACAGATAAAACTATGGCAGCCAGAGCTGACCTACAAGATATGCCTTTTCCAGAAGCTGATTTAACTATTGTTTGTTGATGGTTCAAGCAAATAAACCTTGAACGCATAGCCACTACTTCCACACTATTCCGCACAAGCAGCAGAACTGATTTCCCTGATTGCGCATACACACATGCAAAAGACCCGGTTTCATTAGGAAACCAAAAAGCTGACAAGGCCACAAACCAGGTTGCACTACAACAACCATCAGACACGTACACAATTGAAGAATTAGATCTCACAATACTAAAAGATATGCTGTAATATTGAGCCATGGTAAAAACATGCCTCAATAAGTGGGGATAGTAAGCATATATTTATACTTCTTATTTATATTTCATGAGAAAGATGTTTAATCATTCATTATTGATTTTATTGAGTTAAATCCCAACGAAAGAAAGAAATATTGTCTAGCCATAGACAGCCATTGTTCATACAACCCCCAGTCAGCAGGACTGGTAGAAAAGAATGAACCAAACTATTAAAAGTTAATTGAGAATCCAAGAGTGAAATTAGTGATATTAAGCATGCATGTTGTTATCACTGTTTGAAATGATGTATGGAAGAATCTACACTGCCTAAACACTCAAACTATTTATTGAAACAGACAAAGAGATTGAATATACATTTGCAGAATATATGGCAAAGATGATGTCGAAACTAAATGCTCTCAGACTTCTCTCCCCTACACAGGAACACTGTGAGGCTGAATTCAAGGTTGGACCAGGAGATTGTGTCCTAATCAACAGCCTCAAAAGAAAACACTGCCATTCGCCCAAGTGGGACAGACCATAACAAGTACTACTGTCAACACAAAATAGCTGATAGAGCCACGTGGATACTTCTGGCTCAATGCAAACGGGTAAGCCTGCACACGACTGAGGCAGAGGAATAAAGATCATCTTTCTTTGCTGTTTCCAGGGAGTGCCCACTGTGACAGAAGACCAGCCTACAAAGGGGTTTAGATGTTTAGATTCTATTCGTCTCAACCGCTGGCAGAAGATACAGTACTGTCCTGTGGGATTAGAACCTAGTGGAAATTGTGGAGTGAGAGGTCTCTTCCTCTGCAAAGTCATGGGAGGTTACCAAAAAGTGGGCCAAAGGATGTGGGGGACTCTTAGCAACGACTGTAGGATTTTACATTGTTGTTCTAGTAACATACTTATGAATGATACAGCAAACACAGGCCCTGGACGAATATCCACGATGGGGCCTGGCTAAAGATCATCCGTGATGGAAATGGGTAAATCAGACCGTCAGAACGCAAGTACCACAAGTTAGTTTAGTCTGTGCAGGGCCCAGGATGCCGACCAAACCACTCCTGGCGACCCCTGTACCTTATGACATAGATCACTGCGACAAAGAATTTAGAGAAACTGAAGCCTGGAAGAAACATGTCAACTTACTCTTAGCTATCAAGTGCACGTGTGAGATGTGCCATCCAGCGGACACCTCGTGTCGTAGAAAAGAATGTTCATATCTTCCTGCCCAATGTAACTACATACAACAGCCAATGTGTTCTGCAGAATGTTTGCTGATGATGGGAAGTAGGGCGTTTAATGATACAGCTATACAGCATGACTGTTCACATTTTAACTGGCCCTACATGCCAGACAATGTTACACCACCTCCACACATTATTAGCAAGGATGCTCTGTTTCAATGCTTTTTAAAACCTAGGGAAAAGAACGATGCACACCTAGGACACTGGACAATGTAAAACCATTACACATGTGCTTGATAATGGGAGAGAAATACAGTTAAATACTTCCACTGAATGTACAATGTGTTTGAATGGCAGACTTCTTGAAGTACAGGATATAGCCATAGCTGAGATGTGGGGATGGTGAATTAAGAGCTACACTACCTGTGGGTTGGTCTGGGCCTTGTGCTAGAACAATGTTGGTACAACCTTTTCAGATTTCCCCCAGGTCCAAGACTCACCAGTACCTGAGGAACGTTCCAATGCATTCCGTACGAGGGAGGAGAGAAGCAGGGGATGACAGCGGGATCTGGTCCGATGGCCTGGGCATTCCCTGAGGCATTCCAGACCACTACAAAGCCTTGAACCCAGCAGCCAATGGCCTGGCATCTACCCTCTGCCCCTGGTGCGTCATCGGAACACACACAGATTGGATTAACTTCCTTTACTACGCTGAGATGAAGTTCCAGAACCTGACCACAGACGGACTACAAAAGATCAGAGAAGAACTACACGCCAACTCCAAGTTTAACGCGGCAAAACACAACCGTGCTTGAATTTCTCACTGCCATGAATGGAGGCATTTGTGTCATGCTTGGTACTGACCAATGTTGCACATATGTCCCTAATAACACCCGAGATGGGAAAGACTTAGATCTGATCCTACAAAAGATGCAAAAAGTTGTCCAACAGAATGCCTGATGGGGAACAGGGCCTTCAAGGACACAGCAAAGAAACCTTGTTCGAATGTTATCTGAAGCCTAGGCGAGCTAATGATACACACACACAGTCGACATCCACTATGTTGGCCTACAAATGCAAAGTATACAAATGTGTGATGAGAAATATGATGACATTTTAAATGATTAACTTATGGAGTGATGTTCAGTAATGATCTCTGTTCCGAAAATCCATGTGATGAAGCTCAGAGTGATGATTTTGAGGTTATCCATTGAAATTGATAATTGACGAATTAAGAAAGATGATTTGTGATTTTGATTTGAATTATGATTTTGATTGTGATTCTGAATTATCCATTGAAACGGATAAAAGGAGGGACTGATGGAGATCATTTCCAAACACTGTTAATGACTTAAGAATATAATAATCAAGTGCCTTGTATTATTAATTACCTTATATGAATCATGTACTTATGTAAGCAGGAACATGGCTTTTCTGTGTTTCTGCGTGTGTGTAACTTAGAATATTAGGTGCCACTTAGTCTGCACATGTACAAGAGCATGTTTAGACCAGAAGTGATAAGAAGGTTCGAACTGTGCTTCTTCCGACCTTGCAAAACTTCCATCCTTGCCTCGGATATCAGAAATCCACCACGTGGTTATCTCGCTGAACGCTCAACTTCTGTCTATATAAACCTTGTGCGATGTGTTTATCAGGGCTTCACTTTCATACTTGTTTTGTGAGTGAGCCCAATTGCAATTGTTGTTTGTCTAATAAATATACTTATATGCAGCTCCGGAGTCCTGAGGTAACTAGGGTGAATTTTCACCTAACACAGGCCCTTTTGTTCTTCTGATGGTTTTTATTTGCAGCATCGACGGCTAGCTGATAAGCACAACGCAATTCCCCGCAGATTTTCCACGTACTGCTGATGGTGACGATCCCCTTGTTGCTCCATGGGTGTGCAAAAACAGATGTCAATAGGTAAACGAGCCTCCCGCCCAAACATAATAAGGGGAATATCCTGTTGCATCGTGGCGGGTACAATTATAGGCATGCACCATCGAGGCAACATGTTGGCTGCATCTTTGTTTTTGTGCAGGGTCGAGCGTGCCCAACATGGATAGGAGTGTGCGATTAAATCGCTCGGGCTGCGGATCCCCCTGGGGATGGTAAGTCGTTGTTCTTGATTTTCGGATTCCTAGCATACTCAGCAGCTCCTTTATCAGACGACTCTAAAAATCCCGCCCCTGATCAGAGTGGATAAGAGATGGCAACCCATGATGCACAAATAATTTCTCCACTAACACTTTGGCCACGGTAGGTGCCCGCTGATCTTTTGTAGTGTATGCCTGTGCATATCGGGTGTAGTGATCAGTCACTACCAAAACATTAGAAATACCTCTGGAGTCTGGTTCAATGGCAAGAAAATCAATGCAGACTAAATCCAGCGGACCCCAGCAAGTAATCTGATTAAGGGGAGCTGTCTTTCTGGGCACGGTCTTCCGAGTCACGCATCTTCCACAAGTCTGGACATACTGGGACACATCCACTGCCATTCTTGGCCAGTAGTACCTGTCCCTGGCAAGGGCCAGGGTGCGTTCTGTACCCAGATAGCCACAATCATCATGGAATGCCTTGAGGACTATCGGGTGGAATTGTTTGGGGAGCACTAACTGAAAAATCTCTTTGCCAGCTGTTGTCATAATCTTACGGTACAGCAGTTTGTTCATCAAGACCAGTTTATTTCCTTCCATCTGAAGATGTACCACCTCTGGGCTATTACCCAGTCTAGTGGTAGGGGCCCATTGGCCTGTTCTCATAGCACGCTTAATGGCCCCTATAGCTGCATCCCTATCTTGAGCACATCTAAGCTCTTCTTCACTCAGACGTTCCAAGCTAGGCATCTCCAGCCTCATCGGATATGCATACCCCTCAGGGATGGCTTGGGGAGGTATCCCTAATTGTGCAGCATAACTAATCAGTGTCTCCGTTTGTGCAGGAACACTCATTTTCTTACAGACTGCTTTCACCCCTTCAGGTGAGATCCATCCCTCCCCCTCAGCCACGTTTCGGGAGAGGGAGTCAGCATCTATATTCTCCCGCCCTGGTCTGTACTGAATTCCAAAATCATGGATAGAAAGGGCAGCTAACTTGCTGATGTAAGCACATGCGTGAGGGGATTGTTGTCTGTTCTCACGTTAAATTGAACCCCATACAAATAATCGTGGAACTTATCAACTATGGCCCATTTCAGGGCGAGAAATTCCAGCTGGTGAACTGGGTAGTTGCGCTCTGCATTACTCAGCTTACAACTTGCAAATGCCACTGGACGCAAACCCTCAGGGTATTGTTGATTAAGTACTGCCAAAACAGGAGCATGGTAAGACAGTGGATGATCTGGTTAAAGGCTGCTGAGCATTCTGAAGTCCAACGATCTGAGAATGGCTCAGCCTTCCGGAAATAGGTTGTCCCTTTGCTGTGACTTTAAGTCTTATGGGAAGGCATGTATCCTCGTGTAAGGTCTGTCAGAGGGCTAATGATGGCAAAATAGTTTGCGATGAAGCGCCAATAGTACCCACAGAATCCTAGAAAGGACTGTAGGGACTTGAGGTCAGTAGGAGGCTTCCACTCTGCAACTGCTCTTATCTTTTCAGGATCGGTGGCTATGCCAGCCACAGACACAATATGGCCAACATACTTAACCTGCGGTTGGCAGAACTGGCATTTATACAACGAGATTTACAGGCCATATTCTTCCAACCGATCTAGCACTTTGAACAGGCGCTCTTCATGCTCCTCCAAGGAATGGCTAAAAATGATAATGTCGTCAAGGTATATTAAGCACTGCAGCAGATTCATGTCTCCTACCGCTTTCTCCATCAGCCTTTGGAAAGTGGTGGGAGCTCCAGTAATCCCTTGAGGCATGCGCTCTAATTGGAAAAATCCCAATGGACAAATAAAGGCAGTTTTCTCTTTGTAATCATTTGCCATCTTGATTTGGTAATAACCACTTCGCAAATCTATAACCGTAAACCACCTGCTCCCATTCAGACTGTCCAATGCATCATTTATTCTTGGCACGGTGTATTGGTCTGGAACGGTCCTCGCATTCAGTGTACGGTAGTCGATACACATTCGTATTTTCCCACTCTTCTTTCTGGCCACTACAATGGGTGAGGCAAATGGGCTGCGGGATTCTTTGATAATTCCGGCGGCCAGTAGGTCCTGCAGGTGCCGTCGTAGATCATCAAGGTCCCCTGGTGCCAGGCGTCGTGAACGTTCTTGAAATGGCCTTGTGTCATTCATTCTAATGCGATGTTCGACTCCCATCGCCAGGCCCACATACCATTCCTCCACTGAGAACACTCCAGTGCGTTGAGATAGCTTTTCTGCTAGTCTGCTCCGCCAGGCCTTAATTTTCAATGATTCATTCCGTAACAGTACGGGTACATTACCACTGTCTAGGTCAGCTGGGAGCAGCACACAAGGTGATAAAGCCACTCCCGTTGGAAGTTTGGCCGGGGCGTCTACCATCAATACTCCAGGGCTATAGGCTTCCCTCACTGTAGCTCTACATATGGCTTGCCGTTCCCCACCGGGGGGAAAAGTGAGGGGCCCTGGTCCAGCCCACTTTACTTGGTCCACTTCATCCTCAGCCCAGTCAGAATAAATGCCTCTCAATGCAGATTGATGTGATTCTGCTTGCACTCTCCATGTTTGGGCTCTGTTGTTAGAGACAGAGGTGTGTTCCCTAGTGGGTATGCAATGAAACCTTCTGGCGTTGGTTCCTATAATCATATGTGCTTGATCTGGTCCACATGGATCAGGGCACACCAATGCCAGGACTGTCTTTGTTTCTGCCTCTTCCCCATCATCCAAAAAAGACATTTCCATTACAATATACCCTTTATAAGGGTATGAAGACTGGCTCAGTCCCCAGAGTGATAAACTAGATATGGGGTGTATGGGAAGATGAGATAGGTATTTACTGTACCAACTCTCAAAGACAAGGGTGACAGTTGAGCCACTGTCCATCAGAATTGAGCAGGGATGTCCCTTTATAAAGAGTCCATTTCAGGGGTGACCAGATCATCATCTGTAGTGCGCACTTGCCTCACAGTTGTCTTAATAGCACTCGGCTTTTGTCGCACAGACTGCTGCTGTTCCTCTTCACGTATCTCGTTCAAGAGCTGTAGAAACGATGGGGGATTGTCTTTCTTCTCTCGTAGCCTTAGCTGCAACAGCATGAGATCTGAGTGAACTGCTCCACGCAAAAGCTGTTCTACGCAGATACGGTCTCGTTGCCGTGGCAATATTTCACCACGGCGGATAACTTTGTTAAGCTGACGCTCTATTCTTCTCAAAAAATCAGACAGCTGTTCCCCAGTATTCTGTCTCAACAATCTAAAGGCAAAGTATAGCTCTTCCCCAGACTCTGAACAGCCGAATGCTCTTTCCATGGCATCAAGATGTCGTGAGGGGAAGCATCTGGATCAGTTGACCTTACTGCCCGTGCTATCTCAAAAGCTGGCCCCCTTAAGCTCTCAATTATCCTCTTCCGTTTTTCTTTGTCGGAGCAATCACATTCCTCTACCATAAGATGAGCCTGCTCCCACCAGGTATCAACACTTTCTTCACCAGCCAGTGTTGGAACAATGCCAGAAAAGGCTTGCAAACGTTTAAAGGCATTTCCGTCCTGTGCTGGCCGCATGGACTTCCGAAAGAACTCCCCCATGGCTCTTATGAGAGAATCTGTCGAACTTGATGGCTCTTTAGAGCCAGGCTGACCCTGGTCAGGATGTGGAGCACTTCTTACCCCACATATAGGCCATGGCTGTCCCCCTTTGACTGGTACAACTTCAGATGGAATGGTGTTTGTGTTCACTCTCTGTTTTCATTCACAGTATGCAGTAAAATGTACAGTGGCTGGTTCGAAAAGCTTCATCCTTACTAGGAAAGGTGCCTACTCTGTGGAAAACTTCCTGCCTCATCCCCATCCCGAAGAAGCCGCACCCCAGTGAGCTGAATGACTTCAGGCCAGTCGCTCTTACATCACACATATCTAAGACCATGGAACGACTGCTGCTTCACAACCTCAGACCTCAGGTACGCTATGCACTCGACCCGCTGCAGTTTGCCTACCAGGAGAAGGTGGGCGTGGAAGATGCCATCGTCTACCTAATGCACAGGGCACACTCTTATCTGGACAAGGGGAAAGGTGCTGTGAGAATCATGTTCTTTGATTTCTCCAGTGCCTTCAACACCATCCAGCCCCTCCGACTGAGTGACAAGCTCGCGCAGATGGGTGTGAACGCCCACCTGGTATCCTGGATCACTGACTACCTGACGGAGAGACCACAGTTTGTCAGGCTGAAAGATTGCGTATCTGAGACTGTGTTGTGCAGCACCGGCGCTCCACAGGGGACTGTGCTCTCACCTGTCCTGTTTACCCTGTACACATCAGACTTCACCTACAACACGGAGTCGTGCCACATCCAGAAGTTCTCTGATGACTCTGCTGTTGTGGGTTGTATCAGGGATGGACAGGAGGGTGAGTACAGGAGCCTGGTGGACAACTTTGTGCAGTGGTGTAGGAATAACCACCTGCAGCTGAACGCCACCAAGACCAAGGAGATGGTGGTGGATTTTAGGAGGTCTCAGCCTCCTCTGCTACCAGTCTCCATCGGGGGTGTCAGTGTGGAGGTGGTCAAAACCTACAAGTACTTAGGAGTTCATCTGGACAGTAAACTGGACTGGTCAGCCAACATAGATGCCATCTATAAGAAGGGTCAGAGCCGGCTCTACTTCCTGAGGAGGCTGAGGTCTTTCAATGTCTGCAACAAACTCCTGCGCATGTTTTACCAGTCTGTTGTTGCCAGTGTCCTTTTTTTATGCTGTGGTGTGCTGGGGAGGCAGCATGAAGAAGAGGGATGCAGGGCGACTAGACAGGCTGGTGAGAAGGGCAGGAGCTGTTGTTGGCATGGAACTGGACTGCCTAACATCAGTGGCGGAGAAAAGGCATGGAGTAGGCTGCTGACCATCTTGGACAATGACCACCACCCACTTCACAGTACTATTAACGGACAGAGGAGCATTTTCAGTGGCAGACTCCTGTCACTGTCATGCTCATCGGACAGGCTGAGAAAGTCCTTTGTCCCCAGGGCCATCCAGCTTTTTAATGCCACACAGAAGGGGAGGGGGAGGGAGATGGACTTCTCTGCATGAGTCTTCCTCAGTCTCCCCTCCTCTTCTCAGCTCTTAATTTTTCCATCCCACTGTCCATCTTTTTATCTTTTTACTCTTTTACTGGCTATACTAGCCCATTGCACAGTCTTTACTATTTATATCACTTTGCACTATCCTCACACACACAAGCACAAGTACTCTATCTTTGCACTATCCACACAAGCACATGAACACTATCTCTCTGCACTCTTTGCACTACTTTCCTTGTGGACATCAACACTGACACAATCAATGCACACTGTAATATCTGTATAATATCTGTATACACCCCACTCCCTGTGAACATGTTTTTCCCTATGTGTATTGTTTTTCTACTGTGATTTGTGTATGTATGTTTGTGAGTTAAGTTAAGTGTATAAGCTACTGGATGACCTAAATTTCCTTCGGGATTAATAAAGTATCCATCTATCTATCTATCTCATCTATCTATCTTAAATCTCCCCAGCACCTTTATAGTAGCAAGGGTATTCTCAATATCCTCAAGTTCAGCATCTTCTGGGATATTGGCAACCTCAATAACATGTTCAGGGTCGAATCCCTCACTCTTGCACCAGTTAAGGATTATTGACATATTTAGGATTCCTCCGTCAGGAGGAACCCTATTGTTTTTGTAGGTATTATTATTATTCTTGTACCATGGGAGTCAATGGCAGCCCCTAGAACCGTATGGTAACTTTTTCTGAAATTTGGCACACGCATTAAGGACAGTCCCTTCTTTACTCACACCAAGTTTCATGTCTCCCACTAGACCACACTAGCGCCACCAACGGGTCAAAGTTGGACTTTTGTTAACACACACAACTTTTGAACCGTTTGACCGATTTTCAAAAATGAGGTACCATTGGATTCCTTGGATCAAGACGAACTCAACGTTCAATGGCGCCAATTTTCGGTTGTATAGATTTTCCGCTATTACCGGTTTTATCAAACTGCTTTGAAAGCATACTCTTCCTACAATTTTTCTCAAATCCCATATGGTAACTTTTTCTGAAATTTGGCACACTCATTAAGGACAGTCCCTTCTTCACTCACATCAAGTTTCATGTCTCCCACTAGACCACACTATCGCCACCAACGGGTCAAAGTTGGACTTTTGTTAACACTGTAACTTTTGAACCGTTTGACCGATTTTCAAAAATGAGGTACCATTGGATTCCTTGGATCAAGACGAATTCAACGTTCAATGGCGCCAATTATCGGTTATGTAGATTTTCCGATATTTGCGCTTTTCTCAAAAACCTTTGAAAAGCCTACTCCTCCTACAAATCTTGTCAAATCTTCTTCAAAATCACTAGAGATGATCATCAGACCAAGCCTCACAAAACTTATTCATAGAATTTTGATCCTCACAACCGTTTGTCCGGTACAGCCACTCAAATTCAGCAGAAAAGCCGCCAAACAGGAAGTGAAGTGATATGTCAGCAAATCTTTGAGATATTAACCTGGGCGTCAGTGGTACAGGTGTAGAGAAGTCATTTAGTAATCAGAAGGTTGTACGTTCAATTTCCTGTCAAAGCGTCTTTAGCAAGACACTTCTTTCTTTTCTTCTTTCCCTTCTTCACTCTTCTTTCCTTCTTTTACTCTTCTTTCCAAAATTGTGAAGAATATACATTTTCCCCTGGTTTCGCAATCTTTGGAGGAATCCGCATCGCTGCTTGCAGCTATATTTTATTTTTGTTGTTGTTATAGTTTTGGCCGTCCAGGTATTAGTTCTGCTTCATGAAAAGCTAGTTGTCTCTAGTTTGTTTGCTACCCTCCACCCACTCTTTTATTACAGTAATTTTTGTGTGCTGAGTTAGTTTTGCTTGCCTAAGGTTTTAAAATAAGACTTAAACATGAACTAAATCTATTCAGGTGATATTTATAGGTATAGAATACTAAACAAATCCCTGATACCTGAGTTCACTTGGTGCCACCTGAATAATGTCAACTAATTGAAGTGAGTGGAGTCCATAACACATTTACCAGACCTGCCAACCTTGAAGAAAGTTTTTGAGTACCAGGGGAGTTTCAGTTTGGCAGGGGCTTTGCATACGGTCAATTCCCCACTCACCGCTATCATCCAGTTATTCAACATAATAAATCAGCGGCGAAGAAAACAGTACAATCATATTTTCTTGTCAAGAATTCCATAAATGAAGAGAGATCTTTACATGTTGCATCATTTAGCACTTCTAAAGAATATATTTATATATATACATATTTGTTAAAGCTCCTATTAAAGTATCCATCTATCTACTTCCAGTGGCACTTGCTCTTGACTGCTTTGCCAGAGCATCACTGAAGCCTTCCATGTGACAGACAGTCCCCTTTGCATTCATGCTCACTTTTCTTGTCACCAAAGCGCTTATCATGTCAGTGCTCAGGGTTGCTCTGTATTGGGTCTTGTTTTTGGTAACGAGACTGAAAATCGTCATCTGACGTCATGATTATTTTATACCTGCAAGGCTGGTCGGTTGACTGGCTGCAATAGTAGGAATTATTTGCTACGTTAGCAGTCTGTAGTCAAACACCTTTGCAATGGTCACTTTGCCCCAACAGAGCGATTCAAAGTTAGAGCAGTCTCAGTGGCGTTTGAGTTAACGTTACTGCAGCGAAATTAGCCTACTCCATCAGTTATTCACACCGTAGCTGGAACGTGCGGTCAGGGGAGGCAGAGCCTCATGAAAAGTAAAAGTCATCATGAAAAGTAAAAAAATAAATAATGATTAAATAAATATTAATATGTATCTACTGATCTTTGCTTTAAATTACATTTTTCTATGATTCCGATAATTTTTATAATCAAAATCGCTGAATTTGACCATGTCCTGTTCAAACAGAGAGTCGACTCGCAAGGTGAGGCAGCAACGAGCTGCGCCTCATCTCAGGTAGTGCAATCCCTCACACACTGGGTTGAGCGCATGACTTTTGCTTTCTCATTGTTTGTCATCACTGAAATATTTGTAGACACTTTTCTTATATGTCGTTTGTATCCATATAATAGGTAATGTAATGTTATGTATTTCACGTATGTGAAGAAGCTATTTAGTCTTGCTGATCTGTCATAAAACCACAGTGAAAAAGCACATAGGGGAGACAAACCTAACCTGCCTCAATGAAGGGGCCGTGCGATAGCCTGGAAAATGGACTTCCAATCCAGTGAAGTGATAAATAAATACATAATGGGAGACCAATGTCAGAGCTAAAAGGTTTGCTTCAAACGACAGGACAGAAGATAACTTTAGCAGCTAAACTCCGGACCAAACTCGGCTGACGGCCATGTCTTTTAAGTAAATGTAAATTTTCCGCCGTTTTCACGCTTAGATTTGTCAAAAGTTACAGAGAAAAAGACACTGTACTATCCAATAACACTGTTATTGTAACCAGCAAAAATGGTTGATGTGATTTGCGAGGCGTCTGTCAGCCAACTGTCTGATATTAGCACGTTAGCCTACTTTAGATAGTATAACGTTCTTGCAGCGTACCAACGTCACACGTTACCGTAAATGCCATCTTAAAAAGGCCGCTCGAAACCAACGCTTTCAACCGAAAGACATGTCTTGTAATACACCTGTCTATTTCGGCATCGAGGCAGCTACCTTCCATTTCGAACAGACCCGAAATAAAAAGCGTGCCTGTCATGGTGAAAAAAAATATTCATGACAGCTTGCGTTCGCAGATTACTTGGAGGACCCCCCCCCCAAAAAAAACAATTTTCTACACGAATCACACAAATGACCTATTTTGGATCAAAAACTGCGAATTTCGCCGAAAGGTGACGAGTTTGCACCCCTGTAACTTACACTTTAGGCCATGTGTTCACATGAAATTACAAACAGGGACATGCATACCAGTACAAAAGAAAATACAAAGCCGGCATGGAAAACAACAAATAAAATAATCAGTTCAACCCCCGTTGCAGGCCTGTTAACTGTGTTCTTTTGCGCCCAATAAGGGCTACTCACTACCACCACGTTTGTGCCGCGTGCACCGTTGATATTGCATCCAGTCTGTCCGTTTGCAATCCCACGTAGCTAGCCTGCAATCGGTCCTGGCAAACTGGTCCTCCCACGTAGCTGAATTGAACTGCTAACGGTCCTGGTAGCTAGCAGCGCTATTCAGTGGCGTGGCTCCCACGTAGGCTGCCTCAAAGGAACCACGAGTGTCCGGGTTACTAAGGTGCTATTTGAGCAGCACGTTCGTTTGCAAAATGACGGCGGTACACAGTAATAACACCAGTACTCCTCTACTAGATTAGCTAGCACTAGCTATAAGTTCACAATGCTGAGCACGCTAGTTAGCATCCAAAACAGAACATAAAAATACTGTGCCTTTTCGTTGGCTGAATGAAAACAAGAAAGCCTTAGGTACACTAAAACTAAAAGTGGCTCAACCTTCTAACTACTGCTGTAGCAGCCTTCTTCATCTCAGTTTTTATCTTAACTAACCTCAACGCAGTCGTTATCATCTTAACTCCTGTCTCTCTCTGTTTCGAGGGCTCTCTACTCTCTCGTCTTTTTTTCCAGATCCCGCCTCTCAACCAATAGGGAGTCACCTTTCGTGAGTGATGGACATTACCAGCAACTGCTGACCATTTCACCTAACTAGCATGTTAGATTGACTACACGCTACACTATTTTACTATTTTTACTTATTACGGAAACTTTGTAGACATATGATTGCCAAACCATATCCTATTGTTTTATCAAAAGTTATTTAATTAGCATATATATTCTTTAGGTATAACATAATTAATATTATAGCACTACCATAGCCTCAGGTTATACCCGGGCTTCATAAATAAACAGCTAGATAATGTTTAACAATTTAAGCGTTGTGTTCAAGAGTTTGCTGTGCAGATGCAAATATTTGAGGGTCAAAGTCACACCATCCGTGAGCACGTCCGGAATACCCTGTTCAGCAAAGAAAACAGTACAAAGCTGTGATTTAAAATCATAGATGCATCAGAATACATCCAGAATATTTAAACTGAGTTACCTCATGTCCTCTCATTTAAATATTTGTTACGCAAATACATTATTGAATGCATAAACAAAATTGCGTGTCTCTGTGTGTGTGTGTGTGTCTGTGTGTGTGAGAGAGAGAGATACAGACAAAAAATGCCCAAGAGTACTCGGAAGATTTATTACTATGATGAAAATAATCTATTGTCTGTGAATCTTTTGCATCGTAACTCACCCCTCTTGCAGGCTGAGACAGGCTGGACAAGCTCAGCACGAACAGCATCAGCGCAGGATCCATGACTGCTTAGGTTGAGACCACAGCTTCGCACCAAACCAGCCCACAGATCTATGGACACAGTCGCACTGCTAGCCAAGTGGCCCCTGATCTCTGAGTACACGTTGAACCTCCTCCCTCAGCTTCCATCTCACCCTACATCTGGGTCACTGGACTTTAGAAAAGTAAACGCTACTGATACCTGCTCAGGCTCAGTATTTCTATGGGTGATATTAGTGATATCCTAAATGTATGATTAGATTTATTCATTTAAATGACTCCATACTGCCACATATGTGACCCTGTCTAATCTTCAAAGAGGGCATAAAATGCAATAAGTTAATCATAAGAGTCCAGACCTTCTGAAAATAGTGGATCAATAATATTTATCCAACCTCTGTACGGTTTCTTGTTTGTGGAATGCCACTATATGAGCTAGATCTTTTCTTCTCTAGTATTTTGTTTTTGCCAAGGCCCTCATCAATAGAGAGTAAACATGCTGGTAAAGTCATTTCTATTGTTGACAAGACAAGCCAAACAAAAAGTTTTCAGTTCAAACTAACTCTTTCTTTTTATGTAACTGGTTCTTTAGGATTACTCCCCGATATAGTGAGCCTTTATAGTAATCTGTTATAATGTACAGCGTGTAATTCCTTGTCTGCAGTTACACTGATACTGACCTACTGATTCACAACTTAAAATGGTGAAATTAGACTAAATGACAATTGAAAAAACACAGACGCCATTGCTTTAAATTCTTTCTGCATATATGGAACAGTTTTAAATCTATTTTACATGTCTTTTGCTATCTTTGAGGGGATCTTCAAATGTGACAACCATATATCAACAGAAGAGAAGCAACAAACAGACAAATCAATCAAACACTGTTCTTTGACATTGCCATCTGACATCACAGAATCTATGTTTGGCATCATTTCAGGTTCCGGAGGAAGGCCTGCATGAAGGAACTAAAATCGATTGTCTTGTTCTTTCTTTTTCTATTTTGAAATATTTTTTTTTAAAGTTTATAAAACTTCAGGAGAGATGGTGAGATCGGCAGGATGTGACCTGAGGCTTGATGCCATCGCCTTCCAAACAGCCAAGGCCTCCAGAGAGATTGCCAGTGATGTGAGTTTACCAGGAAAGCATTTCCTCCGTTGATGTCATCCAAATTCACAGATTACTGGAGACTATACGTGAGTACCGACGCCTCTACAAAGTGCTGCTTTATGCTTTAACGCTTTTGGTTCTTAATGGAACTTAATGTAATGTAACAAACACTGATGGCAGTGAATGACCATCTCGTGTGCATTGTGATATGCTAAGTCTTAGATATGAGACAAAGCGAGTAAAATGTGAGTAAAACGTGCACATTGATTCTGATTCACTGTACATAGCGGACTCCAACGGTTGTTATTATCGTCTCTGTATGTTACATCATGCAGTATGTGACGGATATGAAATAGCTGCTTTATGATTATTCATTCTGTGGTTCCAAATACAGCTACATTTGGTCCATTAAATGTGTTCAACACTGATGGCAGTGAGTGACTGTAACTATGTTAGATATGAAGGTTCATTAAGGTTCTGTAAGGTTCGCACTATTAACTCTGACGGTTCACCTTGCAGGTGGACTACAAGTCAGACCTGAACTGGACTAAGGGAGTGGGCTGGACCCCTCCAGGCTCCCATAAGGCAGAGATGGCTCGCCGTGCCCGCAAGCTGGGCCTGGCAGAGGGAGTAGATGCAGACGAGCCCATCGCCAAGTACCAGCACCTACTGGTAAGGAACAGCAGACTCAGTGCATCTAGTATTTGACATCATCATGTTAATTTAGGCATTTAGGCTGTTATAACAACATGACATTAGTAGGTTACGTGATGCTAAATGCAAACAAGGCTAAGGCACTTTTTAATGAGTTGGTTACATAACCCATACAATCATTAGATGACTAGAAGCTAAACTTGTAGTTCAAAAGCATTAAATGTTACCTTTGGTATCAGTGCTTCTACAGCTGTCCCCTTTACTGAAGCTCAACATGTATTTAGCAAGTTGTTTTATCCATCTACTACTTCATGTCTGTCCTCACTCTCCTTTTCATCTCAGATGTACCAGCGACAGATGATGATGGAGCAACAGCAGCAGGAGGAGGAGGAGTCTGCCAACCAGGCGGAGAACATGGAGGAGTTCCTCCAACCTTCATCCACCAAGCAGTCTGCCGTCACCTCCCAGACTACCGCTCTGGCCTCCAGCTCCTCTAACACCACTATGTTAGACTGATGTTCCTTGTTGTTTTAATCATCGATGAGCAGTTGAGGGCCTTAGGTGGGGAAATGCTATACTGAGAGAATTTTGCATGTAAACTAATGAGGTAGTGTCGAAGGAAGTGGAGAGGAATGTCAGCCAAGGATGATGATGTCAGAATGTAAGATGGGGTTAGTGTGTGCTGGTTTTGAGAGGGTTAACAGGAAGTTGATTTTGATTGGTGTGTTTCTATGCATGTGTAAGCTAAGAGCTGGATTTGCCACAAGTGTGACATTAGCTGCTAAGAAAAATTAAGACAGTCGCTCCTCAAACTGAATGTCATTTTTTTTTTATTATTTAAAATGATAGGAGGTACTTGTAAAGTGGCTTTAGGCAAGACGATCATTGTGGTCTCAAACACCACAGCCTTGTGCTCTGGCAAAGTGTCTAGCGCCCCCTTGTGGCAGTTTTTAAACGGATGGCCTTGTGTTTGAAGACATACTGTATGTGATTTTTACTTGGATGACTGACCGGTTCAGCTTTATGATATAGAAACTCAGCCAATAGGCCATGGTGTTTGACAAAAGTGAAAATGTTTGGTTATAACTTTCAAAAGGAAAATAAATGTTTTTCAACTGCAACTGCTTCAGCAACCCTGCTGCAATGTGCACACACACACAGAATCCACACACACACACACACACTTACATGTGCACACAGACACACACATTGATCTGTGCCACTACAAGTCTGTCAATAATTTAGTTGCGATCCAGTCGATGAAGTGGTTGACTCGGGCGTAGACTCCAGGCTTGTTCTCGACACCACAGCTGTCCCCCCAGCTCACTACGCCGTACACATAGTGGGTCCCATTCTTCTCGCACACCAGAGGACCACCAGAATCACCCTGCCAACAGAACCACAGGGCCACTTAGACTTTGAGATTGAGATGCCTCAATCAAAATTAACACTCTGTGTGTCCAAAAACAGAAAAACCTTGCCCAACAAGTTGGGAAATTCTGGAAATGCAAACACATGTTAAAAGGACCCAGAAAAACAATCCCAGTTCACTTCAGTTGGTAGTAAGTATCTAGTAATAGACACTTTCCCCATGGTATTAGTATGCTTTCACAAATAATCTCAGTCATGTTCGGAACGCGAGTTAAGACGCCTACATAAAGACAAACTCTGTCTCTCTCCCCCCCCCCCCCCCCCTCTCTCTTTCCATCACACACACACACACATACCTGGCACGAGTCTGTCCCTCCTTGCATGCTCCCGGCACAGATCATGCTGTCGTCCAGCCTGGCGCCATACACATTAGGAGCTGTGCAACGCTGCTGGGAGATCAGACGCACCTTGGCTGTCAGCAGCTGGGAGCTGGAATGCTCTGTTCATGAGCACAAGATAAAAAGAGAGAGGGTGGCATTATATGTCATGTTAAATGAATGCACTGCCAATTCATTAATGAATGCAATTAATTAATACATGCAATACATTTGCAATAGATAAAGGGGCAGTTTAACCAATTTTGTGTCCTGGTGTCCAGGGAAGGTATGTAATGTGATGATGGCAATTGTCCACAGGTTTGTATTGTTTAAGTTTGTGTGCTTCTGGTGAGTGGGTGAGGAGTGTTCCCTTGCCTGTCTCGGTCTTCCCCCATCCTGATATGGAGCACTCGGTGGAGTCTGCGAGGGGGCCGGTGGGCAGGCAGGCTGTCTTTACAAACCTGGTCTCTCTGGCGCACTGGCCCTTTGAACCCTTCAGTTTCAGCAGAGCTGCAATTCAACCAGAAACAGTGAGACATGGCAGACCTGGCAGAGAGTTGTTATACTTAAATCATGAGGGAAAACTCACAACTACCACAGCTATCTCTTCTGAACATATTCATGTTCCAAGGCATTCTTGTGAGATGGGAGTACTTGGTTAATCTCTGAATACTTGTGTCTAGATCTCTGGTACTCATGTCTGTTGTATTGTATCTTTTACGTCTGTCGCCATGGTTGCGTTCATGCTCATTCTCCAGCATGACTCACCCACGTCGTTATGAAGGGCATCAGGGCTCTCTCTGTACTTCTCGTGGATGAGGGCCTTCTCCACGGCGATGATCTGCTCAAAGTCCTCTTTCTTGTGCAGGGTGACGCCACCCAACTCCACCTGCATCTCCTCCATCGGGTTACTAACGACAGACATGAGAGGAATGAGAAAGATGCCCTTGTCCTTATCTCAAACCCGGTGAAGGATCCAAACTGATGTTTCTCATTTTACCCAATATCACTGACGATACAGTAAGAATGTTTTTAAAGGTAGAGTCTGTGATTCTGTTGAAAGAGTTATACTCCTGAAGGATTTGTTGACTGGCCTCAGCCACTTTGTTTGTTTACACATTTACAGAGCTGGAACGGTGTACAAACACCAGTGTTTTTTTGAGTGCACACACAGAATGGACCGCTAGAGTACTGTGAGGAGCAATTCGCTAAAACTGATGAAAAGCATATTGGATTAGAATCACAAACTGGATAATTGCTAGAAATGTTTTGATGAATAGGCTATTCATCACTGGTATGGGTACACTACCCTGTACTGAAGCCACAGACACCCAGTTTCATGCTGAGCAAGCAAAACATTAACAGGCCCATTGAGAGAGAGAGAGCTGGTGGGAGGCTTCACCTACATGCAGTGCGCTGCAGTGAGAACCCAGCAGGACCCGATCAGGATGCCTCCACAGCTGTGTCTGTAGAGCTGTGATGAGCCCCGGGCCCTGACCTGCAGGGAAACCTGCCAAGGGTGGGCGGCTAGCATGGCCTTCTTCCCTCCAAAGATCCTGGCAGCGATGCGGCCAGGCTGAGGCTTCCCACATTGGGCAAACTCCTGACTCAGGGGAGCCTTCGTGCTGGGAGGGTCGGTGCCCTCATGGATGACTGGGATGGTGGGACGGACTTAGTGAGGTGAAGAGTGACAGAGAAGAGGAGATGAGAGAGAGCTTCTGAAATGTTTTAAGAAAAAGATCTAACACTGCATTTTACTGAGATCAATATATAATACATACATTGAAAACATAAAATCATAATGGCTTCTCATGCTGACTCAGTGACTGCTGAGGAATATAAACAAAGCTTGAGGTTTGATCTTTGCCCAACTCATTGATTTCTCTAGAAGATACTTCTGTCAATCAACAATCCTTTATTCAATCAATAAAAGATGTGCTTGTCATGTATTTACACAGTGTGTGTGTGTGTGTGTGTGTGTGTGTGTGTGTGTGTGTGTGTGTACCTGTGCACTCTTTGACATTGCAGTACTCCCAGCGAAGCTTGTTCTTCACTTTGATGAAGCACCAAGGAGCGTTCTCTCCATCAGGATTTCTGCATGAGAAGAGGTGCACATTATCATACACCCGTTCCTTTTAAACCTACACACACACACACACACACACACACACACACACACACACACACACACACACGTACATCTTGCACACACACCACATACACACAAGCACACGAGCACACACACACACACACACGCGCACAGTCACTTACACACAAACACACACACGCACTTGCACACACACACGCACACAAAATCTGGCTGCAGACCTGCAGTAGCTGTGAGGTCCCAGTCCATCAACACTGTCACTAAAGTTACCACCAGAACCGGGGATAAGGTGAGAGTTCCAGGGCAGACACTGGTCTTTGTCCACAGTCTCACTCACAAAGCCTCGGTACGACTCTCCGTCCCCAACAAAACAGTCGTTGGGCCCTGGACACATTTCAAGATGGTGTTTCAGTCCTTTAGTCTTTTACCCAATAACTGACTAAAGCATTTATGGATTTGTTGTTTAAAGTGATAAAGATAAGTCTTAGCAGAGATGGTAGTATATGAGTGTGTTGTGTTTTAGCATTGATCTGCTTGGCTTATAATTAAAAATCCATTACATTTAGTGTTAGTCCCTGTTAGGCAAGTACAGGTTGGATAGTGCTAAATAAGTCTTTTGTAGTGCTAATATCCCTCGTCAAGTCGGAATATTGTGTAGAACAGATTGTGACTTTACCGACTTGGCAGAACTTTCCACTGTAGCCAGTGGGACAGATGCACTCAAACTTGTTTCTGGTTCGTCCCTTCTTGCAGGTTGCTCCGTTCAGGCAGGGGTCAGGTATGCAGGCTGCAGCTGGAAGAAGACCAAGACACAGCCCTCTGAAACTGCACTTAAATAACACTGTAATAATTAAGCAATATAGTACCAGTGCGAGTGGGGTAGGTAAGAGATATTCCCACGGGTGGTGTTCGGCCGTAGCCACGAGGCCGGAGGCCGAGTGGCGCAGGCAACAACACCCGTGGGAATATCCCTTACCTACCCCACTCGCACTATATTGCTTTTATAAAAAAAAATTATAGTCAACCAATTAACATTTAAACACGAAGTTATTGATTAAAAATGTTTATTTTGCCATTGTTTCTCCGCAACAAAAAAATTGTTCCATTGTCAACGTCTTTTGGAATTATAAGAATTTTGAATTAACGGTTATCGCTTAATATACCCCAATAGAATTCTAGAACACTGCAGCATATTACTGCGAAAACCAGAGAATTCCTGTATTTTTTGTTATTCTGTAAACAAACAGTTACAGTTAGAAAACAAAAGAAAAATTACAATTACAAGTTTGTTTTGTTTGAAAGGGCATAAATTGTTTGTTAATATGATATCAAATATGTATTAGTGACATCTACAAATATTAAAATACATAGCTTTACATACACCCTAAAGTTCAAATTCATAAGTTTTGAACCGTACTGCAGAGCTATTTATTACATTTAATATCATCTTAATGTATTTAATTAGTATTTGTTTTATATTTTGTAAATAAATAAATACATATTAAACTCAATATTTAAATATTAACACTACTAAATCATATAGATAACCAACATTTTTGCTAATTTGGTGGAAAACACCAACCTCTATGCCTCTTCAAATGCATCCTGGTGCAATACATTTGTGGAAGAGGTGAAGGTGTTTGTGGGAATAAACATCCTCATGGGTATCCATCATTTACCCTTTTATCTTGACTACTGTTCATCTGATCCAACCTTACAAGGGTCCTATGTGGCAGACACCATGCCACGAAATAGGTATGAGGAGTTATGCAGATACGTACCCTGTTCAAACCCAAGGATAGCAGACTCAGGTGACAAGCTTCAGAAAGTGAGACCATTACAGTTTTTTCCAATCATATTCACACTTGGTTCAATACCATGTACACTTTCTCAAAACACTTAACACATCCAGCATATCAGTAGACTATGTGAACTAAATGGGATACTTTTCCATTGCTTAGATACAAAATGCAGTCAATGACCACTTCTTCCAAAATTCATGGATACCTGTCTCAGTCAATGTTCACCACCAGCAAAACGCTGTGCAACTACAGCATTTTTTCAGATATTTAAATATATTTATTGATACTCTGTTCAAAACAGTTGACTTTCAGTTCAAAACCAGACACAATTTAGATCACTGTAGATGGAAAGATGCTGTATTTTCACAGACAAATGAAATTATACACTTGAAATAAGACAGATTTAGTTTTTTACTAATATTCATAAATGTATTTAGTTTCCATCTTTGTTTTGTTTGTTTGCAGCCTTGCTGCCAACTATACTGCAGTACAGCATTTGTGTTGAAATGTACATGTGTGTAAAATATAGATGTAAGTGTCACTGAAGACATTTTCCCACTATTACGGCTGCATATGAAATTCATGGGCCATCAACGAGACAAAGTGACCCAAAAAGGGAACTACAACAAAAATGTATATCCAAAGTGAGTTACAATATAATTTTTCATTGTCCAGGAATTGAACCCCGGTCAGCTACTTGTTAGCCAACAACACTAACCACTGTACCACTTATCACACCTGCCAATCTTGTCACACAAAACTGGTATCTACAAACCAACAGAAAAGTTTGTTCTTACGGTTTTTCCAATAATTTTTACTCGTCTCAATACCATGTACACATTCCCAAAACACTTAACACATCGAGCATACCAGTAGACTATGTGAACCAAACTGTGGATACTTGCCCCTATGCTTATATACAAATGCAGTCAATGACCACTTCTTCCGAAATTCATGGATACCTGTCTCAGTCAAGGTTCACTACCAGCAAAACGCTGTGCAACTACAGCATTTTTTGCCGATGTTTAGATACTCTATTCAAAACAGTTAACTTTCAGTTTAAAACCTAACTTACAGTAATTTAGATTACTGTACATGGAAAGATGCTGTATTTGGACAGACAAATTAAGGTATATGCTTGAATAAGACAAAGTATTCTTATTTTAGCAGAAAGTTTAGTTAGATTATTTAGTTGTTTTGGCTTGCAGACTTCTTACTATCTCTACAGAAGGCAAACATAGATGTAGCTGTTCCTGAAGAGTTGTTTCCACTATTACAGTACTGCTCTATATGTAAGTCATAGGCTATCAGTGAAAGACAGTGATTTAAAAATGCAATTACAGTAAATGTACCCACTCAATAGTGACATCTATTGTGAGAAGCAAACTAACATATAAACACTGTCTTCAGATAGTTAGCTTGGATTGACGTATTTCCAAGATGCAATGCAAAGGAGAATGTTACCGTAAATTTGAAGTTCAAACATGTCAAAGTTTGACACCAAATACAGAGGACAGAATGGATCAGCATTAGGGCTACAGTAGAATTCTAGTGGTATTACAGTACTTTGGTAGATTGTATCTTGTGTTGATGTATGTAAATATTGGAAATACTACAGTAAATACTTAGCATATTTATGCCTTTTTGTTGTCCTGTAGTAAGCCTATATAGTGCAGTAACACGTGCAATTTTAGCATATGCATAATGACACATATTGCAGCATTTTAGAATTGTTTGTTCACTGTAATATAACAATATTTACTGTAGTCCAAAGAAGTTTTTGCCTTTGTGTGTTTTTTCTCCTTTTTGCAATGCAAACCTACAGTAATCTATGCCAATCTAGAGGATACAGCAACATGTTATATATGCAATTGGCAATGCTTCAAGTGTTTAGTGTTTTTTAGGTCATTGTACTCTGAGAGAGAACATTTGCTAAAGTTACGGCATGACTCACTTTTGGGTGAAGTATGAAGTGTTTTGGTGGTTGTAGTGCATTTTGCACCAAAGGTTAACTGATATGCTGAGGTGTGTGTATGTTAAGCCCACTGTGTGAAGAGTTTTGGAAAAAGTGTACATGGTATTGACACAAGTTTAAAAGTGATCGGAAAAAACTGTAATGTGTGTCCTCCAGGAGAACGTCCTAAAACTTCATCGACCATGGAAAAATCTCTCAGTAGGTGAGGCCATGATTAAAATTGACGGCATGTTACTTTGGAAACAGTATATGCCTAAGTAACATGTCAGATGGGGTATTAAAATCTGGTGTCTCTATGACTCCCTGAAAGGATACTGTTTAGCATTCAATGTATAAATAGGCAACAAGGGGTGTGTGGCAGATGATATTTGGTTTGGGATAGAGGGTAGTAATGGATCTTATGTCAGACAACCTATACAAACACCACCACTTGTATGCGGACAACTTTTGTCCTTCAATTCCTTTAGTGAGAAACCTACTCTGTCCTACTGAAGCTTCCCTACGCTCATCAGGCCTCTTGCTGTTCCTCTCCCCCATGTCCTCACTCCTCTCTGCTGTCACAGCACCCTCACTCACTTCTCTACTCTCAGATGAGCTGGAACACCCGACATCCTGACGCATAAAAGAAAAAACTATCCCATTATTGTAAGCCATCACAGTGGAAGCCATTAGTGTTTCCTCCATTTTTCTGTCAATTGTTTTCTGTCACATCATCGGCTCAATATCCCAGTGTGAACTACATACGGACTAGCTACTGCACATCTACTATACATTTTACTATGATCCTATATGAGCACTGATTTCATTGTGATTGGCTTTCTACAGCTTAAAAGCTGTACCAGCTTAAAATTTTACATCACAACATATTACTAGCTGGTTGTCGAATAATCTGCTGAATGCCTTTCCAATATGAGGTTTTAAATATATTATAAATGGTTATCTTGCTATTGATTGTCTTTAGCTACTGTTGTTACCATGAGCTTACAGCTAAAAAAAGAATGGAGGTTTGAATAACTAGTAGAGACGAACAAAAAATAATTAGAAGTGAGAATAAAAAAAAAGTGACCCATTTTCACAGTTTTCTTTTTTACTATACATGTTATTTATCTAAATCTAAGCAGTTTAGTAAGTAATGAGGCTGATGCAGTCACTAGCTAGCTATCAACCAACTCCTGACTGGCTCGAACTCCTCAGACTTACGTTACCTCAGTCAATGTAGATAGCTAGCAAAATAGCTGGAAAACTTGTCATGAAAATTGAGATGACGATCCAAATTTTAAAATACATTTTCTTCTGACAAACAGAAAACACAGCCGATTACCCATGTCGTCGTTATTTGTGCACAAAATAGCTCTCACCCACAGACGCAGGTGCTTGCTTCGTAGGTTGCAAAAGTCACGAATTGACCGTCATTTCCGCAAGTGAGGTAACGTGAAAATTAGCTTATTTGAACGTCCCTCAAATATCAATAATTAAATGTTAAATATCTCGGCAAATAAAAGTGTCATGGGTTTACAATCCATTCAAATTTCATTGATCTAGCTATGTCTTATCAATTTGGAGAACGATGAGGCTGGTGCTAGTTGTAAACCAACACTTCTCAGTGACCGCCATACGAAGACGTTACTAGAGAGTTAGCTAGTCAGAAAAAAACAGGAGGATACTAATATTTCTATTTTTAATACGTTTTTTAATTTTGATTTTTCAAACATGGTCGTCACTGTCATACAAACGTGATGAGTCGTCGTCTTTGGTGCACAAAAATACGGTCTCATCCAGTGAGAACAGATGAAGACGTCTCTGATTGCTAGCCTTTACTGCAAGTGACACTGTAATCCTCAGGCCATCTGTCAGTAGCGAAGTTTAGTTAACAAATACTTCAGAAAAGTCAATGACAGCATACCCAGTTTCCGGTTTCAAAATAAAAGTAAGATGTTCATGTATCCACTAGCGGAGTATTATTTCATGAATTAATGTTGTAGTATAAAAACTGTGTCTTTAAAAGTTACGGCCGGCCGCGGCCGCTATGGGGAAATTCTAACATGCCGTCGGGATTAGAGGGTCAATTGTATCAACGTGCTATAGAATGTTTCATCGCGGAATGATTTATTATTAGCTGTGAAAAGTCCGAGTTGGGATGTCCTGGGATATTCCAACTCATGGAACGTCTCTCATCCAATCAGAAACAGCTAAATAACCTGTAACAACTGCTCAGTGATTAGTGGTTCAGCAATGCACAAGCACAGCTGAAACTGCTGAAATCAGCTGTGCAAAAATATGCAAAGCTAGTAAAACCACAATAGACACAGCAATTTTCACAAAGGTAATGATTTTGGACACCAGAGGACACAATGTCTCAGAATTGCAGGATTGTCTACACTGCCACGGGACATTGCTCAATTTGCACTGAGATCACTACAATTAGCATGCCTACCTTTCCTGCACCTCGGTCCTCTATACGGGGCTTTGCATTTGCACTCATAAAAAGGAGCCGTCTGTGTGAGGACACAGTCTCCGCGACCGCACTTGACGTCCTTACAGGGATCGACCACTGCGTGAAACAACGATGTGAATGTAAGCATTAGCATGTATAGTGTGGTGCCAATACCTAAAGTTTGGAGATGAACAAAATCCATTCTGAAGTAGATATCTCGAAAGGTCAGGAACACTGATTCGGCACATTAGACATAACATGGTTGCTGATAAATATTAAGATAAGATATTGCTGAGGACAAATGACTTCTGTATGATCTGAAGATATGGCAATTTTTAAAACAACATAAACATGAAAATGAACATCTTTTATCGATCCATTGCAGTATTGTTAGTGTAAGATGCTTGGTCATTGGAGGATCTTACATGTTTGGCAGTGTTTGCCACTATATGGTCTTTGACAGGAGCACTGGTATCCACCAGCCGCCAAATTGTCACAAACGCCATTATTGAGGCACGGATTAGGGTCACACTCATCTGACAGAGAAGAACAGATGCACATAAAATACATATGGCAGGAAAGCATGATGATAACTGGTCTCTGGATAACTGTAGCGTATTTGTATTGCAAATGAGCTGTAGCATTTAAAGGGTACCATTTAACAAGAGTAGACCTTGACAGCTTTAGATGATACTATTAACCACATCAGTAATCTGCAGAAGAGGGGCCTTACTTGTCTCATCAATCAGATCAGTCAGCCAGCTTAGGTCATAATCTTTACTCGCTGAGGGCTCCTCGGTGTAGTCATAATAGCTATACACAGCTGTCAGAGAAACATACAGTAAATGAACATTATGTAAATAAACCGCTAGATAATGTTTAACAATTCAAGAGTTGTGTTCAAGGGTTTGCTGTGCAGATGCAAATATTTGAGAGTCAAAGTCACACCATCCGTGAGCTCATCCAGAACGTCCAGGATACCCTGTTCAGCAAAGAAAACAGTACAAAGCTGTGATTTAAAATCATAGATGCGTCAGAATACATCCAGAGTATATAAACTCAGTCACCTCATGTCCTCTCATTTAAATCTTTGTTGCGCAAATACATCATTGAATGCATAAACAAAATTGCGTGTCTTTGTGTGTGTGTGTGTGTGTGTGTCTGAGAGAGAGAGAGACAGACAAAGAATGCCCAAGAGTACTCGGAAGATTAATTACTATAATGAAAATAATCTAGGGAAGATTCTTCGAATTTTCGTCTGTGAATCTTTTGCATCGTAACTCACCCCTCTTGCAGGCTGAGACAGGCTGGACAAGCTCAGCACGAACAGCATCAGCACAGGACCCATGACTGCTTAGGTTGAGACCACAGCTTCGCACCGAACCAGCCCACAGATCTCTGGACACAGTCGCACTGTTATCCAAGTGGCCCCTGGTCTCTGAGTACACTTTGAACCTCCTCCCTCAGCTTCAATTTCACCCTACATCTCGGTCACTGGACTTTAGAAAAGTAAACGCTACTGATACCTGCTCAGGCTCAGTATTTCTATGGGTGATATTAGTGATATCCTAAATGTATGATTAGATTTACTCATTTAAATGACTCCATACTGCCACATATGTGACCCTGTCTAATGAATGTCCTAATCTTCAAAGAGGGCATAAAATGCAATAAGTTAATCATAAGAGTCCATACCTTCTGAAAATAGTGGATCAATAATATTTATCCAACCTCTGTACGGTTTCTTGTTTGTGTAACGCCACTATTTGAGCTACATCTTTTCTTCTCGGGTATTTTGTTTTTGCCAAGGCCCTCTCATGTAAAAATGCTGGCAGTCATTTTTATTGTTGACAAGATAAGACAAACAAAAACGGTCAGTTTTCAGTTCAAACTAACTTTTTATGTAGCTGGTTCTTTAGGATTACTCTCAGATATAGTGAGCCTTTATAGTAATCTGTTATAATGTACAGCGTATAATTCCTTGTCTGCAGTTACACTGATACTGAGCTACTGATTCACAACTTAAAATGGTAAAATTAGACTAAATGACAATTGAACAAACACACACACACGCCATTGCTTTATATTCTTTCTGCATATGTGGAACAGTTTTATATCTATTTTACATGTCTTTTGCTCTCTTTGAGGGGATCTTCAAATGTGACAACCAGATTTTAACAGAACAGAGAAGCAGCAAACAGACCAATTAATCAAACACTGTTCTTTGACAGTGCCATCTGACATCACAGAATCTATGTTTGGCATCATTCCAGGTTCCGGAGGAAGGCCTCCATGAAGGAACTAAAATCGATTGTATTGTTCTCTCTTATTCTATTTTGAAATATTTTTGTTAAAAAGGTTTGATATCTTGATATGACTGTGACCATTGACTGGGGTCTTCATCAGGCTAACTCACCAAGAAAAAAAATGAACTTTATTTGTAACATTTTTTTTATTTATTTCAGATTGATTGTCAACATCTGTTCATAATATTCACATTATTCATTTTACACATTACATCACAGGGAAAATTAACATGTGGCTTCATGACAATTAAGAGTGTTTGCACACACACACACACACACACTTCATGCTGGCCTGTTACTGTGGTCAGCTAATTCTATATTGATCTCTTTTCTCTGGTTCACTGACCCCGGCCCCCAGCCTACACACACACCCTTCTAACACAGATTCAGGCGTTTTGCATTTTGGAGTTGATCCAGTCGATAAACTTGCTGACTCGGGCGTAAATTCCAGGTTTGTTCTTCAAACCACAGGCATCACCCCAGCTAACCACGCCGTAGACATAGTGGACCCCATCCTTCTGACACACCAGAGGACCCCCAGAGTCACCCTGTCAAAATAAAAAATGCTTTATCACACTGTTCTCTTCAGTTATGCAGAACCTGTTGAATTAAATCCCTGGTTATGCTACCGTCAGTAACATTCTCTGACATTCTGACAAGGAAACATGACCAATAAACATAAGCATGTCCATACTGGCACAGACAGACACAGTCACAGACAGATACTAACCTGGCAGGTGTCCACTCCTCCCTGCATTTTCCCAGCACAGATCATGCTGTCGTCCAGCCTGTCACCATAGACATCAGGAGCTGTGCAGCGCTGCTGGGAGATCAGACGCACCTTGGCTGCCAGAAGCCTCGTACTGTAATACTCTGACAAAGGAGGTAGCAAAAATTATTTATACGATTTCAATTTCCATATTTATGATTATTTTCATTAGATATAGTATAATTCTATAGTACATATATATGTGTTGTATATGTATATATTACAGTTCTTAGAGTTACATTATTGTGAATGCGTGTAGTGAATGCGTACGACTTTTGTAGTCCCTCCAAACCCATTTAGTTTGGGATCCAATTCTAATTTTTGTGCGGATACCTGTCTCTGTCTCCCCCCATCCTGATATGAAGCACTCGGTGGAGTCTGGGAGGGGGCCGGTAGGCAGGCAGGCTGTCTTTACAAACCTGGTCTCTCTGGCGCACTGGCCCTTCGCACCCTTCAGTTTCAGCAGAGCTGCAATTCAACCAGAAAACAATCAACCATGACTGGATATAAGAAGAGGGAGAAAGACCATTTTCTATGTAGATCTGAAAAAATATGAGTTTATGTTTGCATTCAAAAAGAGAGATCTACAGAAAACGTAGGAGGTAATCTAGGGGGTGTGGTATCTAGGCTGCAGAGGAATACTGGAAGAGGAATTGTAACACGATGGGGAACTGGAGGTTCTCCCCTGTAAGGAACCGAGAGCATTGCACCTCACAAAGCACTCACAGTTAGTGATCAACAGCACTCAACCGTCACTGCCAACACTCCTCTGGAGATTCAGTTAGATTCAGTTCAAGGGTGTGTTGAAAATAAAAAGAGTGGACCAGTCTATAGTCACTCACCTATGTCATTGAACAGAGCATCTTTTGTCTCCTTGTAGTTCTCATGAACTATGTAGTCCTCCACGGGAATGATCTGCTCCGAGTCCTCCTTCTTCTCCAGCATGACACCACCCACCTCCACCTGCATTTCATCCATCCTGTTACTGGGAGGAGGAAATTTGACAGGGACAGCCATTTAACTCTTCTTTCAAATCAAGACTCCCATTTGAATCAGCTAAATACAAGCTCAATATAAACAATTCAACTTTAGGCTAAATTTGACAATCTGAATGCCAGATTTCAATAAAAGACATAAAAAACAGACAATTCACATTTCTAATGACCATAGGACATTGTTAATAAATATGTTGTCCATCCAAAATATCCATCTATCTTCTAATCCTAATCTAATCTCAGATTAGCCACTCACATGCAGTGAGCGGCTGTGAGGACCCAGCATGAGTCGATGAGGATTCCTCCACACATGTGTCCGAAGTCATCCCTGGTGCGCTTGCGCCTGACCTGCATTGAGACCTGCCAGGGGTGGGCCGCCGGCATGGCCTTATTGCCCCCGAAGATCCTGGAGGTCATGCTGCCAGGCTGGGGCTTGCCGCACTGGGCAAACTGCTGCCTGGGGGGATCCTGGCTACTTGAAGGGTTGGTGGGTGCAGGAAGGACTGGTACCGTGGGTAAGGCTGGGGAGGGAGAGAGGTGACAGAGAGGTAAGGATAGAGTGGGTAATGCTGCTGAAAATATATATAACTGATTATAAAGTTTTTTATTACTTTTACATTGTTTAATTTCATGGATTCTTTTATACAAAATTAATGTTTTGAATGTGTGTGTGTGTGTGTGTGTGTGTGTGTGTGTGTGTGTGTGCGTGTGTGTGTGTGTGTGAGAATGCATTGGATTGAGTTTGATGTGGAGAGAATATCTATAGTCAGCACAACTGGACTGTGTGTGTGTGTGTAGCCATGTTATACCTGTGCCTTCAGAGCACTTGGTCACATTGCAGAACTCCCAGAGTGCCTTCTTCTTTACCCTGGTGAAGCACCAGGGGGCGGTCTCTCCATCAGGATTTCTGTCCGAGAATCGGGAAAACCGCTGAATCAACTTTTAAGTGCTTTATATTCCTCTACCACCAGTAATGCACATACTATGTGGTCTGTTTTCAAAGGATTTTCAACTGAGGTGGAACCTTTTTTCAGAGACTTCAAGCAGAGCAACCAGGGTATGTTTATGACCAACCCAATGTTTCACGGCACAGTGGGAAGAAAACAGGGGACAAACAAAAACTCCTGGAATACCTGCAGTAGCTGTGAGCGCCTAAGCCATCCATCAGATCAACGTTATGGAAGGGGACGAGGTGAGAGTTCCAGGGCAGACAGTCATCACCCTCCACCGTCTCACTCATTAACCCCCGGTATGACTCTCCTTCTCCTTCATAGCAGTCACCTGGGCCTGGGCACATTTCAGGAAAAGTGCCAGTCTTTTATTTTCACTATAAACGCTTTTAAACTTTGGAGGATTTTTTAAATCGTCAAATTGATGTCTGAGGGTTTACTTTAAGGCGATGCAGAGCTTGTTTGGTGAAGTGCAAGGATTATTCAAGGGAGACTGGGTTGCAATGGTTTGTAAAACAAGTCTGTATGGGGGTTGGATATTGGATTACACTGCTTAACCACCTTATTAAGGCAGTCAAGGAGGACTATACAGGATTGGACTGTTTTGGAGAGACTTTACCAACTTGGCAGAACTTTCCACTATAGCCAGGAGGACAGAGGCAGGTAAACTTGTTTCTGGTTCGTCCCTTCTGGCAAGTTCCACCATTTATGCAGGGGTTGGGTTTGCAGGCTGCCGCTGGAGGAGAGACAGAACAAATTACACTTAAACTAGAGAGTATTTTGTTTTTATGTTGTGATATCATTTTAAATCGGTGCATTTTGTGAGCATATGGGTTTCGGGTCAGGGTCTTCTTACCTTTCTTGCAGTTTGGGGGTTGAAATGGGGCTTTGCACTTGCACTCATAGAAAGGAGCCGCCTTTATGAGTACACACTCACCGCCGCCGCAGTTGACTTTCTTACAGTGATTTACAACTGCATTTAAAACAAAAAGAATATGGTGTCTGGCATTTACCACAGAATGTTGGCAAATGTTCATAGATACTGACATCCATTACACTTTTAAAATCACAATATAGTACTTTAAACACAATTAACTGAACATGTGTATGCCATCATTTACATCAATACTTTGTTGTCAGGTTCTTTACAGAGGATAAGAGTAAGACACATAAAAGTCATACATTTCTCGCACTTCTTGCCAGAGTATGGTGGTACACAGGAGCATGTGTAACCACCATTGCCCTTCAGTTTGCAACTACCATCATTCAAACAGGGATTGGGTTCACACTCATCTAAAATCAGAGGGAAAAAAATGCTTAAAATGGAACCAAGCACGTACATTCATAAGCATATATACCAATTACCCAAGAAATCACAGGCAAGTCAAAGATTCAGTATTAACATTTTAATATTAATTTAAAAAAAACTGTTGCATTGCTAGCACAGAGATATTTGCAGTAGTTATACATAGTGCTCACTTGTCTCGTCAAACAGATCTGTTAGCCAGCCTAAGTCATAATCAGACACCACCGACGGATCCTCAGTAAAGTCATAGTAGACATAGTCATCCAGAGCTGTTAGAGAGAGAGAGAGAGAGAGAGAGAGAGACAGACAGAGAGAGAGAGAAAATACCCAAGAGTACTCGGAAAATGAAATGCACATACCGGTCAATAGGCAAGAACACCACAAGCAAATAAACTGCGCAGCGTTTCCTAAAGCTTTCTTAACATTCGTAAGTTATACCTTAACGTTTCCCAGAACGTCCTTAGCTATGTCTTCTGTAAGAGATACGTGTGTAAGGTTGGTCTGGACCCCTACACCTTAACGCAGTATTCAGGTAAAACAAACATGTTAGACTAGAGTCTACAAATATTGTGTTAGTGTTTGGACGTATGCACTGACTGAGATTACATTACATTTTGTTCTTCATTAAGTGAAAAGAAAAAACATCGGTATATATTCATTTGTAATCCTTTGTGAATACAAATCTATGAGTAACATCTAGCCTACGGAGCCTACTAAGGTAGCCTGATGTTGTCATACTCATAATTCTAGTCAGAATATGAGTCTGATACTGCTCCTTGGCAGGGATGGATTAACGAACGGGCCTACCGGGCCCAGGCCCAGGGGCCCATGAGCTCAGGGGGCCCCTAGGCCAGAGCCTCTGCGTGAAGTCGCTGTTATGTATCTCTTATTTGTGGTTGAAAAAGGTGTATTTTATTAATTTGCTAATGGCTTTAATTCAGTGTTCCTGAGCTAGAAGAAGCTAGATTACTGTGACAGTGATCATGCATGACTTTTTTGGGACTGCCAAGGATACCCTATGCTATATATTCCCTCAAAATGGCAAACCTGTCTTTGTCATGGTTTTCATCATTTTTAGGGGGAAATCGTCAGTAGCAATCTATAACAAAAAGATATGCTTATCGTACATACACTATAGAAACTATTAAAAAACGGATTCAATTAAATGAATAATTTCTTATTTTCTTTGTTATTTTTGTCATGTACATTTATGCAATGATGATTGCTGGGTAATATGTAGCCTATCTTGTCCAATGTCAAGTCTCTATTTGATCATGTGATGAGACGATACGATATAGCTAGTTTAGGCGCAGAATCTGACAGTCAAGACCTACAAGCAGGCACAGTAGGTTACACCTGCTAAACGACGCCTTTCAAACATAAAAGTGGTGATGCATGATCTGATTTTTCAATGGACAGGATAGCCAGCCCATTCAGCCTCTCCTGCCCCATGCTGCCCCTCAGGTAGGTCTTAATCAGTTCCAATTTGGAAAAGAATCACTCGGCTGTTGCCCTGTCACATGTAATGTCAGAAACAATAGCGGGGCAGTGCACACCTCACCGAAGGTGGATGTTACGGAGTAAACTTTGACATCTTTACTTTCCCAATACAATAGCCAAAGTATTTAATTTGACCTTAAAATCCAACACATTGCGTGTGCGTGCGTGTTTTGCAGGCGCACAATTATTTTTTTCGCGGAGGGGGGGGGGGGGGCCTTCAGCATGTCCAGGCCCAGGGGCCCGTGGTTTCTTAATCCGTCCATGCTCCTTGGGCTGTGATTATGGGGCGTGTTTCAACCGAACCAGGAAAAAAAATGCCTCTTCGCTCAATTGGATAGACCTACAACCAATCAGAGCAAGGTAGTATGTGAACCGGGCCAGCTGATAAATTAAACTTTTACCGAATCCCGTAGGAAGGACGACAAAAACATATTTTCGATCGACAAATGCCTTGATCGCGTTTCTCTGTTCCTCTTTTAAAATGAATGCGCTGTCGATGTCTTCTAAAACAGACTTGATGGCAGAATCTATCTACGCATCTGTCGCTACACGATGGTAGTCCTTTGGGGGATAGTAGTCCCTCACATTACGCATGCGTCATTTTGCGACACTGTCGACAGCGAAGCCGCGCATGCGTCACAACGACAGATTTCGTTTTCAATCATAGAGAAAAGCGACGAAAGCCAGTTTTTTGAAAACATGACCATTTATTTAAAAACAAAGAAGATGTTGTCACAGTAGACAAAACAGATGAGGTGGAGGATCAAAAAGTCTCTCCCCAGTTTCGTTCATATGTTGACGTAGAGCCTTATGCTGTTAGCCGTTTACAACATAATTAAATATAACATTAAATATACCCACATTATGCGTTAAGACAAGCCCCATATGTTGACGTTTAAACCGTTTACAACATTTTTAAATATTACGTTAAATAAACCTACATTATGCGTTAAGACAAGCCAGATATGTTGATGTTGATGTTGAGCCTTAAGGGTCTTTTATACTCGGTTTTTACGCATAAACGTAACACGTAAGTTACATAAACGCAGTTGTTTTGATTTATAGTTCCTTTAGGTTCCCCAAGGGTTGTGCGTGTTGCAAAGCGATTCAACGCCAGAACAGTAGGTGGAGTAACGTTTTTTTGCCTACCCCATGACGCGAATGGACACGATGAACGGGAGATTTTTCTGTTGAAAATGCCTTACTTTATAGACAATAACGGTCATACACCCCCATTGCACTAAACAACACTCAAACAAATAAATATTGGATTGTTAGTCTATTAAGTATTGTATTTTATTAATTAGCCTGTTGTTAACCTTTCCTGCTAATCGTAGTCTGAGATTACAGGGGAGACTTTTGTTTACTGCTCCAGAGCCGAAGTGATCTATATTCTTAACTCCGGGGTTATCTCCCTTTCCCTTCTGAATGTTGAGTGAAGTAAGCGTATTTATTGCAGCGGGACAAAGAAAAATGAATACATTTGTTACACGAAATATAAAGGTTGGCAATTCAGTACCAGTGGCGAAAAAGACAGATCACATGATGCAGAAGTTCGTTTATTGACACATCTTTTAAGGACGGGCACAGCGCCTTAAAACGACGTGTTTATTAGTTGCATTATTCAAAGGTGAAAGATAAAAGGCGAGAGAATCGCCAGGTGTAGGCCTACCTTATCATCATGAGTGTAGCTATGTTGTCAGTATTTGTAATACAATGTGTTGGCCGCAAGTTAACTCCACTTCACGTTAATGATAGGTTTTGTATGAGCAGACCGGGCTCAGCTTGCCTCACGTGTGCAATAACATATGCCGTTTAATCATATTTGGTAGAATGAAGGACAAATTAGTTGTGAATACTATCACCGAGTTCGAAAGGTAGGCTATTGGTCAGGTAATAGCCGAGTGACAGCTGATTTTCTTTCTGATTTGACAGTAGCCTACATCTGTGTGTTTTAAGCAAATACAATGTGAAATAGGCTATTTACCAACGGGCACCTGCTATCTTGGATTATACAGTAAATAAGTTGCGAAATGAAACAAAAACACATCACAGTTAAAGTTGTATTAGTATTCATTGATTCACATCGATATGAATGGATGACATGACTAACAAGTGACGAAAAATGAATATGAAAGTACCAGTACCAGTGGCGAAAAAAGACAGATCACATGATGCAGAAGTTCGTTTATTGATACATATTTTAATGACGGCCACAGCGCTTTAAAACGCCGTGTTTATAAGTTACATTATTCAAAGATGAAAGATAGAAGGCGAGAGAATCGCCAGGTGTATCTTCTCATCATGAGTGAATGTCAGTGCTTGTAATACAATGGTGTTGGCCGCAAGTTAACTCCACTTCACGTTAATGTTAACTTTTGTATATGAGCAGACCAGGCTCCATTCTATCGCTTGCCTCAGGGGTGAAATTGATTGATTCACATCAATATGAATGGATGACATGGCTAACAAGTGGTGGAAAATGAATATGAAAGTATTTGTTCGGTGAATTAGCGCGTTCTTTCCAAACAATCACAGTCAACGTTTTTTAAATGTCAACACAGTATAGCCTATCACCTAACTATCATCTGAAATATGACGGGATGTCAAAACAAACCTTTGATCTAAACAGAATATTCAGTATGGAATAGGAATATATCAGAGCAGTATCTTCTATCGCGTTTGACAAATATGCTCAGATTGCTGTTTCTGATTTCTCCTGTAAGAATGGGATAGTAGCCTATTCTCTCCATGAATTCGCGGTCATTTGAGCGTCCTTATAAGTGTTTAAAGAGGGTTTGTAAAGATGCTCATATCTTCGGACCTCTTCTGTTATGTTTGTTCATAATCAACAAGAAGAGGCTTGTGAGACAGTCTGCAGGCTATTCATGATTCAAAAACATTCTAGTCTTGCCTTGGCCTTTAAAAATGGCGGTATTATGCTATTAAACCGGAAATGTGAGACTCCTGAAAGGATGGGGTTAGCAGCCTATCACAGTCTTTGCGGGCTGCGTGGGCACGCCGTGGTTTTTGTTGCATAGTGAGAAATTTTGGCGGACGCACTTACGTGTTACGTGACTGCTTAAAGGGGCTTACAACAGTGTTTATGTAACTTACGTGTTACGTTTATGTGTTAAAACCGAGTATAAATCTGCCTTTATGCTGTAAACCATTTTGTTGTCTGAGCATGCGCGATTATGTTGAGCCTTATGCCATAAACCGTTTGTGTCTGAGCATGCGCAATGTGAGGGACTACTATCCCCCAAAGGACTACCATCGTGTAGCGACAGCATCTCAGCTCTCCAGCGGCAGCCATGTTTTTTTTTTTAAACGAATTCAACCCAAGCGCTCTTTGGTGACGTGGTTGATTACGTTACTGTTGATCATCTGTCCATCATCGTATAAAGCCCGCCCTGACAATTTGATTGGTCTGAACAGCTTCTGGTCGGGCATAATTTCTCATCAACGGAGCAATGCCAGACCGAACTTCCCGACCTCAAATGTTGTGGGCGGGGCTAAGTTCGTCTGGTATCCAGGCTACTACTAAGGGTCACGGTGGTGGTATTTTTTTTTTTTTAGCTATTTTTACGTTTTCTCCGTTATTAAAGAGTTGAAGGGTGAGCTATGGCGCTATCCATATCCGGTGTCAGTGTGATCTAGCATTAAAGTGTTTTCATGTAGACAAGCAGTGTGTATGTGAGTCAGACAGACATCAGGCCCTGCATGCCATGTACTGTCTTTAAACTTACTGTTTCTGTCTCAAACGGAGCTAAAATGGTTAATTTAGCTGCCAGTGTTCCGAGAATGTTACTGGGGGAGCATGTATGTTTGTCATTGAGGTGTGGGTTGTACTATGCATCATAGCTTTTTGCGCGCTAGTGGGACTCCATGTCGTGCAGTAGGTGCCCTTTTTAGTTGTTCACCCCTGCCCTTCAAACACTGCCACTGTCATTGAACTTTAAACATGTACGAGGGGGTGTAGCTCACCATCTGCAATATCAGTAAAGACATCCAGGAGGCCCTGATGACCAAAGGAGAGAGATAGAAAGGTTTGTAAATAAAATATTTTAATATTATTGTATAATAATAATGTACACTTATTAATATAAACCTACAAACACATTAAAATAATAACGGATAAAATATGTCACAGCGCTCTATCACAGTTAATGATTACTATCACTGCAGCTATTACAAGTCAGCTTGTGTTCATTTTGGTTTCATCACTTTCATCAGATCACTTTGAATGGCATTATTAGGCATTGGTGACAACTTGTTGAGAAAAATCAAATTTGGACTTGTTTGGTGCATAGATACAGTACATTTTGATTGAAAGAGAACACTGTACATTAATGTCTGTGCAGATTTGCAGCTGAGGGAATCTTTTGCATCGTAACTCACCCCTCTTGCAGGCTGAGACAGGCTGGACAGGGTCAGCACAAGCAGCATCAGCGCAGGACCCATGACTGCTAAAGACTGTAGCTTCACAGCTGATCACTGACCACACATATCACACCTTTTACATGTTTATCTTCTTCCCTCCCCCTCTCCATTTCTTTCTCCCTCTCTCTCTCTCTCTCTCTCTCTCACACACACACACACACACAGAATTGACCTCAGAAAAACAAACTCCCCGAGAGGTCACTGGACTTTAGAAAAGTAAACTCACGATGATCTCGTCCAAGCCAGCATATCTTTCGTTTTCACTCATTTGCAGAAAACCAGATAATAAGACATGGGTGGCTGTCTACTTTATTTTACTTTAATCCATGACTGGGACACAATGTGCAGCTCATTTCACTCTCAGTAGTAGACTTCCATATGCATGGGGCATCACTACGGTACATTTGCCTCTTTTTGCTCTTATCTTTCCCATGAATATAAATTGGAATAGGAATACTATACAATACCTACACATTTTGCTTTAGTAAAGATGCTCTGGATGTTACTTGTCAATAAGGATTGATTATCATTTGGGTCAAAAGTTCTTCTTTGTTGATTAAAATGATTTGCTTTGGATATTATCTCTTCTGTGCACATTTCTATGGGGAGGATAACTCACTGAGAGGTTTTGAGAATTGATATTTATACATCAGACATTTGCATTTGTTTACTGTGAAATTTGTGGAGTATAATAAATCTGCAGTTTTGTTTGGAAACATGAGGGGCGTTCCTACGGCTGAGTAGAAAACACAAGACCATGGGTTGTGGGGTAGCACACATACAGACAGAAAGCCTGTAGGTCGTTTATTATAAACCATCTCTTCAAACAGTACATGTACATAAGTTGCAGGGCAGTGTTTTTGCTTTTTATCATTTTAAATCACCCCCTTTTTTTACCCCAACACTTCAATATCCACACACCCAACTTCAAAGCTTCAAAACCCACTTCTACCTCACCTTCACAGCCCAATGTTTTTCTTTTTTCAATCAGCACCATTTTGACCATTTGATGGATGAATGGGCTGCAACAAATTAAGGGACTGTCACACTTGACTGTAATTACAGTTTCTATTGGATTAAATGTTCGCTTGACTTGACTTTTTCACAACGATGGACGAAATTCTCCAATTTGTCACTTGTCACTGTGTAACAGTTGCAAGAAATAAGCCAGGGGCAGAACAACAATGTCATGGAAACGGTGCATCAAAAGTCTTTATTTCTGTACAAAAACCCATTAAAATATAGCAAAACTGTAGGTAAACACTTTGGTAAATGCACTTTGTGCTTGGCCCCTCTATTCCCCTCTGGGCTATCCCTCCTCTGGTTTAGGATAGTATTTTTCCGCCTGCATGGCCAACATCCTCTGCCTCCACTTTTGCTGCTTGTTCAAAAAATCCCGACGTTTCTCAAGACGCATTTCATCTAGGAGAGATAGAATAAAACTAGGTAAGATACACTTTAAATGCTTTAAACTGTAAAAGACAGCCAGTCTTTCTGTGTATGTGTGTGTGGGGGAAGTGAGAGAGGGAGGGAGAGAGAGAGAGAGAGAGAGATTAGAAACAGTCTCTAATTTTGTGTTTCTAATTCTATGGAGAGGGATTTTAGCCGAAGACTTAATATTCTTCAAAACATCCTTGATATCAACTAGGAAAAAGAGAGTAGCCTACCCTACAATGAAAACGGTATAATGATAAAACAGTTTGGTATCTTTTTAATATATATAATTGCACAAGCGACACACTGCACACTGCAACACACGTGAATACATGGAGGCGACACAGGACACACACACACACACACACACGCACACGCAGGCCTGAGGTTGTTTGTGAATTTAGCTTCTGCATTTATCCCATCCCGGACTGTCCTTCCTCAAGGACCCCAGGAGCAGTGGGCAGCTTTTTTTTAAGCGCCCGGGGACCAGGTGAGATGAACCGTCTGTCTTGGTCAGGGACCGACGAAGAGTGTTCTGTTGTTTTGCATGTTTTTTCTGTTGGGGTTTTTAGTGGAGGAAACCCCTTGTGAACACGGGGAGAACATGCACACAGAAAGTTTTTCTTAACTGCCATTTTTGGCCTTTTTGGCCATACACCAACACAGCCACAAGTAAATCCTCTCATGTGTACCCATGACTTACCCAGTCTTTTTTTGTGACCAAGTAACACTCCCTCCATCTTATCAAGATGAGCCTCCATCATTCCCACTGCAGAGTCAAACATGCAGGTGAAGTACATTGTAGTCGGCCTGTTGCACTATTTTGAAGTCTTACAAACACTAAAAATGCACTAAAGTATGATCTATTTCAAATTATACTTTCAAAATAGGATAGATATGAACATAACTTAATACCCACAAGCTGCTTGGTGCTCTCGCTTAGTTTGGGGAGGGGTCTTGTGCCCCTGGCTGTCCTTGACCTCGGCATTATCAGGCCTGCTACTGTTCTGCAGCTCCTGCATCCGTTCTTCACTGTTTCTAAATCTGACCTGCTCTATTCCTTGACGCACAGCCGCTAGCACCAGAGACACAAGGAGAGAGAACCAGTTAAGCTAAATAAATGACTGCTGACAGTGGCATTTGACAAGAAATAACTGTGAATTTTACTTTCAGGGTTCTTACCCTTTTTCATTAATTTCATTCAAACAATTTCTCATGACTTTTCAAGGACCTTTAATGAAATGTCCATGACCCTCACAACCTGCACACAATTGCGTAGGCCTACTTTACTACACAGGTGGGGTGTAATTATTGAGTGAAAATGGAACAACCTTCTTCATTCTACGAACCCCCCTAAGGCTCAATGTGATGATTTTTAAATTAGCATTTTTTTGGACGTTCCCACGCAATACCTCACAATATTTTTGCGTTACCTCCCAATACTTTTAAAATATTGCGAGCTTCAGGTAATCTAAAACTATTATGAGGGAACATAAAAGCAGCCAAGAAAAAAAAATCACCACCAGGAACTTTAGGGAGCTCCGTAGGCAACCATTCTTTTTATAATAGGCTAGTTAGCTAGACCATGCCATTTAATTGTCCGAAATAAAATTAAATTTCATGACTTTTCCGAAACGTATATGTAATATAGCCTACTAAATGTCATGACTTCGAAGCTTGGAAAAGGGGATTTTAAAATTCCATGACTTTTCCAGGATTTCAATTGTATGCTGTAGTGTAGACTAGAATTACAAGACTTTCATTCACTCACCAATTTTCTTTCTCTGATCGTTTATGATTTCTTCCACCTTCTTTATTTCGGCATACTGCTGTCTAACTGTTGAGTAACAGATATACATTAAAAAAAAAATTATAGAGCATATTGGTAGGTGTCTGGTCTAACTGATCTAGCTACACATTTTGAGTCAGAGCTACTCACTCTTCTCCGTGTACACACATTCATCTCCTGATATGGACTCTTTTAAGGAGATAAGACGCTCTCTGGCCAACGCAAAGCTATTATCTGGGTGACACCGAGGTCTCTCCATCTCCAGCCCTTTCTTCTTGCTTCGATTGTGCCTCCCAAGCGGATCCGAGTCCGAGTCCGAGTCCGTTACCGCCTCACACACCAGGTCCACCTCTCGCCCAGACAAATTGACCGAGCTTGTCTTCGTTTTAAGATTACGTCTCGGTCCTAACTCATTACCTCTGTCCATCGCGTCTCCCCCTCCTTCCTGTGCATCAAATTCAGTAGTCTCATTTCCCTGCTTTGATATACAACAGCCGAAAAAATGTATCATTTTATGCGTCTGTCCTTTGAAATGTCTCGAGTAATACTGGAACAAACTTAAATATTGCAGGTGTCAGACATATTCGATCTCACCTGTATCCATAGATACGACCACGCGTTCCAGGGAAACCTATGGTTACCGCATCTTTGAAGAACCACGCTGCCGCTGTGAAGGATTCTGGCCAGACATTCTAGATTTGGGGCTCTAGAATCTTTGGTTCTATCTGTACTGTGGCACAGGCATATAGGTCTTCGTTTGCCAGTTACATTTAATAGACCTGAAGCTTATAAATACACTGTTCAAAATACATAACAAATAATAAAAAAGAAAGGAGTAAAAAGACATTTGAACAAACTGGCATTTAAGTTGGCATTTAAGGTTACCCATTTAAATTCACAGACATTTTTTTTATTACAATGTTCAGTCACCTGGCTCTTGTAGGTTTAGGATAGGGCACGGACGATCATCTTAAAATCTCTAATTACACCAAACAACAACAGAAGTGTCTCAAGAGGACACTTCAAAGTGATGAACATGCTTACATTTTTTATTTATTTTTTATTGTTGCCACGGTTTGTGACTCATGGTCTCGACTTTCTGTCAGTGGTTTTTGAAAATGAGTTAAAATGTAGGTCTTTTTGGTTCATTTGGAATTGTGGTCAAAACTCTGATAGCAAAAGGCCAATAGATCATTAACAGCCCCCTGGGCTGAGCTGGTGGTCCATTGGCCTTTTGCCCATCGTTTTTCTGGAGTTACAGACAAACAGCACACTGTTTTGCCACTCTTTTTTTAAAGATTTGTTTTTGGGCTTTTTGCCTTTAATGAGATAGGACAGTGAAGGTTTGGACAGGAAATGAGATGGAGACTGGGATCGGGAAATGACAGCAGGTCGGATTCAAACCCGTGACCCCGTGGGCGTTCAAGCCTGTATATGGTCGGGGCTGCTGCTGGCGCCACAGTGCCCCCCTTGCCACTCTTTAAAAAAAAAAAAAAAAGTCTACTCATTTACACTTCAGTGATTTTCACCAACCCTTAACAAGTCTGTAATTGACCAAGTAATTTTTCACCTTGAGCGTCTTCTAGTACCATTAACTACTTCTCTTGAACAGATGATATTTTTAAAAAGACTGCGCCAAGAATATGATTTTGAAACTCCAGGAATTGCTAACATTTTATATGATTTTCCACGCCCAATTACACTAATGTTGTGTTGATGGTGGTCTGAGAGCGGACTAGAAGTGGAACACCACCAGTGGGGTGCTGACCAAAAGCCACCGGTGGACCGATTTATGTTTGCTATCTGGGTAGTTCAATCAGAAGTTCATGCGATAGAGGTAGGATGCACCAGAGCTCAATTGCAAGTGTCGTAACAAAGGGTTTGAATACTTCTTTAGATGGGTTATTTAAGTCTTTTATTTTTTGGGAAATTAACAAAACACTCCAAAAAACAGTCTTTGTGTAGATTGATGAGAAAAAAAACATTCATTGAATCCATTTTAAGAGGAGTCTGAGACATGACAAAACGTGGAAAACTTGAAAGGGTCTGAGAACTTTCTGTATGCATTGTATGTGTGTATATATACTGATAACGTCAGTGTGGAGTTTGAGGTGGAGTCCACTGTCCCGGACGCATACTGCAAGAACGGCGACACCTCCATGTCGGGGGAGATGATGAGATCTCAGAGAGCACTCCCACCAAAGAGGACCCTCCGGCAGTGGCGGCGTATCTGCCAGACTCTTGGAGCTTGGCCTGCTCACAGCCATCCACCTCCTTTGCAGCAAGCCGCAGTGTGCCCCTAGCGCCAGGAGGAGGCGCCAGAGCTGGAGCACTTCACCGAGCTGGAGCCCTGCATGATCTGCCACGGCTGGTCACCAGCCACCCCATGACCTGTTGCACCTTGGCTAAGAAGCTCAATAACCTTAATGAGTTGAGTTGTTTGTTTGTTTACTCGTTTAAATACAAACTGTGCTTCTGCTTGGTATTCTGTGAATACCAGCGATTTCCTCAGCGCTAGTAGCAGCTGAAGCGATGCTGCTGAGGGGAATGTTAACAGCCCACTGAAACGTCCCGTTAGACCAAGAGCGACAGCCACGTATTTTATTCAAATATCTGTATATTTGCAGAACTCTTGACTCTAATTCTATGTGGCACACTCACTCTCTCACCCTCTCTCTCACACACATATACACTGGAATATTAGTTTAATAAGCGGTGTAATAAGCGTGATTCCGCTGCGCATCGGGGTCCTCTTCGTCCCGTCTGGATTTATTTTCCAATACTGACCGGTGGACTACACATCATCCCTTACACATCAGATGCAGCATATGTAGTTTTGTCATGTACTTCAGACTCCAAACTCAAAGTGTGGCTTGTTCTTTGTGTTTCAGCTGAGCTGTACATTCGCTGTATCCAGCCTCCTAAGTGTGTAAAGAACACAGCCTCATTGCCAATGGTTGTTCTGTCAATACACTGCAGAGTTAAAAATGAAATCAAGTTCACTGTGCATCTTCTGTTTTTTTTTTTATTACTTTTTTATTTGTTCCAAGATGAAGACCTGAGACATCTTCCTTACACAAACATTCCCACAGGGATAATCAACCAGATTGTATATGCTTATGCTTTCACATGTTCAAAATAAAAAAAATACTGAACGTCCACTGCTGATTTCATACACATCCATCCATCCAACCACCCATGTAAGGCAGCTGAGTTTCTAGCCGGGGTGGATGGGTGGGTGGGGGGGGGGTGTTGTCACCAGCTGGTGAAACTTCTGGAAGAATCAGAGAGGGCTCCGTCTTCACTCGGGAGTGTGAGATTGTCTAAGAGCAAGGCTGGAAGGGAGTCCAGTTGTGGTGACCATAGATATTCTCTCCACATCAAACTCAATCCATTCTTTTGACCTTCATTCCTCAAACACACACACACACACACACACCCATGCACACACACACACACCCATGCACACACACACACACACACACACACACACACACACACACACACACAAAGACACTTTTTGACATCCAATACTCCATCCTCTCAGCAGTGTATCGTAGGGAGTTACTCTATCATGCCACTCAACCACTCAAGAGTCTGGCTTCAAAGTTCATCGTCATCTTCCACAGGCTAGCAGTAATAGCAAGGTTACAAGTCTGCAACCAAGACATCCTGTCAAACAGTCTAATACAAAGTCCATCCTGTAGAATGTGTAGTGTGCCCAAAAGACGCCTCTAATGGATGGGTAGGGGATCTTCGTCGCCGTCAACATAGTCCTTCTCTACCTCACCCAACATTGTGGGGTATTAGAGAGGGATACAGAGAGAGTGGGAAGAGATGAAAGAGTAAGACAAGGATCGAAGGGAAAGAAGGGTCTTTAAGTATTCTCACGGAATCCTCTCTCTGCACGCAAAATGGATCAGCAGCTCTTCTTATATAAAAAAAAAGTCCACCAGAAATTTCTCCCAAGACTGTCTCCCTTTTTCCTTCTCTTTTCAGCATCCACTCCAGCATATTCGAGTTGTCCATGATTTCAAACAAGAGGGGAAAAAATTATGATAAAAAATAAGGCACCACCACGTTACACCATCACTCCTTTGGGGTTCGTGTTTCTGCAGGGGAGAGAGTGGCCTCCTTTTGCTAACCTCTCAAAGTGTTCTCCTTACAGGGAACCAATCCCACCACCCTTATATCAGTCTGGGGGGAGGGTTCCGAGGACTAGGAGGAGGAGAGGAGTGTGAGTTTGTGTCACACCTCCATGAGATGAGAGGAGAGCATGTTTGGGTCTGAGTGCGTTTGGGGGGTGGGGTGGGGAAGGGTTCAGGTGTACTCGGACTTGCGGATGTAGTTGGAGGGCACGTAGCCACGGTTACCCCCGGCTTCGCCGAGCCACCACTCGTGATTGCCCGTCATGTCGTGGAACTCCAGAATGCGGACGCGCTGGTTGGCCGAGATGCTCAGCTCGTTGGCACAGCGGGCACTGAAGGGGTAGAGGGCGTAGTAGATCTGGGGAGGAAGTCATAAATTACATTAATACCGGATGAATACAATTTTATGTGTGCACACTGCACATATGGTACTTCACACATGAAACCCTTGCAAAGCCGGAGATGAAGCTTCTTTTGAAGCATGTTGTGATCATCATTCTCCTTTTCTTGAATATGAATGAATTTTAACAAAAAAAAGGTCACATGGTTTGGTTAGGATAATGACCCATTTGAATAACTTGGATCCCATTGGCATTAGGTGAGACAATTCCTTAATATATTGTCAAAATCTTAGCATTACTATCCTGGTACAAAGAAAGCAGCAAATCTATGTAGAACAAAGTGGTTCTGCCTTACCTGGTGCCCATCCAGCTCCGGTTCTCCCTCTGCCTCTGGCTCGCTGTACTCCTCCGGGGGGTACTGAGAACGCCTCGGGGCCGCCCCGGCATCCCTGTTCCGTCTCTGGTGTGAGCTGAAGGCAGCGTGTGATTGGCCGTACCTCTGTGATGTCTCCAGCAACGACGAGTTCCTACTGGACGAGCAAGAGTCCGTCTCGGAGGAGTCCGAGAACTCTCTGTGATTGGTCGGAGTGGAGTCAAACGAGTCCCTGTGTCCTGTGGGAATCCTGTAAGACGAGGAGTCGGAGGAGGAGTCTCTGTGATTGGCTGTGTTTCGATAGCACGTGTCACTGGACAGTTCTCTGTGATTGGCTGAACTCCTGTGGGAGGAGTCCGAAGGGTCTCTCTGATTGGTGGACTGGCAGTTGGGGGAGGGGTTGTGGTGAGAGGGGGCAGAGTCCTGTGTGGGGCGGGGGTGTGAGTGGCTAGGAGGCGGCGCGGCTGTGGAGAAGCTGACTGCGGCGGTCTCCTGGTTGAAGGTCAGCGTGCTGTTGCTGTTCTGCCGGGAGAAGACAGGGGAGGAGCCGCCATAGCCTGACTCATTGGACGACTGGCTCTCAATGGAGACATCCGACTGGCTCCTGCGTGGGTTGTAAGGCTTCAGGAAGGAGCTGTACACAAAGCCCTTGGTGACTGTAGAGAAGATAAAACCATTAGGAACAAATAGGTGACATGTGGGATAGGTGAAGATAATGACCCAGATTTTCAGACACAAACCTAAATTCATTTGTAATAAAGGGATACGCTGAAATTCACAATCTACTGTGGGACATTTTTAACCCTTCAAAGGAAGGAATAAGCTACAATCACATTCTGCAAACAACATGGATTGATTAGCAGTTTCACCAATCAGGAGCCATAAAACAATACCCACCCCCATTGTCGATGAGCCAGCGATTCTGGCTTCCCATTGGGTCCTGCTGTTTGATCACGCCCACAATGTCTCCCTCCAGCACGGACACATCCAGGTCCTGCGCTGCGTTAAAGTTGCGCTCGGCCTGAAAGAGCTTCTCGGGGCCGTAGCGCGCTAGCAGGCCAGCTCTGTGCTCATCCGTCTGCAGCACATAGTTAGGCTGCAGGAAGAACAGAAAGACAGGGAAAAAACAGAAATGAATGAATGTGTCACTATTGTGCATTTATACATATCTCTAAATGAGGTTGCAGTATGGACTGCTTAAAAAGTTTTGTAGGGATTTTGTTGGGATTTGTTTGGACTTACTGGTCCTTGCAGCTGCTTCTTGGAGGTCTGCTTTTCAAGGGTCTTCTTCTCGAAGGGCTTGCGTGCTAGGGGCAGGTTCTCGGGGAAGAAGCTGAAGTTCTGCAGGAGCTGCAGCACCTTGCTATGTTCCTCTTGGAACATCGATATCAGGTTCCCTTCTGTCCCACAGATGCCCGAGAGCTGTGAAACACACGCACATAGACATCTTAACATATGAACATATCTCTTTCGCTCTCTTTTGTTCCTCTCTATCATTCTCTCCCTCTTTACCATAATAACCCACTATTTCTAACTCTCTCATCCTTCTTCCCTCTCTCAGTTCCCTGTAGCAGGGGTTGAAAAGCTTCTCTCCTCCCACCAATCTTAACCTTATCTGTAGCAGTTTTTTTACATATGAAGAGAAACACTCTTCCCTTATCGCCTCCCATTCTTCTTCTCTTCTCCTTTGCCATTTTGGTCACTTTTCCTTTTCCTCTACATATTTCCTCCCCTCTCTTCATCTCTCTTCCACTCTTCTCCTCCTCCGCCTCACTCCCCCCTCTTCCTCACCTGTAGCAGTGGCTGCAGCTCTCCGAGCGTGAACTGCATGAAGTCGCGCTGGGCCTGGGCGAAGGCGCGCACGCAGCCCGTGAACAGCTCCTCGGCGGCGTGGTGGAACTTGGGCAGCTCGTCCAGCAGCTGCGCGTTGAGCGCCTCGTAGTTGTTGCGCGCCGCCTGCAGCTCCTCCTGTGCGCGCCGCTCGCGCAGCCGCTCCGAGCGCTCCTTGCAGTTGTCGTAGTCCAGCAGCTTGTCGAAGCGCTTCTGGATGAGCTTGTGCGGCCCGGCGAACATGGAGAGCAGCTGGTTGAGCGGCTTGATGACCAGCGTCTCTGTACGCTCTTTCTGCTCACGGCAAAGAGTGAGAGAGAGAGAAAGACAGAAAGAGAAAGAGAGAGAGAGAGAGAACAGGAGAATGCAAAAAGGGGACTGTCAGATAGAAAATGCTAAATAAAACATATAATGGTGATAATTAAGGAAACCAGGATACCACTATATGGATCACAGGCTCATTTGCAAAGAACAGAACCACAGACTAGTGCACTCACAAAATCCGTGAACTGCTTATCACTGATGCAGCGGTGAGCTCTCTGGAAGCGCTCCGGGTCTGGGTGTGTGCGGTCTGTGTAGACGTCACAGAAGCTGATGGCAGCCAGCACCTTCACGGAGGCCGACTCCTGAAAGAGAAGCATGGTTAGCACAGTGTCTGGACTGTAACACTAATCATGTACATCAATCAATATCTTCACTCCAATCGAAGTATGGACTATGATGTTATGGCAGCGATACTGAAAAAGATGTTCTATTAATAGTTGGTGGTAAGCAGTTGTATCACAGGGGGTAACAGCAGGTACAGTGAATGCCAGTTTTGTTTGCGTCTTATTTGAAAGCAGTGCTCTTACCCTGATGTGCTGCAGGTAGAGGGAGATGTCCCGAATGAACGATTTGATCAGCCGCTCTTGTAACCTAAAACGCTTCTCTGCGTCATCGAATGCTTCATCTTTGACCTGTGGTGGAGTGCAGATAGATAGGGAGATAGAGAGAAAGACACACACACACACACACACATACACACACACACACGCACACACACACACACACACACACACACACACAGAAAGAGACACAGGAAGAGGGAGACACAGATACCATCAATAAAAAGAGCTGAATATTTTGGGCACCACACAGCATCAACCTAATGTTGTGGAGATGCTTGTGGTTCCTGCTGTGGTGATGATGATGATGATGATGATGCCTACCTGTGGGGAGATTCCAGTGAGGTGTTTGAGGTGGCTGCTCACGCGGTTGGACTTCTTTATGATTGAGTGCATGCTCAGCTTGGAGATCTTGTCGATGAGAGTGTCCTCGTCTACCTTGCGGTACTTTACCACTGTTGGACAGAAGAGGGCGCACTAGTGTCAGACCTGCTGCTATAGGGCCTAATGGAGCCATATACTGAGGTAAAGTGAGGCACTAAAAACTTAACAGATAAAGTGTTAACATGACATGTCACCTAAATTAAACTTGCACTCTGCTTTCATTTTGATAACCACTTCCTTATTATCATAAACACAGACATGACTCACTCCCTCACACACACACACACACACACACACACACACACACACACACGCACACGCACAGACAAATCTTACCAAGGTCCTTCCTCCTCTTGTACTCATTGATGTTGACATTGATCTCCTTGATGGACTGCACAGCGTCAACGAGCTCCTCGCGGTCGTGGTGCGACTCTGGTGTGGCGTTGAGCAACTCCATCAGCAACAGAGGGTAGCGCATCACCCTCTGGACCGGCTTGATGAGGAACGAACCCAGGTTTATGTAGTTTGTCTTTCCCCTGTGAAAGAGAGAGAGGGGGAGAGAAAGATGGAAGGAGAGAAAGAGAAAGGGAAAGGAAGAGAATGAAATGAAGGACATGTACTCATTGCCAGGTTATATGGCTTTGTTATGAACTCAACAAGAGAAATCCACACATAGTAAACAGACTCTCTCACCCTGCTCACAGAAACTTAAACACCCTTTCAACCTTAATGTGAAACTCAGTCAAAACAAAAACTCTTCAGTCTAAACAAAGGTCTACCCTCCTGTAAAAACTGTAATGGCCGACAATGGCCAGAGAGTAAGAATAGAACATACTAATACCAATATTTGTTCAGCAAAAAAGGGTGTTCATAATTTCCTGATAGGTATGAGAGAGTGTACAAATAAATGGTGTTGAAGCTGTGTACAAATGGCCATAGCATTTATGCTGCCAGTATTGGCGAAGCCGTGGAAAAAGAGCTCTTTGTTAACATAGAACAGATTGAGGGAAATCCTTATGATTTGAGATCCACCGTTACAAACACACCAAAGAACATCAAAGTATGAGGCACAGCGGATCAAAGCTCTAAATCCCCAGCACACATCACAAGATCAACAGCCAGTTTTTTAGGGAAGGGACAAAACACAGAGTCATGAGAAGGCAAAAGCATAAGCTCACTTAACCCAAAGGGAAGGATGGTAACATCACAACACACACACCACACCACACAAATACGCACAATACACCACACCACACAATAGAGCGTCACGGATCACACAATCCCATTGATCGCACACAGGATGGAAAAAGAAAAAGAGAGAAGACAGAGAGAGAGAGAGAGAGAGAGAGAGAAATGGCCGAGGAGGAGGAAGAGGAGATTGGGTTATGTTAGCAGATTAATGAGCATGCTTATCAGGCGCTTCTCATGCAGAGCCGTTGGCTTGGAAGGACTTACCACTCGCGATACACCGCTCTGCCAGGTGGGGGAGGAGAGAGAGAGAACAGAAAACAAATGCTCAGCATTTAATGACCTGAACTGTAGAGCGTATCAGTCAGTCACACTCATAGCTCAACGAAGGCTGCATGAACAGTCCCAAACGTACTGGTATTTGATATATACAAAATGTACAAGCCACAATGAGGAGGAATAGATCATTAATCATCTCTCCTCACTAGGCCTAAGGCAACGTAATGTCACCAAAACCATGTTAAAACTCCCAGAACAGTAGGGAAATAGGAAGACCATCTCGCCACAACGCCTTGAAGGGCTTGGAAAAACATTTTTGACCAAATCTCTAGTATCTGATCATTAAGCAAGGGGAACCATTGTTTCTTTCTTTGCAGTGGACTCCGGACTTTTACTTGTGTATCCACAGGTCTGTGTGATATGCAACTCCCTAGTACACACACACACACACTAGTGGACACTAAGTCACTACTGCATCGGAGCCCACTTTTCATCAGTGGGTTCATAGAGCATAGAGCACTGGGATCTGAAGGAATGTCTGGGGGGTGAGTGAGCTGACATTGGCCCGACACAGGGCCCAGTCACCCTGCTCAGTCAAGTTTTCAGGGCGGGATCAGAGGGCGCCACGGTTCATACAACAGAACGGCAGTCCACCCCTGCAAAGTTAATAAGTCACCCCGGCGCCATGGCAACGGGTGCCCCTGGCGACCCACTTTTTAGAGCTCCTTTATGAGCTAACCTTTTGGCTCCTAGCAGCTCCCCCAGTGAGGGAGAGAAACTAAATGAATGTGAGAGAGCGAGAAACAGGAGAGAGGAATGGGGAGAGAAGTACAAGCTCAATCCTCCAGGTCCCTACAGACTCACGTGTCTTGGACAGTGCAGAATGTGATTAAATGAACGGCCAATGTCCACAAACAGATAAGGAGAAAGTGACAAGCCCTTTCCACTAACCTCAACTCTCAAACCTGAAGATTTTGATCTCCGCTTCCACGACATCTAGCCAAAACAACCATGAGTTTCAAGACCTAAGCGTTGCTATGCCACTCAGAAAAAAACCAAAGCTGTTTTCAAAAACATATTTTCAGTCCAACGCTCAACACAAAGGATGTTTGGAGTTCAGGCACTGAGACGGAGTCTAGGGCCAAACGCAGCTTTAATTATTGCCTGCCTGTCCAAGAGTTAACAAAAAAACCCTCAAAGAAAGGATGTGGTTCTTAGCCTGAAACAATGCGAGGTTAAGTGGTAGGTGAGCTGCATGGAGTGTGTGTGTACACACACAGACACAGACACACACACACAGACACACACACAGACACACACACACACACACACACACACGTGCACCTTGCTGAAAGATGGAGTGAAACCAGCAGGGGAGTGGAGTAGTTGGGTTGGTGGGGCTGAAACCGGGCGAGGCACATTCTTCAACTACTATGCATCACTAAGCTGGACTGGGGAGACTGATGACTACAGCACACACACACACACACACACACACACACACACATACACACACACAATCTTTGAAAAAAAAGAGACTGTTTACTTTCAAACAATTTCCTTGCGAAATGCAATGGACCAACAACAATGTCTCAAACCTACAAGTTCCACCCACCGGAACAGTTTCTATTATTTGAAAGCAAACAGATAAGATAATCTCAGTACCACCACCCCCACACACATGAAGGGTTTACAAGGCACACAGCTGACTCCATGAGATACCATTTCATTTCATTACCTGCCAGGCATAACCAGGTCTCTTTCAGAAGTATTAACAGATATCGCCAAACTAGGAGTCCACCTTTCCATTTGTCTGTCCTACTACTACTTAAGTCTTCTTTTCACTTCCTTCTAATCCTCAAATCAACTGACCTCTTGTGACCTGCCCAATGACGAGTCAGTGAGACACTGTGCTTTAGTTTTCATGTTCACCTGCTAATAGACTCACAAGTACTTGGAAGACATGACTTGTGCTCAACCAGCATCATTAAAAGCAACACAAATCGTGGTATGGTCCCAAGTGGTTACATTTTCAAACATGGTCTTGTTAGAAAACATTCCTGTTGAACACCACACACATGCATTTCAATGAACCTTGAAAATTCATCGGTCATAAGTTACAAAACCCCATTTGCTGTTAAAGAACACATGACAAGAGGCAGGTATTCCTCTATGCCACTAGATACCCTGTGGACAAGAGAGAAACACCAGTTTCAGGCTGTCATGGACATGCATTATAAACCACACCATGCAGTCTTGAAGCAGTATTCAGATTTTGTGGGTTCGGCACTCTGCTTCCATACAGAGACCACCAGGATTTCCTGGGTCAGCTGTTGCCTAGTTACCTAAGCTTCTCCAGACACTCCAGCACGTGTTTATGAATGATCTCGTCCTTCTCGTAGCTCTCCAGCAGAGAGATAGCGTCATCATGGTTTTGGCAGTAGATCTTGTAGACCTCCTCCAGTTCTACCTTGAAGTCCAGAAACACTTTCCCTGGAAGACAAAAGGGCCAGATGTCAATGCCACTTGTCAATCTAGTTTGTTTCAAAATGGAACTAATCAGGCATTTGATGAAATGTTCATCAAAACATCAAAATAGAGATATTAGTGCCAGAGATGACAGATCTTCCGTGAGCATTTTACATGATCACAAGTTAAAATTAAGAAAAAGCCTCTCAAAGAGACCTGTTGATCCAAGTGCTAATTTCATCATTAGTACACTAATTTCAGCACACTTGAAAGACAGACTGCCACAGAACCAGCATACAGAGAACCAGATCCACCTCCATCATACTAGATACCGATGAGTGATAGGTCCACATACTCACCAATGGAGTCTGTGTCTACAAGGGATTTGTACAGGCGACAGGAGAGATCAATCACAGAGCCGATGTTCCCAAACAGACCGTCATGGTCCACATTCGGCACCTACAGGTCACAATGGATAAACCACGACTGAGATTTACAACAGGTTATTTACGCTGCAATGATATTTAGTGTAGGCTAATGCATTCATCAGGTTTATTACTCCACCCAATGCAAAATGATAAAAGCACCCAGGGAATGAACTTGGAAGGAACAGAGAAAAGAGAGAGAGTAGAAAAGACATTGGGGAGATGGAATATTGTGTATGAGCAACACTGAGGATAATGTGCGGAATCTTGACAAACCTGCTTCTGTTTGAGAGGCTGGATGATCTCCTTCACGCACATCTGCAGGTCCTTGATATAGTCCTTCTCTGTCTGCAGGAGCTCCTCGATGACCTTTGACCTCTTCTCCAGCATCCTTTGCTCAGGGTCTTCGCTGGTGGTGGCTGCTGAGACCGGAGCGGAGTCCAGGGACTTGGGCTGGGTGGACAACAGAGTCATCTCTGAGAGAAAGAGAGAGGGGGCGAAAAAGAGAGAGAATACGTCATTGACCTTGCATAACGTTAAACAGAGCTACTAAGCCTATGCAAGCCTTTCAATACCGAACGGTCAGTTCCAACACAATAGTCCAACGCCAACTCACTGCCACTGCAGACAAAGACATGGGACGCGAGCAGTTACCATAAGAAAGAAAGCACAAAAATGACTCAGAGCATGTCTGACTGCCTTTGATCTTTATTTCTGGATGTGAGTGTCTTCTGGCTGGCTAGGGCCAGGATGGTAGGGAAATTGGGGGTTTGGTGGGGGGGTGGGGGGGTTCACGCACTGCTGGAGTTCCACAAAGGGGCCCTGGACTTTGCCTTTTGTCCGTGCCACAATGGACTATCACAGCAGCCAGGGCAACATGGCCGCACTCAAAGCAAAGCGAGGTGGAAAAATGGGGGTCTGGGGGCATTGTGGAGGGGCCCAGGGAGGACCCTCACACACACACACACACACACACACACACACACACACACACACACACACACATATCCCTAAATAGTATTTTATGATGCCAAAATAGAAGACAGCAGATTATGCCAATAACAATAAAGTCAGATGTGTAAAACAAGAATGTGGACATAAAATATATCAAATGGCAGAATCAAACTGCAATCTATGCAAGGCCCGAAATGCATCAGTTCAAGCAAGCAGCCTACTGCTGTGAAGCTGCCAGCTGCCTGCGGTCACTGTGACAACTGCGTTCTGAGACGACGCTGAGACAGGTCGCTGCCTCTAAAGCTGCCCGCTGTCCTGCCCAATGGAAGCTGACCGCACGGTTTTCACACATGAGGAAGAATAAAAAAGGCAACGCTACTGCTGTGGGATTGAAAATTGAGATGATGTGCCACTGCTGTGCTGTGGAGAGCTGTTTCGGAGAGGGTGGTGTCTGTGCTGCTACCTAACAGCCTAGTCTAACATCTACATCTAACAACACCAGAGAAAATGGATTTCATATTTTAAAACTATTTTAAAAAGTGACTATTTAAAAAAGACTAAGACTATTTTAAAAAGCAGTTTGATCAGTGAGACCTCCATTTTAGAATATCAGAAACAAGTGGCTGGGGTTTTAAGAAGTTTTTCAGTTTTAAGAGCCCAGTCATCAATCTTCAGAGTGTTGACTGTATTGTTTAAGCAGCAGATAAGGTCATCATAAGGGAAACGTCTGGCTTAGCCTGCAACCGTCTCGGGGTTGACCCATGGCTGCTAGCAGAAGAATCCACATAAAATGACTTCCTACAACATTCTACAACTCCACGGTTTTGCTTTGTTTCCTCTCATCTCTTGGCACGCCTGAATTGGCCCTCATGGATGTATTTGAACCCTACCGCTACCTCTGCACGTCTATACCTATTCTTACATTTGTCCCTACGTTTTCCATGGGGATATCCCTTTGCAAGTGACCTCATACCTCTGCAAATCTTGAATGTTGCTGATTCATTAAAAGAGCAATCCTGGATTAGCAAATGCACCAAATGGCACAGAGTTACGAAAGAGATGATTCTTCAGCTGTGTACATGCATACGCAACAGGCGAGGGCTAGAAAGGTGTTGTGTTTGGGTATACTATCTTAAAATACCCTGGATTTTACATATGAGATTTCCTAATTATTTTGTAATGTGGTGAGTGGTAAAATCCCACACTCAGCTAGAGTATGGCTTGTAGTATGGAATTAATGTGTCTGCATATGGCTTCTAGTATGGACTTTATGCGTCTGTGTATGACTTCTAGTATGGACTTTAAGTGTTTGCATATGGCTTCCAGTATGGACTTCATGTGTTTGCATATGTCTTCAAGGGAGCAGCTCCAAAGCCTCTCTGTTTTTCTCCTCATACACCCTAATCTTTTTGTTTTCTCTTTCATGGTCTTTGGTTGTCTGTCTTCTCTCTCTTTCTCTCTCTGTCTGTCTCTTTCTCCCTCTCTCTCTCTCTCTTTCTCTCGTTCTCTCTCTGTCTGTCTCCCTCCCTCTCCCTCTCTCCCTCTCTCTCTCTCTCTGTGTCTGTCTTGTAGGGGGTTCTGTCTGATCCCTCCACCACCTGCCCCCCAGTCCTCCTCCATATAAGGCTTATCCATCTGCGGATGGCTCCTCTGATCCTCTAATGTCTTCTGACTCTTTTCTCTTTGAATGAAAACAGATTTCAGATATACTTCAAAACACTTCTTTCAGAATACAGACACAGACAGAAAAAGACATGCATTCTGGGAAATAAGAGAGTATGTTCATCGGTGGGCCGTGACTTTTTGAGTGTTTAAGAGTGTGGCCCCTACTCTGTGTGCCCACTCCCAGTCCATCATCCACCCTCCGAAGCGCCATGTGTTACTCCACTTCAGGGCAACAGGGCCCAGTACCACCATGCCACACACTATATATATATATAGACACACACACACACACACACACACACACACACACATATATACTTAATTTGATTCCACATTACGTAAGTCAAGTTTCATCAGGAATCAGATTTTTCTGAATATTTTTTCGCTGAAATTTAAGCAGCTCAACAGTCCATTATGGGTTTTACAGTTCAAGGGTAGAGGGAACATCTCTTCCAAATAAACATGCTTCCTATAATTGCTGATATTGAGCAGTACTTTGCCTTTGTTTAATGTAGCTCCGCAATGCAAAGTCCACATACCGCTAGCCTATGAACATGACCAAAGCTGCCAAAAACTAGAACAATCAACTGACATTTGTCTTTTTGAACAGTATGATTCATCCAAAACAGATCGAAGGCACATGAAATTTCAAACATTTTAACTTTTTTCTGAAAAATAGAAACTCACACACACACACACACACACACACACACACACACACACACACACACACACACACACACACACACACACACACACACACACACACACCTGTTCTGACTCACGTCCAGTCAGTGGGAATGATGGCTCTCATTGTTTGGGTCTGAGCTACGTGGTTAACATTCAAAAGTAAAGATTCTGTCACGATGGCTCACACCGCAGACGTGTATGCTGGGAGCTCGGCTGTGACCAGGGAGGAGTGCTTATGTGGGCGAAGCGGGAGGAGCAGGTGATAAGACTCCAGTTCCCTCTTACTTAGACACACACACACACTCACACACACACACACACACACACACACACACACACACACACACACACACACACACACACACACACACACACACACACACACACACACACACACACACACACACACACACACACACACACAAAATCTCTTCGAAAGCAATGACTCATTTACTGTCAGCTTTTACTCCCTCTAATCTTATGAAGTCCCAGTCTTGGACTCTATCACCTCATTAAGCCCTTTCCTTACAGACCATGAATAAGTGAAACAACTGCAACAATATGACATGGATGACAGTGAGCAAACTAGCTAGCAGCCAACTGCATTGCCAGCAGCCAACAGACCAGCTAGTACTGACAAAGTCTATCTAACTTGCCAACGTATGTATTTTTCACATTTTCCCAGGATTTCTGAATTTTTCCAAAACTACATAGCGAAAAGCCCGGGCAGGTACAAGGAACGACAGTTGTGTTTATCTCTCCTCAAATGTTATAAAAAAAACTAGCTACCTACAAAAACATATATTTTTTTAAAAACAAATGGTAAAACCCTGCATGCCAATTTAACCAAACACTCTCCTGCCCCTGCCAAATGGCATTCAGCGTGAATCTCCTCCGTGTGAATGTGCCCTCAGTGCCATATGCTGTGTGTTTGTGAATGGGGGGGACGGGGGGGGGGGGGGGTATGCCCTACATGTGCCAGTGTACACTGCTGGTATGTGTGCCATGGCCTGGTGAAGGGCCTTATGGGTAATCAGCGACCGGACCACACAGAGGCCAGTCTCTAGCCTGGGGTGCAGTGGAAGTAATTGGTCATGGCACAGTGTTTGGTCTCTCGCTGTAGAGAGAGGGACCCCCCCTCCTGTCCAACCTTCAGCCCACAGATCCTAAAGTGGCTCACATAGGACACTAAAGGGAGGGGACGGAGGCCCGGGAAAAAGTGGGGTGTTGGGGGTGGAGTGGGGGGTGGTGGTGAACAATACCAACAGGAGTAAATGTGTTGTTTGCATACATAGCTTTCCCTAGTGAATGTACAGCACTGAAAATGCTTGCTGATGGTGACTTCATGTCTATTAAAAAGGCAAGAAAAAAACATCTGTCGATACTATTAAAATTGACTACAATAAAACTAAATTTGTATGGCTTTAGAAGCCAGATACATATTGTGAAAAAAACTTCGACTGCACAAAAAGTTAAAGTGGTTTCATATCTTGAGTAGAGGGTAGGACTAAGAGGGACACACTAGTTGTATGAAAGTCTGAAAGTGATGACAGCAACCATACACTTCAAATCAACTTGCTAAGAGCATAACCAACACCAAAAGTGGAGATGACCAGACTCAAAAAACAGCCGATAACCTTACAGACCTCCTCCACAAGCACACATTCAAATTTTCAGGGCCAAGTAAAAAAAAGTTCACAGACAGCCATTTCAACATTTCCATAAATATGTCAACAAATTAACATACCATTCCTGTGAAAACTTTCAACTTTACACTGATAGACTTGCATGTTGTAAACCATGTTTGCCTCTATAAATGTATTCCTTAGGCTCTCTCTCAATAGGCATGGAAACGAGCCAGCATCTAAATCATGGCATATGTATGGGAACACAAAGATACAAAGGGGAACAGGGCTCACTGGAGACCACGGCAAAGGAACGATTTTCACGCTCCACAAATCACTTCAGCTTCCTTTTCAAAAGAGCCGTGGCTAATCAAACCAAACATGACGCGTCGCCCACAAAGGCAACCTGGGCAAACAGGAAATTAATGAGATCGGCCCAACAGAGATGCATACTACTGCAGACACCATTATACCCTGAGAGCCCAATTTACATCGGTGAGATGTGCGCCGAAATCGAGGAGTCGCAACTGAAAGGCACTCGAAAGGAGCAGCATGATCTTAAGAAGTTGGGAGTATGTGTGTGTGGTGCGTGTGTGTGTGTGTGTGTGTTCAGAAGCTCAACCTCTGCACTTTCACCCACCTGTTAGCGCATACACACACACTTGTCCTCCCAGCTGCCATAGACACATCCGCGCGCATCCAGTACACAATCTTAAGGAACTCGAAATGAATGCATTCCTCTCCTTCAAGGCGAAAAAAGGTTTTGTCTCACTGTATCCCCGCTACTCTTAAACTCCTTCAAGTTCAGGCTCCTTTCTCTCCACACATTTCCATCTGAATGCATGGGAACCACCACACCGATTACACACACACGCGCATGCATGCATGCACACACACACACACACACACACAGACACACATATTCACTCACACACTGAGGTACTCACAAAAGTCTGGAACCAGAATCCTGGGACTGGGTTCCATTCCCAACAAGTTCCCCTATTGGCTGGCTTTGTTCAATCAGCTCTGACTAGGAACTAATTGGGTGATAATGACAATGAACACTAGGGACTTTCTAAAAGATTGTCTCTCATCTCAGGGTGCATGAGAGAAAGTGGAACGGGGCTCAGACACAGATACATATTCCATGCTTCGGTGAAAATCTGTGCCAGGTTTTTTCGATGTGCCAATCACTCATCAAAGCCCGCCCCACACAGCCTGAATTCCATTAAGATCTTAAGGTTCTTTCAACAGTGAGGCCCTCAAAAGCAGAAGCTCTCTTTGGGGTGTGTGTCTCTGTGTGTGTGTGTGTGTGTGTGTGTGTGTGTGTATGTCTCCCCATGTGTGTGCGAGACCCTCTGCTCTTCAGAGAGGAGACAGGTGCATGTGTCAAAGCATGGGGTTCTGGTTTTCATTTAGAGTGGTGTGGTATTTGAGTGCATCTGTTTGGCATCTGTTTAACAGTGCTGTAAAGTTGTGAGTCTGTCTCTCCCTATGTGTTTGTGTGTGTGTGTGCATGTGTGTGTGTCAGGTCTTCACAGACGAGACAGGTGCATGTGTTAATGTATGGGCTCTGAATGCCATCGGCAGGGTAGGGTAGGCTGTTTTACATCTGGTTAAGCAAGACAGTGCTGTGAAGTTCCTCTAGGCTCTAGTTAACCTTGTTTGGCTGAAAGAAAGAATACTTTAAATAATACCTAATTGCATATTTAGTTCACCTGTAATTGGTGGGATAACTCCCTAACTAAGGTGATTTGTGATCCTTTGGGACTGCTGAGAAGAATTTGTCTGGAGGGTTAAGGTCATAAGCTGAAGACCAGTAATTCTAAATCACCCACTTGAAGATATTTCTGACAACAGAGATATAGTGATACTAGAACATAATACAACTGATGTAGTCCTTGTGTGTCAAAGAGTAAACTTTGCAGCAAAATAAACCTGAATAATTCTGAATATTCAGGTTTTTCTGTCTGTGTTTGATACATGAGAGGTGTAGCATATACACAGCCTATAATACTCTAAAGTCTAAAGACTTTCTTCGTGAAATATTTGAGGAGTGTAAGACAAACTTTATATACATTAAGAATTAAGACAAATCGTAAGACAATATAGGATCAAGTTTACAACTTGAAAGGTAAGGCAGAGAAATTCAAACCCTTAAATCTCTAAGGACTAATCCTGGGACTGTCAGAATATTTATGAAACCCTAGAGTACAGAAGGAGAAGGAGAGTCAGGTTTGTTTTCACGTGAAGCTACGACGCCTGTGTTTACCGCCTCACACTGCCTGCTGAGCTGGCTCCGTGGAAACGTTTGTGTATCGGCCCGTTGCGTCGACTGAGGTCACGCACAATCTGTGTGCACTGCACAAAGTTCACCGGCAGAATGCCTAGTTTCCTTGGCAACGGCTCTGCTGGGCCTCAGATATCGTGCCAAAGCCTGTTGAGTGCGACAGACAGACTCTTAAGAGGCCCGGAGCAGCCAAAGCCAAAGAGTAATGCCGGTGACTGCACTTGGACCAAGTAAACCTCCGACGGCTTTGGAGCTTTGAGCGTGACTTGAAACTGCATGTAAACATTACAAGGGGAGGATGTATATTGAAGAATAAACCAACTTTTGCGAGGGAATATTGTTTAATATAAGGCCTTGTTTCAAAATCTCTGCATTGGCGGATCTAGAGACAGCCCAAACACAGTGGCTGTTCTTTGTTGTTTTTGTTGTTGAATGT